>NC_141920.1:50728700-51053398 GCF_057802395.1 Ceratotherium simum simum
CATTTTGGAAAGAAAAGTGCTCTAGCGGAAGGAGGAGGGGGATCACGAGTCTGGCAAGGTGTTCTGTCTCCACTGCTGTCAGCCTACCCCTGACAAAATGACCCATCTTCTATGCCTCTTTCCAAGGCTACCTCTGCAATAGCGTCTTCAGGAGCTTTTAATCTACCCAGAAATATCTCCCATATTTGAGCAGTGTCTGCCCAAAGCTACCACAGAAGACAGACACTCCGTTGAGAAGGAAGAGTACACGTGGGGTGAAAGGAACTGGGAAGCAAGCAGAGATACAGGACACAAAGTCCCACCACAGATGGAGATGCTGGTGAAGTGCCAAGTCGGTCCCAGGGTCCTAGGTCCAGGACTGCAGTGTGGGTTTGATAAGTTAAATCACAACCAGGAAGAGACGCATTCAGCCAGGGCCCCAGTTGAGGCACCATAACAAAGCCTACCCCCTTCCTTGTCACAGTCCTGGCACAGACTGTACTCTGGGGGAGTGGAAAGAGAATGGGGAGGGAGAAAAGCAGACTTAACTACAAAAGCTAATTCAGAACACACTCTCATCTTCTCAACCTGTAAAGAAAAGATGAAAGATACCACACAGAGATGCTTAGATGGTGAGTTTAATATTCACCCACAGGAAGGCTGAAGTTGAAGGAGACAGACGTCAACCTCAGCCTTAGCCTTTCTGGGTTATGGTCGAAGCCGTTAGCAGTTCTGGATGAAGTCCCTTCTTTTGGGTCAAGGAGAAACCAACGGTGACGCCTGAGTTCTTCTGTATTTATATTGAAGGGTCATTGACTAGGGAATCTCCCATGCAGCCCATTATCTCCACCATCTGACAGATTTGGCCTGTGAGCTGGGAATGGAAGAATAAAGACTAGTTGACTGAGACACACTGAACCATACATCTCATTACTGACTTCTTAGGGTCCAAATTAGAACACTTTTGCCTTTAATGAATATTCCCAAGAACTCCAGTGTTACTGAAAAGAACACAAAAGGCCCACAAAATCCCTCAGTTGCCAAGCATCTCCTTGTACCAGACACTGTGCAAAGCAAAACTAGTATCTAGTTCCTCCTCTCACGGAGTACAGGGTCAACGTATGAGTTAGATAAACATTTATCTTGAAAAATGACACTTGAGTCCAGAACTTTAAAAAACAAAACAAAAAACTGCTGGTGGTGTTGTTGTTTTTACCTCCAAAGTTATTGTTTTCATCTGAATTAGTTACCAATGTTTAAAATGTTGGAGATCACACACACACACACATACACACACCCAGCTACTCTGGAAAGACTGGACGATCTGGCCACCCTGGGGCTGCATTCCTGCCATGCAGCAACAGGATGGGGTGCAGGAAATGCTGCCTCCTTCAGATAGAACATGTTCTCTCCACTTCTCCACAGCCCTCAGCATCATCCTGGTCTCCCAGAATTAATAAACAAAAAAATATTTTCTTCAGGGAAGAAATTTTTTTTCTTTGAAAAAAATCCACTTCAGTGTATGTGTGTATATTAGATATACAATTAGCTAGCCTAAATCAAGAAAAAAGGGGGAAAAAGCGTAAGTACATAAAATAGGCGACAAGACCAGGGAAACAGCTCCACATACAGAAGAAAAAGCTGGATGAAACAGATGATTTTCTATGAACATATAAATCACCAAAACTGAACCCAGAAGGAGACAGGAAACTTAAGAAACTGTAATAGTTACGGAAGTGCTATATTCTAATAAAGCACCAGGCTTAGGTAGTTTAATGGGGGAAGCCTACCAAAATTTAAAGAAACCGATCATTTCAAAAGTATTTGAACTGGCTAAAGCAGAGAAAGAGTAAGCTTTTAATAAAGCTATAGAAAACACTAAAACAACTTGATACAGATTGCATTAAAAAAGAAAATTACAGGGGCCGGCCCAGTGGCATAGTGGTTAAGTTTGTGTACTCCGCTTCAGTGGCCCAGGGTTCACAGGTTTGGATCCTGGGCGCAGATTTACACACCACTCATCAAGCCGTGCTGTGGCGGCATCCCACATATAAAATAGAGGAAGACTGGCACAGATGCTAGCTCAGGGATAATCTTCCTCAAGTAAACAGAGGAAGATTGGCAACAGATTTTAGCTCAGGGCCAATCTTCCTCACCAAGAAAAAAAGAAAGAAAAAGAAAATGTCAGACCAGTCTCACAAATACTGGTGTAAAATTACGAAGCAAAATATTAATAAATCAAATCTGGCTATATGCTAACAGAGTTATTAATGATTCAATAATGATGACTCAGCAATATAAAATGATTCAATAATATAAAACCTATTACTACAACTCAGCATATTAACAGGTCAAGGGAGGAAAATCTATATGATCATTTCACAGATGCTAAAACGACATTTGATAAAATTTAACAACTATTTTTGATTTAAAAAAAAAAAAAAAACAGCAGCAACATACCCCTTAGTAAAATAACTACTGTGGCAAAAACACCAAAAGCATTCTCGTTAAAATCAGGAACGAGACAAGGGCACCCAATATCACCTTTATTATTTAACCTTGTTCTGGAAATACAATGCAATCAAAAAAGAGAAAGAAACATAAAAAGTAGAAAACAAGGGACAAAATTATTTGCAGCTGACATGATAGTATACCTAGAAAACCCAAGAGAACCAATTGCAAAAACTACTAAAAACAGTCAGATTACATAAGCTGCCAGTTATAAAATTAATAAACACAACAATGAGAATATACAATATATGAAAGGATCCTATTTTCAGTAACAACAACAAAGATTAAATAGCTAGGAATAAACTTAAGAAATGTACAGGATTTTTTTTATTTTTTTATTTTATTTATTTATTTTTTTTCCCCCAAAGCCCCAGTAGGTAGTTGTATGTCATAGTTGCACATCCTTCTAGTTGCGTATGTGGGACGCAGCCTCATCATGGCCGGAGAAGTGGTGCGTCGGTGCACACCCGGGATCCGAACCCGGGCTGCCAGCAGCAGAGCGCACGCACTTAACCGCTAAGCCACGGGGCCGGCCCTGTACAGGATTTTAAAACAAACCAACTTAAAAAACACATTTCTAAGAAACTGGGGAAATGTGTATATACACTGGATATTAGATAATATTAAATTAATAATAGATAATTTGTTAATTTTGATAAATATGGTAATAGCATTGAAAGTATATGTATTTCAAAAAGTCCTCATTTGTTCAACATATATTGTGAAGTATTTATGGATAAAACCATTTGTTTTAACATATTCTAGTCTCCCACCCTACAAAAAACGGGAGAAGGAATAGGTGATTCAAGATTGGCAAAACATGGAAAACTGTTGAAATGAAGTGATGGATACATGGACGTTCATTACATTGTTTTCTCCACTTTTGCATATTTGAAAATGTACATAATAGAAAGTTATAAGAAATGTGCAGGAGAACCCAAAGGAGGGTCATGAAAGACTTAAATAATCCCAAATGTATATAATAGACTTACAAAAAGACACGAAAATTGCCACCTAACAATTAAGAAATGCAAATTAAAACTACAAATCAGATGTCATTTTCAGCAATCAAATAGAAAAAGATCAAAATATCTGGTAATACTCAGCATTGGGCAGGGAGGCACCTGACCCTGCTGGAGGGAGGAGGAATCAACACCAATTGGAGGACACTCAAGGCTATACCTTTCACAGTCATACACACACAACCGCTGGCCCAGCAATTCCACTTTTGGAATTTATTCTAGACAGTCATTCAACAAGTATTTTCTCCTACCTACAATGTGTCAGACACTGGAGATAGAGAGGTGGAGAAAACAATGATCCTGCTCTTATGGGGCTTCCATTCTTGCTAGGGAGGAGACAACCCATAAAGCAAGTCAAGTACGGAGGCAATTACAAGGTCAGGTGAGGGATAAGTGTGATGAGGAAACAAGTAAACAGAATTAAGGGGGTTGCAAATGGCTCAAAGACTATTCTGGATGGGCTGGGCTAGGAAGGTTTCTCTGAGGTGGGTGACAGTTGAGCAGAGACCTGGCGGAAGGAAAGAACAAAGTAGGAGAATGTCCAGGGGAGCATTCCAGGCAACGGGGAAGAAAGCCACTGGGTCACACACAGATTTGGCCTTTCCGCTCTCTGCTTTTCTTTTTATTCCCCTAACAACTTTTTGTTTGTCCAAAGGATATATAAGCACCACTTGAATGTCTCTCTTTGTCCCCTGATACAAAAATAAAAATTAATCAGATCCTTTTATTACAGTACATTTTCAAGGAAGGTGTCACGCCAGCATTGCTTCCCCAAACACTACTGTGCATCACAACTTGATTTCTTCAAAGGAAGAATTTCCCAATTTATCTAAATGTTACACAAAGCCTGTTAATAAAAGTGCATTAAAGCCAATCATGAGTTTTTAACACAAACTTTTCCACAGAAGAGAGAACAGATTCATTTCACAAAAGACATTGACCAGTTGCTAGATAATTATACACAAAACAAAAATATTGTTAGTCCCTGCCCCTCTGGCAGGACTGGAAACCACTGACTTAGAGGAGTCTACAGTTTAACTTCATGATCTTTTAAGCCATGAAGTTGAAATTTTGAAGGAGCTACTTGGATAAATATTCTACACTTAAGTGGCCAGTGTCAATTAAGGGCATTCCAGGTGACTCCAAAAGAAATGACTCTGCCACAATACCTGAGAACATTACACGCTAAGTTCTTCAAACACCTTGAAACACTAAGACTTCAAAATTGCCATGAATGATGTTCCACAAATAGCCGGATAAAGAAACCAGCATATGAGGAGGACGATTTGTCCCTATTAAATATGCTCCTGTCTCAAGGTTGAAGTCAGCTTTACATAAACGCATTCATCTCCTACCCAAAAGGAGAACGCAAACAACCAGATGACTTCCGGACTTTACGGAGATTCCCAAGGAGACATCTCCTGTGGACAAATTTCAAGCACCACCAGCCACCCGCAAAGCGAACGACAGGTTTTCCTCCAGCAGCTGAGGATGTGGTGACTTCTTCCTTTCCCTTGTCACTGCAGACCACTTAACCTTCCCCCAAAGGCCGGGCAGTTCTGAGCAGAGAATGCCACTTCTTTGTGTTTTTTGTTTTTGGTGAGGAAGACTGGCCCTGAACTAACATCTGTGCCAATCTTCCTCTACTTTGTATGTGGGACGACACAGCGTGGCTTGACGAGCGGTGTGTAGGTCCGCGCCCAGGATCTGAACCCAGGAACCCCAGGCCGCCAAAGCAGAGCGCAGGAACTTAACTGCTACACCACAGGGACTCCCCCGCCAATGCCACTTCTGACAACTAGTTATCCGAGACCAAGAATTACCGAAGTGAGAAAAAGGTACCGGTGAGCCTCCTCGCGAGTCCCCCGCAAAGGAGGAGATCCGAGCTGACCCCAGAGCACCCAAGGTCTGGCGCCGGCCCCTCCGCCTCCCACATATTCCGTGCCGCGCCGGGCGTCCAGGGGCCTCCCCGACACCCCCAAGCGGGGTCGTCCTTTCCCCGCCGCTCCAAACCCCCGGGAGAGACGTTCGCCCAGCCCGTCGCTGAAAGCGTCCCCACTGGCTCACCCGGGGGAAGGCAGGGGCGGGGGCCGGATCCCAGGCGCTGAGGGGCGGGTGGGGAGCGGAGGAACACCTGGGGAGTGCGGCGCGGGCAGGTACCGAGGGGCGGGATGGGGGGTCGGGGGCTGCCCCCAGGCCGCACTGGCGGGCCAGAGGAAGGGAGAGCGTCCGCGAAGGCCGGAAGAGGACGGTGAGGGGCTGGAAGGTAGGTAGGGGCACTCCTGCGGCGGGGAACTGACGGGGTGGGGGCTCCGGGGCGCGCACGGGCCGCACCTGCGGGCTAGGTAGGGGCCCCGCCCTGCGCCGCGCCTACCTGCCCAGCGCCCGCTTCATGCCCGCGTCGGCGGCGCAGCGCGGCTCGGCCGGCCCCTTGCCCGCCAGGCGCAGGTTCTGCTTCAGGCGGCAGTCGGCGTCCAGCGCCGCGGCGGCCGAGCCGGAGGAGGACGAGCCCGAAGCGGCGCAGCGCTCATGCTCCAGGGCGACGGGCTCGAGCCGCTTCCTCATCCCGCGGCCTACACGGCCGGCCGCCTACGGCGCCCGCAGGCCTCGCCCGCCCGGCCTCGCCGCAGTCGCCGCCGCCGCCCAGAGGAGCTGCCGCCACCCGGCGCCCACCGCCCCTCACATCCCAGCCCAGGTCGCGGCGCCGGCTACGGACTGGCGCCGGGGCCTCGGCCGCACCGGCCAATCAGCGCCGCGCTGCCGCCAGCCCCGCCTCCTCCCGGTGCTGCGGAAGCGCACCCAGCATCCCTGGCGCGACCGGCATCTTGGAGAAGGGCGGACTTAGTCGCAGGGAGCGTCATCGCCTGGCGGGGGCCGCCTCTGTCGGCGTGCTGAGGGGCCCGAAGCGGGGGTGGGAAATGCCTGCCAGAAACGGGCGCCCAGCGAGCCAGAACCCCGCGGAAAGCTGGCTCCCTCCGCTTCCACACCAGGCTTTCTGACCCCCACGCAACACTCAAAACCCAATCTGGGTAAACCCCTGGAAATGTTCTTACAAAGGTTTATAGGACAAAGAGAAAAAGGTAACAAATCACAGTTCTAATGACTTATAACTGTTTTCCCACAAGGACTTTACTTAAAAAAATGCATTTTCAGGTACTTTTTGGTTTGTTGAAACACAAATGTATAGATACTTATTTTTAGCTTTTGGGACGACATGTGAAAACAGCTATTACTTTTTAAAAACCTGTATTAGGTTTTAGATTTTTGTAAAACAATTAGAACTAGCAGAAGGGGGACAATCCATTTCAAAGATAAATTTCCGCTTGTGAAGCCCAAATGAAGAACTAATTAAACCCATCCTACAAACAGAAAAGATAAAAGAGCAGTTTCACGTTTAGTTTTATAGCTTTGGCCATTATTTTTTACAAACCATCTGCCACCAAGAGATTTTGCTTACTTATTGGAAAGTAACTTTTGTAATTTCAACAATTATATCAGTTGAAAACTATTGGCCAGTGATAACTTAAGATCAATTAGAAATGCCTTTAGAAATTCAATAGCTCCTTGTATTAGCTTTGTGTTGTTGGGGAAGATGGAGAATCCCCCTCCACCCTTTCCCTTAAGGTTCTTCTGGCTGGCCAAATAATTAACAAGACAGGTTAGCAGGAGAAAATAATACCAAGTTTAATAACATGTATACATGGGAGAAACCAGGGAAACTGAATTTCTCAACACAGTGGCAGAGATTCTCATCTTAAATACCATCTTCAGCTAAAGACAAAGGAGGATGTTGGGGCGGGTGGTGTTTTGGGATTTCAGAGGGCAATAAGACAATTTACATGGACAGGGAAATGTAAGTGTTGTCAGACAATGCTTTCCAGGGCCACCTATAAAGAATGTGGCCGGAGAGACAGGAATTATAGTAATTGAGTATGTAGATTTAAGTCGTTGTCTTCTGTCCTGATAAGAGTTTTCACAGATAAAGTCATCCCCCCTCTTCCCACTATACAGAGGGAGATACCGTTACAAATGTAAATATTTGGTAAACAGAGCTTTGTTAAGAATGGGTTTAGCAAGAACCCTGCCAGTCGGTCTACACCCAGAGTTAAATTCCTTTAGGCAGTTTGGGGGAGGTCAAATGTCCATCAGAGAAAATAATCAAGGTAAAGAGATATATTTCAGGGTGGCCAATTTTGATCTCCCACAGTGATGATACTTCGAAATGGCAGAAGAATTTCATTGATTGTATACCAGATATCACAACCAGTGTTCATATTTGTGTGGATATCTCCAACTACACTTGTGGAATTTAAATGGTGAATTCTTTATAAAGCGTTGTAGTAGTACATACCAGAGATTGGGAATCCAGGAACTAAAGTGTAAAAAAATTTTGACCCTATCACTCACAAAATCCTCTTTTTTTTGGAAGATTGTCCCTGGGCTAACATCTGTCGCCAATCTTCCTCTTTTTCTTTTTTCTCCCTAAAGCCCCAGTGCATAGTTGTGTAGCATAGTTGTAGAGTTGTAGCTCGTCCACATGGGACGCTGCCTCAGCATGGCTTGATGAGTGGTGCCGAGGTCTGCACCCAGGATCCAGACCAGCAAACCCCGGGCTGTGGAAGCAGGGTGTGTGAACTTAACTGCTACTCTAAGGGGCTGGCCCCCAAAATCCTTTTTAATAGAGAAACAAAAAAGCAAGGAAGGGAGGGCTGGAGAGAAGAGAGAAATGTAAAGAGTATTGAGTCTTGCTTGCTGGCACTAGGCCCTGCCTATACAGTCCTCAACTCGTAGTCTACACTCACTTTCTGAGTGGTCTTATCCAGGCTTTAAATACCACCTGTCACTGGGGACACTCACATTTGTATCTCTATAGTCCACACCTCTTCCTTGAACCCTGGGCTCCTCTATCCAATGGTCTACTCATCTACTCTGATATCTTACAGGCACCTAACCATATTGTGTTCAAAGCTGAGCTCCCAACTCTTCTCCCACCCCCAGCTCCATCCACAACTTTCCCCACGTGAGGAGTGGCAACTCCACCCTTGGAGTTCCTCAGGCCAAAACCCTGGGGTCACCCTTGATTCCTCCCTTCTTATGCCACAGCATCTATCACCAAGCTTTGTCAGCTCTCATTTAAAAATCAATCACCGGGATCCAAGCACTTCTTACCATCTCCACCATCCACACACTGGGCCAAGATGCCATCATCTCTCACTTGGATTATTTTAATAGCCTAAGTGGTCTCCTGCCTTCTCCTTTGCCTCACCTCTACTTAACGCAGCGGCCACAAAGGTCTTTTTAAAAACCTAGGTCCAATCCTGTCACTTGTTTGCTCAAAACACTTCATTGACTCCCCATCTCACTGAAAATAAAACCAAAAGCTTATGTAAAGGCCCACAGGCTGTACCTTACATGGCCTCCAGCCCTTGCTCTGGTCTCAGCCACCAGCCTCTCCCATGCTCACCTTGCTCCAGTGTCACTGCCTCCCATGCTTGCACACGTCCCCCCACACCCCTCCTCCCAGTCTCTGCACTTCCATTCCTGCTGCTTGGAATTCTCTGCCCATGCTGTGGCCACATATCCACGTGGCTCACTGCCTCCCCACTTCAGGTCTGTGCCTTCTCTGAACACTAACTCAAAACTCTCAGGCTTCACCAGCACTCTGTTCACCCTCCTTGGCTTATTCTCCTTCATAGCACTTTTTACCAATATTTGCCATTAGTATATCGGCATCTATGTATTGCTTTTCCCAAACTGGCACGTGGATTCTGAGAGCAAGGATTGTGTTCACTGCTTCATCTTAAGTGTCTGGAACAATGCCCAGGATGTAATAGACACTTCATAAAATATTTGCTGCAGGAATAATGAATCATCACAACCCCTTAGAAGTGGGTACTGTTGTCCTCATTGGATAGGTAAGGAAGTGAATCTCAGGCCTGGGGACTGAAATTAAAAAGGTTTATGGCAAAATTAAAAAGGTTTTGGATCACAATCCTGTAGCACAGTCCACTAGAGAATTGTATATTTAGTGAAAACACTTAGCTAAATTATCTCTTAACGTAGAGCTGAAAATGAAATGTCACTCAACTTAAGGATGATTGAAGCATTGTAGGCCATTCCCATGCTCACTTCTCAGATCACACATCTACTGTAGCTATATTTGCAGAAGAGGGACACAGTGTCTAGGGTTAGCTAGAATGAATCCAAGTAATATTGCTTTTTAAAAAATATCCAAATAAAATGAATTGTTTCTATAGCAGTAATTCCCACCTTCGATTCTATATAGTTATGAAAATTTCCATAATCATTTAGGCAAGTATATGGCTATGTGAATTCGTGTTAATCTGGGGCATTTTTCCCCCTTCGTAGACCTTGTGACTGGAGCTATTTTACAAATGTTTTTAAATGACTTCTTTTAAGGGCCGGCCCTGTGGCTTGGTGGTTAAGTGCACGCGCTGCGATGCTGGCGGCCCGGGTTCGGATCCCGGGTGCGCCCCGGGTGCGCATCGAGGCACCACTTCTCCGTCCATCCTGAGGCCGAGTCCCACATACAGCAACTAGAAGGATGTGCAGCTACGACACACAACTATCCACTGGGGCTTTGGGGGGAAAAATAAAATAAATAAAATCTTTAAAAAAAAAAAGACTTCTTTTAAAATCAAAGGTGGTACTGTGGAGTTGAAAGCTTAAATACAGGGTCTGTCACTTGATGAGCTGTGAGACCTCAGGCAAATTATCTAACTTGTTTCCCTTTTTTTTTTTTAAGAAGTGACTTCTATTTATTTATTTATTTATTTCCCCCAAAGCCCTAGTAGATAGTTGTATGTCACAGTTGCACATCCTTCTAGTTGCTGTATGTGGGACGCAGCCTCAGCATGGCCAGAGAAGCGGTGCGTTGGTGAGCGCCCAGGATCTGAGCCCAGGCCGCCAGAGACAGAGCGCGCGCACTTAACCGCTAAGCCACGGGCCGGCCCATAACTTGTTTCCTAATTCGTTCCAAGAGACTTAATGACCACCTTAGGGTTAATCCTGAGAATTAAATGAAATAGAAGTCCCAGTCCCTGCCACACAAGAAATACCCAATAAAACTTGGTTTCCCATTACTATCTATCAAACAAAAAACTCACACTGCAAAACTAACGAACGAAACGCTGCGTCATAACGTGAATGCACACCAAGTTCCCGGGCCTGCCTTCTGAACCTCAAAGTGCGCAACCCTTGGAACCTAAACGAAAAGGAATGACTCAAATGTAAAAAGGAAGTTGCGGGGCCTGCATAGCTGCCGAGCCATGCTGCGCGCAGAGTTGCCTGGTTACCCTCCTGGGAACTCGAAGAAGTCTGCTCAGCCTGCGGACCCAGGCCCGCCGGCTCTCCCCACACGCGGGGGCCATCCCCAGCAAAGGACCTCCACCCGCGACTCTGCCCGTCTTGAAGCAGCTGCGCAGTGGAGTCAAATGTCCCTTAGCCGCCGCCGTAGGCCGCGACGCCCATCAGTGCGTTCCTATTGGCTGGCCAGGCTTGGCGCCAAAGCGCGGAGGGGAGGTGAGGATCAGGAGCTGTGGGACCGGGAAAGATAGGAGCCGAGAGCGGCGGCAGAGAGCCCGGGGACCGTTTGTCGTGAGAGTGGGCGGCTCACAAGGCCGCGGGACCGGGGCGCGTCTGCCATGTTCTGCGAAAAGGCCATGGAGCTGGTCCGCGAGCTGCATCGCACACCCGAAGGGCAGCTGCCCGCCTTCAACGTGAGGGGGGCAGGGGCAGACAAAGATGGGCGTGCTGGCTGGCGGGGCCTGGAAGCCCCGGGGGCGGGACCGGGGGGCGGGGCGGCTTCCCGCGGTTCTTCCTTGCGCCTTACCCGGAGGGTTTAGTTTCTCGTGGTGTAAGCTCAAAAGTCGGGGACAGAAGTTTTGGAACGTGGCAAGACAAAGTATAGGAGGAAAAAGAAAGCACTAATGTTTATGTCACCCGGCGATATTGTGAATTTCCTCCTATGTCTCCTTTAGTGTTCTCCGGTGTGCAGCTCTGCTGCTGTTCCTTTGTTGCACCAAGCATTGATTAGTCGTTGCCTGTGCTCTAGCATTTGTCGTGCACTCGGGCAGCAAAGGGTGGTGATTGAAAGCTAGGCCTGTGGAGCCAGGCTGGGATTCTGGCTCCATCGTGTGGCTTTGGGCGAGTTACTCAAGCTTTGTGTGCTGTTTTCGTCTCTGCAGAAATGGGGCCCATGGGAATAGTACCCAACTCCTGGTGTGCTGAGGGCTGATGAGTTGGTGTATGTCAGGCTTTCTGAACAACGCTTGACACCCAGGAAGGGCTAAGTCAGTGCTTGCTATTAATTTTCTTTCTGCCACTGCTGCTGCTACTACTACTGCTCTTATGATTATTCTTATTTCCCTGTTACTGCTACCCCAGTCAGGGTGCTGAGCGCTTGACCTACGTTATCTCTCTTTTTTTCTTTTTTTTAATTGAAGTAACATTGATTTATAACATTATGTAAGTTTCAGGTGCACCTCGTTATATTTCCATTTCTGTATGGAGTACATCATGGTCACCACCCAAAGACTAATTATCATACATCACTGTAACCTATATTATCTCTTGTTCTCATGGTAACCCTTTGAAGTCTAAACCATCTTTTATTTTCCATTTTTTTCCAGCTATCTGTTGGAAGCTTGGGGAGATTAAGTGACACAGCCAGTAAGAAGTAAAGCTCAGATTTAAACCCTGGCAGTTTGGCTCCAGAGCCTGAACTCTAGGTTCTATACTTGACTACGTCCCCCATCATAGGGCAGCCACAGTGTGGATGCCAGGGCACATTCTGCCGGGAGTGGGGCACGAAAACAGGTAATAGAATGTAATGTGATAGGTGATGCCGAAGAGGTGTAGAAAAGGAGCACAAAGGAGAAATGCCAGTGTGAGCTAGGGTACAGGAGGGGGCGTTTGAGCCATGCCTAGAAGGATGAGGTCACCACTCTGAGAAGGGAGTGAGGCGTCCCAGCCAAGTGCAGAGACGGGGAATCACATAGCAAAGGGTGACTGAAAGACAGGGTGTGTGCAGGGACTACAGAGGTGGGTTCCAGGCCTGGGAGAGTTTGGTATTCACTCATAAGGCATTTGGAAGCTGGCAGAGGATTTTAGACAGGGGAGTGAGAGGGTAATTTTTTTTGTTTTGAGGATAACTATAGCAGCAGCAATATGGGGAATGGATTGGAGAGAAGAAAGAATGGAGGCAGGGAGATCGTGAGTGGGTGGTTAAAATAGACCAGATGATAGATGTGTATGGTCCAAACTGTGTCTGGTCAGTGGGCCCTGAAATCGGTGTCTGGCCTGTATAGGCTTGAGACAAACAAGACTTCTAACTATTAGAACAGGAGTGGAGATGGGGTGAGTAATCAGTGAGGAGGAGGAATCGGGATTTTGGGAGGCTTCTCTCTCAGGTAGCTGAGTAAACCACATTGGAGTTGAGGAGGAAGAGTGTTTGGGGGAGGGTGAGTTTTGTTTTGAACATTAAAGGGCACCTAGTCTGACAATTAGGTCATTTTACAGATGAGAAAACTGAGCCAACAGAAATTATGGATCAAGTTAAGGTACTTGTCTGAACTTGCAGCATATTGGAGGAAGAGCCTCAACTTGAACACAGGTTTCCTAGATTCTAGTCTGTTGTTCTTTCAACTTCAGGACAGTTACCTCATTTAAAAAGTCAGGAGACAACAGTGGGAGTTTAGTAGAGATGCTGGAATGCAGAGGTATGTAGGCTGTAAAATATGGCTCCACGCTGGGGTCCGGACAACTAGGCACTTTGGAGTTCATGGTGCACATGAGGAAACAAGCCCAGAGAGGCAGAGACTTCTCCAACAGGTGCTGGCTGAGGTGGCCTTGGAACCGGCTCTTAAGACTCTTAGTCCAGCTGGCCTTCTCACTCAAATTTTAAGATAAGTGTTGGTTTACCGCTTTTGGGGAGCCAGGGATGGAACTTAGAAGTTGTAAAATCACTCCTTTTTCTAGATCTTAGTGTGGTGGGGCACCTTTTGTTGCATTCACCTTGCACTGATAAACCCACCTGCCAGTAGGTGATGCAGCAGGCCTGCAGGGTCTGGCCCCTCTGCGACACAGCTGAGCAGGGGCAGAGAGAGAACTGATTTGATTGATCTGAAG
Source organism: Ceratotherium simum simum (assembly GCF_057802395.1). Taxonomy (NCBI): domain Eukaryota; kingdom Metazoa; phylum Chordata; class Mammalia; order Perissodactyla; family Rhinocerotidae; genus Ceratotherium; species Ceratotherium simum. The sequence continues at coordinate 50,742,362 of NC_141920.1, forward strand.
GCTAATAGGCCCAGGACACACACAGGCTCTCAAGAATCATTCCTCCCAGGGGGATGATAGTCAGTGGGTTTTGAGCAGAGACTCTGGTTCATTCCAGAATCCCTCATGGCTAGATGCTGTGTTCAGCAAACTGAAATGATTATCCACTTACTATATGCAGAACTGGTAATAGTTTAAGTGAGTTTTTAGGAGAATTATCTTGGGCTCCCAGAGGCTCAGAGCTGGAGGTAGGGGCACAAAATGGATGCAATTCCTACTATAGGTTAAAAAAAAAAGTCTAAATCTGAAAGTTTGTGTATATTTTTGCAAAATTATTTCACACTTGTCCTTTGTATACCTGCAGATTTATTAATTGTACAACAGTTTCAACTATTCCTTAAAATAATATTTGTTCATAAAAGGAATATTTAACTGAATTCTAATAAATCAGACTTTTCCATGATCTCTTTTTAACCAGCTGATGAAAGTGAAGGTAGAAGTCATGCTTACATTTTTCATCAGGAATTATATCTTTTCTTATATTTGAGCAGGTTTAAGTAGTTGATTTTGTAATTGGACCAGTAGTGCCAAAGCATTTTTGCTAATGCATATATTTTGACCCTAAAACTAGAATAGGAAAAGTCGATGGGTCGCTTGGCTTTGGATTGTTGACAAACCTATCGTGTAACATTTATGAATTTCAGAATTCTAATGTTTTTATCCTTCCAAGGGAAAATTTTTTGAAAATTTGTCCCAAGGTGAATAGTAGAAAAACTCTTTTGGCCTTTCTATTCTAGCAGTAAAAGCAAAGCACTGTTCCTTTTTTTTTTTATAATCTTTTAAGACTATTTTTCAGTAAATAATAAATTATTTACATACTTTTGTCATAGCTTAGTGCTTCTGTAGGACTATTGATTTTTTTGTCATCAGTTTTATTGAGGGATAATTTATATACAACAAAATACACATTTTAAAAGATTTCTGAGTGTTTTTATTTTATTTATTTTATTGTTAATATTTTTTTTTGCTGAGGAAGATTGGCGCTGAGCTAACATCTGTGCCCATCCTCCTCTATTTTGTACGTGGGACACCGCCACAGCATGGCTCGATGAGCGGTGTGTAGGATCCGAGCACATCCAGGATCTGAACCTGCGAACCCCCAGCCAGCAAAGTAGAGCGCACAAACTTCACCACTACACCACCAGACCAGCCCCAGATTTTTCAGTTTTGACAAATGTATACATCCTTATAACCAGCACCCCAATCAAGATTTCTGTCACCCCAAGGGTTCCTTTTTCTGCTTTGTAGCTCCCTCTGACCTGCAGCCTTAGGCAACCAGGGATTTACTTTCTATGAATACAGATTATATTTGTCTTTTTTACGTATTTTTGGATTTAGTGTGCCAAGAGTTGTGAACTTTCTGTCAAGGGCCAGATAGGATCATGCAGTGTGTACTCCTATGTGTCTGACTTCTTTTGCTCAGTATAGTGTATTCGAGATTATCCTAATCAGTATGTTGATTATGTATATTGTGTATGTTGTCAGTAATTCATTCCTTTTTATTGTTTTTTTTTCTATTTTTTATTGTAGTAAAATACATAACATAAAATTTGCCATTTTAACCATTTTTAAGTGTACACTTCAGTCACATTAATTACATTCACATTGTTATGTAACCATCACCTCTATTTCCAAAACTTTTTCATTACCCTAAACAGAAACTCTGTAAGCATTTATTTATTTATTTTAATTTTTTTTTTTTTTTTTAATCCCCCAAAGCCCCAGTAGATGTCATAGATGCACATCCTTCTAGCTGCTGTACATGGGACATGGCCTCGGCATGGCCGGAGAAGCGGTGCATCGGTGCACGCCCGGGATCCGAACCCGGGATCCGAACCCGGGATGCCAGCAGCGGAGCGTGTGCACTTAACTGCTAAGCCACGGGGTCGGCCCACTCTGTAACCATTTAGCAGTAACTCCCCATTCCCCTCTTCCCCCAGCCCCTGGTAACCTCTAATCTACTTTCTGTCTCTATGAATTGGCCTATTCTAGATATTACAGATAAGTAGAATGATACAATATTTGTCCTTTGTGTCTGGCTTATTTCACTTAGCATAATGTTTTCAAGGTTCATCCATGTCGATGCATGTGTCATTACTTCATTCCTTTTTATGGCCAAATAATATTCCATTGAATGGATATACCAATATGGTTTATTGATTCATCAATTGATGGACATTTGGGTTGTTCTCACTTTTTGTTTATTACGAACAGTGCTGCTCTGAATATTTGTGTGCACGTTTTATTTTGTAATTTTATTGAGCTCATAATAGTTTATAACATTGTGAAATTTCAGTTGTACGTTATTATTTGTCAGGCACCATATATATGTGCTCCTTTACCCCTTATGCCCGTGCCCCAACACCCTTCCCGTCTGGTGTCCACCAATCTGTTCTCTGTACCTATGTGTGTGTTTGTTGTTGTTGGGTTTTCTTTTCCTATTTTCCACATGTGAGTGAAATCATACAGTATTTGTTTCTCCATCTGACTTATTTTGCTTAGCATAATACCCTTAAGGTCCATCTCTGTTGTCCCAAGTAGCAAGATTTCATCGTTTTTATGGCTGAGTAGTATCCCGTTGTATATATACATACCGCATCTTCTTTATCCATTTGTCTGTCACCGGGCACTTAGGTTGTTTCCAGGTCGTGGCTACCGTGAATAATGCTGCAATAAACGTAGGGGTGCATATATCTTTTCAAATTAGTGTTTTCATGTTCTTTGGATAAATACCCAAAAGTGGAACAGCTGGATCATATGGTAGTTCTATTTTTAATTTTGGGGGGAATCACTATACTGTTTTCCACAGTGGCTGCACCAGTTTACATTCCCACCAGCAGTGTATGAGGGTTCCCTTTTCTCCACATCCTCTCCAATACTTGTTATTTCTTGTCTTTTTAATAATAGCCATTTTCATGGACGTGAGGTGATATCTCCTTGTGGTTTCGATTTGCATTTCTGTAATAATTAGTGATATTGAACATCTTTTCATGTGCCTGTTGGCCATCTGTATGTCTTCTTTGGAAAAATGTGTGTTCAGATCCTCTGCCCTTTTTTTTCTTTTTTTTCTGGTGAGGAAGATTGGCCCTGAGCTAACATCCCTTGCCAATCTTCCTCTTTTTGCTGAGGAAAATAGCCCTGAGCCAACATCTGTGCCCATCTTCCTCTGTTTTGTATATGGTGCACCACCACCATATACATGGCTTGATGTATATGTACACCATACAAGCATGGCTTGATGAGTGCGTAGGTCTGTGCCCAGGATTCGAACCTGCGAACCCCGGGCCACGGAAGCAGAGCACGTGCACTGAACCGCTACGCCACCGGGCTGGCCCAATATGGTATTTCTATGTTTAACTTTTTGACGAACCATCAGACTGTTTTCCACAGACTGTACCATTTTACGTTCCTACTTGCAATGTATGAGGGTTCCAATTTCTCCCCATCCTCGCCAACGCTTATTATTGTAACCATTCTAGTAGGTGTTTTTGCTTTTTGATGAGATGTGTAAATCAAAGATAAGCATAGTATAGATAGAATATTGCTACAGACTTGGTGGAGGAATTCACGAATGTGTATCAATGTTACTTTATATTGTTCTAGGAGGATGGACTCAGGCAAGTTCTGGAGGAGATGAAAACTTTATATGAACAAAACCAGTCTGATGTGTAAGTTTTGATAAGATTGATGTTTTAAAACAATATAAGAAATAAGATATTGAAATCAGATAATCTTACATCAGTTTTTAGATGTGATTTTTTAAATTCTCTGTGAGCCTAATCATACTCTAGCTATACAAATCATCACAGGACTAGAGAGATTTGTGTTGATCACTGCTGTATCTTTGGGAATTCAAATAGTGCTTGGCATATGGTGGATGCTCAATAAATATTTGTTGTTTGACTGATATGACTTGAAAGAAATTAGGGTAGACCTAAAAGAGATTAGACACGAGCAAATAAAAACCCTAACAAAATGAAATGTAGTTTCCATTGCTTATTTTCATTGATAGATGCCTCAAGGTGTTAAAGGGAGAATGGGCAGTGTAAATTTAGCAGGAGCAGCAGTGGTTTCCTATAGCTGGAGTGGAGTTTGCTGAGAACCAGCGTTCCAAAAGCTGCAGCTTGGTAGGTGGGAGGGCTCTGGATTTACAGAATCTTTAGGGCTAAGGATGGTAGTTGGCACAGTGGAGAATTTGGGCTGTAGGACAGACTTCATAGGTTCCTATGATCTGTGAAGAGTAGGACCCAAAAGAGTACCAACTACTGGATGAAAGGTTAGGTCTTCAGATCTCAACCACCTCTTTTAAGTGGTGCTTAAGGATCAACATAGAAAACTCTTCACAGATAGAATGAGGAGCTGAACTGTAGCAGGTCTACAGTAAATGTAAAGTCCTGAACTCAAGTTCCCAGGCAATTCATTCATTCAACAAACATGTACTAAATGACTGTGTGCCGATAAGTGGCTCTGGTATTCCAAGTATAAGCCACATAGTCAAGATTTCTGCCCCTCTGGCCCTCACAGTCCAGTGTGGAAGACAGATGTGAAATACAGATGCACCAAACTGGGATAGAAGCTATGAAGGAAAGCAACAGAGTGCTAGGAGAGAGAAGAGTGACCTGAAGGTATAATTAGATTGAGGAAACAGGGAGGTTCTATCCAAGAAGAGACATTTCAGCTGAGTCCTGAAGGAGAAGCAGGTTTTCATGAGGCAGTAATTGTGGGCAGAGAGCCTTCTAGGCAGGGGTACAGCGTATGCATAGGCTGTGAGTCATGAAAGAGGGCAGCATGCTCAGGAGACTGAGCCTTAAAGAAGGCCAGCAGAGCCGAAGCTGAATGAGCAGGCAAAGGGTGATACCAGGTGAGACTTCTAAGCATATAGGGCAGGTGGTGGCACATTTGTGTTTTAAAAGATTACCCTGGTTGCTGAGTGGACCATGGATGGAGGGGCTGAGAGGAGAGGGAGGCATCCTGTTATCCAGGAGGTGACAGGAGAGGTGGCTCGGACTACGTAAAAAGTGAACAGGTTCAAGACGTATTTTGGAGGTGGCCTAACAGGCTTGGGTCCAGTAAGGAAATGATTTTCCTGTCTAATCTGTATTTGTACTATTTGCACATTCATCATCCAGAATTCTGTGCCCTGTTCTCCTAGTTTCTTTTTGGGGGAGACAGTCACTATTACCAGTTTCTGGTTAAAAATTATTTATCAAGAAATCTGTTTCTTTTTAATTACTCATGTGTAAATATGAATTATTTTTAATATTTTGTTATAATCCAGAGTACACTGTAAACATTGTGGAGAATAAATCTGATTTTCATAGAGTGGCAGAAGTGTGTAGAACCGGTCCAGAAGACGTGAGAGGACAGGACATGTGTTGTGCCTCTGTTTCAGGGCCTGTAGCAGGCACTGCATGAAGACATCCTTGTATTCATCTCGTTCCTTTTAAAACTCCAAAGTAGATTTTTATTCATTCTGTACATCTGGTTTTGTTTTGTTTTTCCCAATTTTATTCTTAATGTGGTAAAATACATATAACATAAAATTTGCCATCTTAACCATTTTTCAGTCTACAGTTGAGTAGTATTAAATGCATTCATAATGTTGTGCAATTATCACCACCATCTATCTTCATATCTCTTCCTCTTATAATACTGAGTCTAGACCTATTAAACAATTGTATATCTGGTTTTAAAATGTGATACTTGTCTAATATCTAAGAAGATGTACATTTTATAGGGTAAAACCAAAGTTTTCTCCCCCTTTGTGTGAAGAACACAGAGTACAGTCCATGCACATAGTTGAAGATCAACAAATATTTGTTGGATGAGTGAAGGACCATTTTGACTCCATTTTAACTCATTTTACTATAACAAGGATTTGGAAGTACCACCCAAAGAGGAGTACTGCACAGAACAGAAACATAGTGTAAGACCATAATCTTATGAACCATGATGTTAGGTTTGTATCTTAACCCTAGCATGATAAAGGAATTCTAGAAAGTGAGTAAACACGGTGTTTGTCTTTTGGAAATAATGGAGATTATCAGTGTGCAAAAATGCGAAGTATCAGATGGTTAAATGAAATGCTGATGGTATGATCTTAGGCAAATTATTTAGCTTTTGGCTTTTTTATCTTTTAACATAGTAATAAAAGCTCTGATGTGGAGGCAGGTACTATTTGCTTAGGTTAACTGCTAATCATAAATAGATTAAAACAAGCATGCAAGTCAGTTGTTGGCTTTGAAAATCTTACTTATACTGAAATATAGATATTTGTTCTTTTCCTCTTTAAATGTTCTTACCAGGAATGAAGCGAAGTCAGGTGGACGAGGTGCTTTGATATCAACCATCAAATTGCGACACTGTTGTTTGTTGAGAAATCGCCGCTGCGCTGCCGCGTACCTGTAAGCTCAGGCTCTGCTCAGGGTGGCAGGGGACAGTGGAGGGTTCTCTGTGCGGTTTCCTAATTAGCCACTGCAAATGAGTAACGGAATTGCTTAGATCTGCTTTTCCTTTAAAGGCATTCTAAATTCTTCTCTTTTTTCTATTTAAAATGTTTTTATTCTGAAAAATTTCAGTATTCATAAAACTAGGGAGAATAATATAACAAATCCCCACGGATATATAGGTTTAACAGTTTTTAACGTTTTGCCGTGTTTGCTTCATCTTGCTTTATTTGTCTCTGCTAAACTATTCTAGAGCATCATGGCATTTTACCGCTGAATACTTTAGTATGCCTCTCTAAGAAAAGTACCTTTTGGACCTTTTCTCACGTGACCTTGTACCATTCTCCCTAGAGAAGTGAAGAGGCCTTCCCAGCATCTTTCTGTTTCACATTCATGTTTTCCCCAAGATCTTCTTACAGTTCGTTTGTTTGCCTCAGGAGCCAAATAAAGTCCATATATTACATTGAGGTTGTTGTAAGTCTTGAGTCTCGCCTGATCAAAACAACTTCTGACATCCCTGTTGTTATGCCATCTGATACCTTCTTAATGTCCTAGGTATGACCGATTGCTTCGCATTAGAGCACTCAGGTGGGAATGTGGCAGTGTCTTGCCAAATGCTTTACGATTTCACATGTCTGCTGAAGAAGTAAGTTAGCACTTTGTTCAAGTTTATGAATTTGGAAAATATGGAGGTTCTGGCATTGTTCTGTAATAGTATTTATGGTATTTCGTTTTTTGTTTTTTACATCTGGTTTTCAGCAGTTTTTGCCTGTATTTATTTAGTATATACTGTGATGAGAATGGTAGGAGTAATTCTAAATGCAGTGCTATATGGAAAATTTTGTTATTACTTAACAAAATAAAGGGTCCCCTTATAAGTTACTTATTAGTGATCCATTAGTAGGATTAAAAAACTGGCCTTATTATTTGGGGGTTTTCCATAAAATGTGTGTGTGTGTGTGTGTATAATATTTTTAGTGTATTCACAGAGTTGTGCATCCATTACCAGCATCTTATTCCAGAACATTTTCATCACCCCCCAAATAAACCCTGTAACCATTACCAGTTACTCCATATTCTCTCCCCTCTTCCCAGCTCCTGGAAATCACTATTCTACTTCCTCCATAGATTTGCCTATTACGGCTTTTTCATATAAGTGAATCATGCAATATGTGGCCTTTTGTGTCTTGCACTTAGCATGTTTTCATGGCTTATCCATGTGGTAACATGTGTCAGAACTTCATTATGATTTATGGCTGAATAATATTCCATTGTACGGATGTACATATCTTAGCCATTCCTCAGTTGATGGACATTTGAGTGTTTTTCTAAGCAATGTTTTATAGTTTTCAGAAAAACTGTCAATGCAGAGTTTGAAGAGATTATAATTCTGAAACGGTGTGTTTTTCACGGTTCTGTTTCTGGTGGAATGTTCCTTAGGTCTGTGATTAAGTACGCTGGGATGTAAGTTCTGCACGAACAGAGGTTTTTGTTCACTTTGTTAAATGATCCATCCTAAGTACCCAGATCAATGCCTGGTTCATAGCAGGCAATCAGTAATATTCGTCGTTTAAATGAATTAATGGTCACAGTAATAATCCGTATGGGGATGTGTGCTACTTCTGAAAGGATGAATATACAATTTCTGCAAGTTTGTTTTCTTACAACTTTGTCAAATGACCATCTTTATATTTGCAGATGGAGTGGTTCAATCATTATAAAAAATCCCTTGCTACTTACATGAGGTCACTGGGAGGAGACGAAGGTTTGGACATTACACAGGATATGAAACCTCCGAAAAGCCTATATATAGAAGTAAGTATACTTTTTTAAAATGGATTTTTTTAATTTTTTTTTTTTTTGTGAGGAAGATCGGCCCTGAGCTAACATCCGTGCCAATCCTCCTCTTTTTGCTGAGGAAGACCGTCCCTGAGCTAACATCCATCGCCAATCCTCCTCCTCTTTTTTTCCCCAAAGCCCCAGCAGATAGTCGTATGTCATAGCTGCACATCCTTCTAGTTGCTGTATGTGAGACGTGGCCTCAGCATGGCCCGAGAAGCGGTGTGTCGGTGCGCGCCCAGGATCTGAACCCGGGCCACCAGTAGCAGAGCACGGGCACTTAACCGCTAAGCCACGGGGCCGGCCCTAAAATGGATTTTTAACATGTAGGTTGTGCTGACTTTGGTCTAAGAAGAGGAGGGTATATGACTATATATTAGTTCATGTTAAAAATAAAAAGAGGGGCCGGCCCTGTGGTGCAGCGGTTAAATGTGCGTGCTCCACTGCTGGTGGCCTGGGTTCGGATCCCAGGCACGCGCTGACACACTGCTTGTCAGATCATGCTGTGGCGGCGTCCCACGTAAAATGGAGGAAGATCGGCATGGATGTTTGTTAGCTCACGGCCAGTCTTCCTCAGGAAAAAGAGGATGATTGGCATGGATGTTAGCTCAGGGCTGATCTTCCTCACAAATAAATAAATAAAAATAAATAAAAGGAAACATAAACCCAAAACAAAAATGTTACCTCTGGGAGAATGGTGGGAATAGAGTAAAACAGCTAAATCTTTTTAATGTGCCTGTTTTAACAGTTTTAACTTTGGAACCATGTAAATATTTTATATATTATTAAAACAAAATTAAATCAAAGTGGAAAAGCAACGCACAAATTTTGAAAGCAAAAAGAAACAAATGAGAGGGAAATGGGCACAGATGTTAGCCCAAGGCCAGTCTTCCTCAGCAAAAAGAGGAGGATTGGCAAAAGATGTTAGCTGAGGGCTGATCTTCCTCACCAAAAAAAAAAGTAATTTAAAAAAAATATAAACAAATGAACCTGTGTTTCAAGTTGGTGGATTAGTCAAACAGCAATTATTTTAAATTAGTTTAAAGCACATAAAGTGATTGTACATCCCTAGTGAGTATGTTCTAAGGATGAAAAGAATTACAAAGAAATCCTAACCTGTTTTTAGTAATTATATTATTAGTAATATTGTTACTGTTATTTTGTAACAATTTATACATTGATGGATAGAGCAAAAAAGTAATGGCACTAGGAACTAAGATATTCAAAATAAAAGAAAAGGATTCAAATATTAAAATGAAAAAGTTAAGTGAAAAAATCCTATATTTCCAAACTCGAGTTGGAAATATCAGCATGGACTCATGTTAAATCATCTCTTTTTCTAAAAAAGTATTTCTTAGCTCTGTCCGCTGAAAAAGCGTAGAAACAACAACCAACCCAGTAGCCATGAGCATCCAAATTCTGGAGTCTAAATGCCATTTTCCACTAAAGGAAATGAGGACTCCTTGGGAAAAAGAAAGGCTGATTCTAGGTGTTAGCCAGGTCTTAGATAACAAGTATGGAGGACAGCACAAGGAGTGCTGACAGGACTTGGGAACCGATTTGAAGGAGCTCTCAGTGGCCAAAGAAGGGGCAGTTGGAGCATCAAAATGATTAACTGCAGTGAACTGAATCACATCAATTACGTTAGAAGCATGAAGGCATAACGACACCAAACACCATCAGTAATAACAACAATTAAAAAAATAAAACCCCTTTAGGTCCCCTTGGAGAAGATGAGGGAGGCAGCTCATTTTGAGAAGTGGTAAATAAAAGAATGGAATCAAATATCCATCTGCCTTTGCTGTACAAAACTCTATCTCAGGGTAGCCAATTTGTTTACAAGGGAAATCTGTTTCTTATAGAAGAAGAATTCCAGCGAATAAAAGCAGCAGGATTAAAAGAACTAGATTAATGCCATTTTGTAGCCCTAATGCATGCAGGCAAATAGCTAATAAAACCAGTAGATGAAAAGTTAATGGACACTTTAATAATGGATGGATATGGATAGGTATGGATGACACCTGGACCCCCTGATCAGTCTTAATATCCAGAAAGGGACAACCAGACATTTTGTGTTTCGTGATGTCTTGCAGCAGGAAGTACATAACACCATTTGCCAGAAAATCAAACCTGATCTGATCCATCCCCTAGACCTAACTTCCAGTTTATAGGAAATTCAGGGACTGAGGAACATGTTAAATGACCCCACAGGAATCCACAACAAAATCTAGTTTGTGGGAAACTACCCAACAAACTCCCCAGTTTCTTTAAGAATAAATTGCCAAGGGGAAGGGGTAAAAGGGGAGAGAACCCTGTAGATGAAAAGAGATTTGGAGACGTATCAGAAACATGTAATGTGTAGCTCTTATTGAACTCTGATTTGAACATGGCAACTTTAAAAAAATTCATGAGGGGCCAGCCTGGTAGCGCAAGTGGTTAAGTGTGCACACTCTGCTCCAGCAGCCTGGGGTTCGCTGGTTCGGATCTCGGGCGCGCACCGATGCACTGCTTGTTAAGCCGTGCTGTGGCGGTGTCCCATATAAAGTGGAGGAAGATGGGCATATGATGTTAGCTCAGGGCCAGTCTTCCTCAGCAAAAAGAGGAGGATTGGCAGATGTTAGCGCAGGGCCGATCTTCCTCACAAAAAAAAAAAACATGAGGGGCCAGCCCGGCGTCGTAGTGGTTAAGTTCGCCCCCTCCACTTTGGTGGCCCAGGGTTCGCGGGTTCGGATCCTGGGCACAGACTGATGCACCGCTTGTCCAGCCGTGCTGTGGCAGCGTCCTATATAAAGTAGAGGAAGATGGGCACAGATGTTAGCCACGGGCCAGTCTTCCTCAGCAAAAAGAGGAGGATTGGCAATAGATGTTAGCTCAGGGCTAATCTTCCTCATGCACACACAAAAAAGTAAAATAATAAAAAAATTCATGAGACAAATGGAGAAATTTGGACACAGTGGATATTTCATGATATTAAAAAATTATTAATAAGATGTGATAATGGTATTGAGATTATGTTTTTTAAAAAGAATCTTATTTTGTAGAAATAGATAGTAAAATATTTATAGATGAAATGAAATGATATCTAGGGTTTGCTTGAAAATAATCCAGAAGTGTGTAAGGCAACAAGATTGACCAAATGTTGATAATTGTTGAAGCCAGTTGATGGGACATGGAGTTGCTTTATATTAATCTTTTTACTTTTGAATAGGTTTGAGATTTTCCATAATAAAAGTCTATTTAAAGAAGCAAAAAGGTGGTAGTGGTGGTGGGGATTTTTCTAAAATAGTATTTCTCAAACTAAGTTAAAATACCTTTGGGAGTCATGATAAGATTCGGTGGAATCACAGGACATCATGAAATTATCTAGGAAAAGTAGAAGACTGGAACTCGCTGCTGGAGTTGGCTGACTAATACTAATGCTGGTGCTCAGGAGAATACAACTCCAGTCCTGAGTTCTCAGAGGAGATGAAGAACATCCTCCTGGTTTCCTGTGGCAGCACGTAGAGCTGCAGCCAGATCTGTGACCTTCTCTCTAGGGACACCTTTCAACAGTCTTTCTTTGCAGTTGCAGAAGTGCTTACCAAAAGGCTGTCTTACCCCTCCTGCCTTCCAACTAAGAACCTCTCCTGATTCTCACAACATGAGTCTGCACCTGCTCTTTCCTGGTGTACTGCTCAGTGTTCCTGGGAAAGAGTCTGATATCAAAGGAGATTGGAAGAATCTCTTTAAAACAGAAATTCTGTAGACTTACCCATGTCTTCTCCTCAGATGTTGATATTTATGGGAGGGATCTATAAGAGGCAGGTTGGGGTAGATCTAAAACATTCTCTTCTTTGTAGATATATGTTTCAACTGCTTGGTTTTCAGATTTGCAGAGGGGAAAGAATCCAGTGATATTGTCTCCTGTTAGCAGCCCCCTGAGTTTCCTTGCTGTTATTGCTGACATACACAGACATTTGTAAATTTTGCCATTCTTCTTCCTCCTCATCAAAACAGGACAGCTGGAACCACTAGAATACCACAGGAAGGAGTACTAGGCCTAGGGACACAGAGAAGAAACAAACAAACAGAATGCCTAGTACTTCTACTATATGGGTATTTATATAATCCCCATTTACTTTATGGTCACTACATATTAAATAATTTAGATAAAACATCAGTTTTTCATTTCAGGTGCGGTGTCTAAAAGACTATGGAGAATTTGAAGTTGATGATGGTACTTCAGTCCTATTAAAAAAAAATAGCCAGGTATTTCTTGTCTTAAGATACTTTAAGAGTCTTGAATGATGGAAATGTTGGAATCAGCAGAAAAATAAATATGACCTTGTAATGATCATTTATATTGTAGGCATTATGTTTAGTATGACACTGTGTTTTGTCCTTTTCATCCCAAACACCGTCCTGTGGCTGAATTTCTTAAGCTTTATGGCTGACCTTCCCACCTGGTGTGCTGAGATAGTGATTCTCCAGCCTGGAGCACCTGGTGGGGCTGGGGCAGGCAGAAGCCAGCCGAGCCCCTCCTCCATCTGCTCCCTTGCTAGACAGTTGTCATTTTCTGTGTGGACCATGCAGAAGCCTTCCTCCTGAGATGCCTTTAACTTTGTCTCAATAGTGCCCTACCCTCAATTATAAAAATGGAAAACAATTTTACAAAAATATAATCTATAGCTGATATTAAGGGGCTTCTAAAATGTCTGACCACATCTAAAATCAGTTTTCTATAGACTCTATGGTGTAGACCACCTGGATCCTGTAAGACATTCATAGGGAGACATATTCTTCCCATCCCTGCTTTCGTACTTGTCAGCATGGCAAGCATGTTTCTCTGTGTCCAGAAATCAGAACCTCCTCATTAGTAGATGTTGGAATGACTGTTACATGAACAACTCCATATGTTTTTTTCCTTTTTTACATCTTACGTTCTGAGGCGTTTTAAAGATTCAGTTAACAAGTTAGACAGCAGTGCTTGACCCGTGTGTCCTTGTGACTGGTTTGGAGGAATTTGGTCAGGGGTCTCGAATGAGGCCTTGGAGTTTCTGAGGAGGGACCTTCAGGTGCCCAGTGCCCTGACGTTACATCTTGCTCCCTGAAGACTTTGGATGATGTCTCTGGCTAAGTCATTTTCTAAGGTTATTTGCTCTGTCCTTTCTAACGGACTGTTTGTAGTTTTCACCCCAGTATGTCTGTCTTGTCTTGGAGATTTCTTTGGTCACCTGTGAGCTTAGAAAGTCGTCCTGCCTTGCTTCCTGCACCTCCACACTCCAGAGTTTAGTAAATGTTCACTTCTGCTTTAAGCCCGTGTGTTTTGAGAGGGAATCAGATGAGGCCTTTCGGCCTCAGAACAAGAGCGGTGAGGACAGGTGTTAGCTGGGTCCTAGCGTCTTCACAAAGCCTTGTGAAGAGCACCCATGTCACAGCTTACAAAGATTTTTCATCCTTGAGAAATACAGGAGAAAAGTTGCCGCTGTTGTTATTAGAAGAATAAATGTTCAGACTCAAATCCTGGAGAAGATTTAATGGAGAAGACTCTCCTTTCATTTGTCTCCCTAATGAACTGTTGTACCACTTGTAATCCAGTGCCCCAGAATCTCACCTACCTGGATGTTCTGTGCATAAATTAAAAAATGCAAACACTAAGGAAAATACCTACTAGAATTCAGAAGTCTTTAGTTAAATTTAACCTAAGCAAACTATGAATTTGTTTATAAAACTAAGAATTCAGTACAGCTCTAAGTGGCATTAATTTCAGTTGATTAAAACAGCAAATATAATTAAGTTTAGCTTTTAATGACTTAGCTGTTGGAGTTTGAAATAATCAGTTGCTACTTTTTAATGGTGCAAAGTGTAATTTAAAATTCTTTTCCATCATTTCTCCTCCTCTCCCCCGACTCCTTTCCCCATAGCACTTTTTACCCAGGTGGAAATGTGAGCAGCTGATCAGACAAGGTGTTCTGGAGCATGTCCTGTCCTGACTTCACCCTGGGGCGCTGCCAGGCTTCCCTGGGGTGCAAGGTGGAACCCAGCCATGGAAACGTCTACACGTGCCTCTCCACCCTCCTCTGTCCCCACCCCTCTTTGGCTATAAAAGTTGCGTCCTTTAAGATAGTCAGGAGTACTTGGCTGAGGAGTGGGGTTTGTTTTTCTGTTGTACAGGATTCCTCCTCCTCTTTGTAATAAGCTGTACCTATAATCATAACACTCCGACAGTCACTACAACATGCAGTTTTTTTAATGAAAATGAACTTTTATTACATTTGGATCTCTTTTAAACAATGAGAGTTTCACGGGGCTGTTGTGTTGTTTCTGCTAGTGTGTGTTGTGCAAGCCAGGGAGCTGAATTTGTGGAATACGTGTTTCCAAGTCACTTGCGCGGGTGGAGATGATGGTCCCTAAAAACTTTCAGTATATTTAACGTTTAACAACGTACTAATTTGTCATCTGGCTGTTTGGGAAGGAAGATAGGAAGGACACAATGGGTTTTGCCCATTTCCAATAATGGCGGCTGGTCTGGCTCGTGCCTGCCTGCGAGCTTGTGGGGTGAGCACCAGTATCACCACTTTGGAAAGAGAAATAGAAATTGGGGCTAGAAAAGGAACTTTGTGCAGTTTTCCCCCAGGCTTACATTGACCGAAAAGTCACATAAAGAGTTGGTCGGCCAGGTGGAGGGCAGTTTCTTTGTCCGATGAGCTGTGAGTGGTGTAGGAGCTGGAGAGGCACCAAGTGGTGTTGCCTGGTGGTCAGTGGCCTTTGCCCACCAGTCCCTCCATGACCAGCCCAGTGATCTGAAAGAGGCATTCAAATGTAAGAGTCCAGATAAGCCTGGTACCGGGCGCACACTGCATGTGCAGTTTCATTTTTATAGAGGGGACTGTTTCTGGCCAAAATTATATTCAAGAAATCAGGTTATAGAAACCTTTACCTAGCATGTGGATCTGTATGTTTTCATAATAGACCTACTTAGGTCAGTCGGCTGCCCTTCGCAGATTATTTTCATTATTAAAAATAATTTCTCCCCATAGTTTTCATAGTCGGATCAGGTTTTCATCTGAATCTTTGGTGATAAACAATAAGGAAAATTTCCTGAGTGGATGGGATGGGTGAGGTTGGTATTTGACTGTGGGTCTGTAGTCACTTCCTTCCCTCGTATTCCACTCCCGGAGCATGTGGAACCACGCACACAGCGAGCCCCAGGTCCCCGCGTCAGCTAGGAGGATAGACAGCCGAGAGGACGTGGCTCTGTTGCCAGCCCAGCATCATTCCCCAACTTCGATTATACGAGGTACTTTTGTGTTTAATTCCCCAGATAAAATAAGTATGTTCTTTATTTGAAATGAATGTATACTAGTTGAATTTAAAATTTTGGAGGTTTTATTGATTTATATTGACTGGCTCTGTATTTAGAATTGTGGCTAGAATTTTAAACAAATAGCATTTTTTCTTATTATGAAGGTAATATATGTGCAGTTAAGAAAAATACAGTGTAGAAAATGAAAGTAAGTTCTCCTTCACTTACTAAATACCATCATCCAGTGTGCTCACTATTAGCTGGTTATGTACATAAAGTACAATCCCATTTCTTTTTAAGTGGTTTCCCAATTATTTTCTAGTTTTTGTTGTAATGTGAATGAAATCTTTTTTCTATTATATTTTCTAATTGGCTTCGGTTAATACATGTAAGAAAGCTGCAAATTAAGATGATGTGGCCAAATTCTAATATTTATATAAACATTTCTTTTTCACATTGATTTTGCTGTCTAGAACTTTCAGAAAAGTGTTGACTGCTGCTGGTAATAGCTGGCAGCTTATCTTTTTCCTGACTTGATTGGAATGCCGCCATCTTTCTCAACCTTTCTATCCCATACTTCTCCAGGAAAAATACCAAAACTTGTGGCCTCCCTCAGTGCAACTTGAAGCCTCAAAATAAATTCAATATTATAATTAAAAATAAACAGTGATATTAACAAATATGATTTTTCCAAGTGAGCTTTTGGAACTTGAGTGATGATCATGTGGTTTCTTACTTAGCCCCCCAGTGGAATGGATTATTTAAAGAGAATTGTGTTGTTGACCTCTCTTGCCTTCCCTGGGCTACACTCTTCTTGGCCAAGTGTGTCAACCTTTCAGTGAACTGCAAGGTTTGATTTGCTGTTTATTGGGGAATTTTGCAACTGTGAGTGATCTTGGTTTATAGAGTTTTAGAAGAGGGGAGTGTGTGCACCCACGGGTGTGTGTGTGTCTGCTTTGTCAGTGTTGTCAGTTATCTATTCTATGAAACAAACCACCCAAAACATGGTGGCTTTAAACCACCCCATTTTATTATCTCTCATGATTCTGTGGGTTGACTGGGCTCAGCTGGGTGGTTCTGCAGGTCTTGATGGAGTGTCTGATGCGGTTGCATTCAGATGCTGGCTGGCTGGCTCAGCCTCCCTCTCTCTGTGTGGGGTCTCCACGTGGTCCCTCTAGCAGGCTGGCTACACTTCTCGCCCGGCAGCTCAGGACTCCCACAGTGGTGAGAGGGTGGAAGTAGGCACTGCTGGTTTTCTGAAAGGCTAGGCCTGGTACTGGACTAGCATCACTTCTCTGCACCCCTCAGTGAGCCCAATCACAGGCTGCCCAGATTCAGCAAAGGGACCGTGTGAACCACAGGAAGGCGGGAATACTGAGCGGCCCCCACAGCCAGTATGGTGTCAGTGTTCTGGCGTCTAAAGTGAGTTGGTTGCCTGTTTTGAACAGAAATGTAACCTTTTACATAGCTTTAATACCTACAGAACCATCTGGGTCTATGTTGTTCTTTGATAAGTCTTTTTATTGTCTTCTTTAGTTTTTGGTCAAGTTGTTTACTTTTTCTTTAGTAAATTTTAGTTATTATGTTTTTCTAAATCTATTTTAATCTATATTTTGAAGTGTATTAGAAACTTTTTTTCTTTTCTCTATTAGGTCATTAGGTCTATTAGGTATCTGTTTTCTCTTTTTTGTCTTAGTCATGTAACTTTTTAAAAAATATGTGTAATGATTATTAATCTTTTAGGATGTAGAGGAGGGAGATGCAAATTTTAGATGATTTATTTCTTGATTTTCACAATTGATAGTATTTAGGATGAGTTGAATTTATTATTCTATTTTGTAACTTTATAAAAAATATATTCACATGGTAGAAAATATATATGTATAATAAGGTGTACAACAAAAACTCTTGCTTCCTCCTCTGTCCTTATCCATCCTGTTCCCATACTCATAGCTAACCACTTTTATTCATTTCATGAGTACGTTTTGAGTGTTTTTGTATAAATAAAAGAAAATATGAATATAAATTCTTGTTTCCCTCTTCCATAAAAGATACCATACTATAAAATGTTTGTGGTATTCACTGTATGGCTGTGTTATGCTCTGAATTGTGTTCCCCCTAAATTCATGTGTTGAAGCTGTAACCAGTACCTCAGAATGTGACTGTATTTGGAGAAAGGGCCTTCAAAGATGTCATTAAGATAAAATGAGGTCCTAATCCAGTATGACTGACATCTTTATAAGAAGAGGAAATTGGGACATCCTGGCTGTGAGACTTGATCACGTGAACACAGCGATAAGACGGCCATCTGCAAGCCAAGGAGGGAGGCCTCAGAAAAAAACAACCTTGCTGACAGCTTGACCCTGGAGTTCCAGCCTCCAGAACTGAGAGAAAATAAATTTCTGTTGTTTACACCACCCAGTCTGTGATCTTTTGTTATGTCAACCCTAGCAAGCTAATACAGGTTGTTAAATACTTTTTCTTAAAAATCTATTTCCCTATTGATGGACAATTGAATTGTTTCCAGCTTTTTGCTATTACAAATAAAGCTAACATGAGTGACCCTGTGCGTATATCATTTCATACATATACAGCTTCATCTATAGGATAATTATCATTTCGATGGTTCTTGCCAAAATATATAGGAATTATAATTGTACTACCACCAGAAATGAATGAGAGGGCCGGCCCCGTGGCTTAGTGGTTAAGTGCGCGTGCTCCGCTGCTGGTGGCCTGGGTTTGGATCCCGGGCGCGCACTGACGCACCGCTTCTCCGGCCATGCTGAGGCTGCGTCCCACATACAGCAACTAGAAGGCTGTGCAACTATGACATACAACTATCTACTGGGGCTTTGGGGGGGGGGTAAAAATGAATGAGAATACCTATGCCCCTCCCCACCCCAACAATCCTTGCTGTTTCCAGTTTCTGGCTATTACAAAAAAATATGCCAGGAATGTTTGTGTACAAGACTATTATGGATGTATATGTAATTTGGGGCAAATAACTAGAAGTAAAATGGCTGGGTCATACTATAGTTGTATGTTTAACTTTTTTTTTTTTGGTGAGGAAGATCAACCCCAGCTAACATCTGTTGCCAATCCTCCTCTTTTTGCTGAGGAAGATTGGCCCTGGGCTAACATCCGTGTCCATCTTCCTCTACTTCATATGGGACGCCGCCACAGCATGGCTTTACAAGCAGTGCGTTGGTGCGCTCCCGGGATCTGAACCTGTGAACCCCAGGCCTCCGAAGGAGCGCGAGCACTTAACTGCTGCACCACCAGGCTGGCCCCATATGTTTAACTTTTTTTTTTTTTTTTTAAAGATTTTATTTATTTTATTTTTTCCCCCCAAAGCCCCAGTGGATAGTTGTGTGTCGTAGCTGCACATCCTTCCAGTTGCTGCATGTGGGACTCGGCCTCAGGATGAACGGAGAAGTGGCGCCTCGATGCGCACCCGGGATCCGAACCCGGGCCGCCAGCATCGCAGCGCGCGCACCCAACCACCAAGCCACAGGGCCGGCCCTGTTTAACTTTTAAGAAACTACCAAACTGTCTTCCAAGGTGGCTGTGCCTTTTGTATTCAGACCAGCAATGTATGAGTCCCAGTTCTTCCATGTCCTCACTAACACTTGTTATGGCTAGTCTGTTTAATTTTAGCCATTCGACTAGGTGTGCAGTGCTACCTCATTGAGGTTTTTTTTTTTTTACTTTTTCTCCCCCAAGCCCCAGTAGGTAGTTGTATGTCATAGTTGCACATCCCTCTAGTTGCTGTACGTGGGACACAGCCTCAGCATGGCCGGAGAAGCGGTGTGTCGGTGCGCGCCCGGGATCCGAACCCGGGCCACCAGTAGCGGAGCGTGAGTGCTTAACCACTAAGCTACGGGGTTGGCCCCCTCATTGAGGTTTTGATTTACATTTCCCTGTTAATAATGTTGAGTATCTTTACATATGATTATTTGGAATCTATATATCTTCTTTTGTGAATTTTCCAAATCTTTGTCCTTTTTTATTTTTATTTAACTGGGTGGTTTTCTTATTGAGTTTTGATGTTTTTTTCCTATATTCTGGATACAAGTCCTTGATGAGATACACGCCCTGCAAAGATTATCTTCCAGGTTGTAGCTTGTCTATTCATTTTCTTAACAGTATCTTTTGAAAAGCAGACTTTAATTTTTGATAAAGTCCAATTTATTCATTTGTTCTTTGATGCTTTTGGAGTCATATTCAAGAAATCTTTGCCCAGCCCAAGGTCACAAAAATTTTTTCTTCATCTAGAAGTTTTATAGTTTTAGATTCTACACTTAGGTCTAGGATCCATTTTGAGTTAATTTTTGTATATGGTGGAAGATACGGATTCAAAGTCACTTTTGGGGGGAGGGGCCTGCATATGGATATCTTTTTTTTTTTTTTATAATTTTTATTTATTGATTGATTTTTCCCCCAAAGCCCAAGTAGATAGTTGTATGTCATAGCTGCACATCCTTCTAGTTGCTGCATGTGGGATGCGGCCTCAGCATGGCCGGAGAAGTGGTGCGTCGGTGCACGCCCGGGATCTGAACCCGGGCGGCCAGCAGCAGAGCTGGTGCACTTAACCACTAAGCCACGGGGCCAGCCCTGGATATCTAACTGTTCCAGTGCCACTTGTTGAAAAGGCTGTGTTTTCTCCACTGTATGACCTTTGTCAAAAATTAGTTAAGTGTATGTGTGAGGGTTTATTTCAGGACTCTGTTCCATTGATCTATTTTTCTACCCTGATGCTAATAGCGTACTATTTGTAGGTAATGTATGTAACTTTTTAGAAATTTTTTAAATATTATTGAGGTCATAATAGTTCATAACATTGTGAAGTTTCAGTTGTACGTTATTTGTCAGTCACCATATACATGTGCCCCTTTACCCCTTATGCCCACCCCCCAACCCCTTTCCTCTCTGGTGACCACTAATCTGTTCTCTTTGTCCATGTATTTGTTTATCTTCCACATGTGGGTGAAATCATACAGTGTTTGTCTTTCTCTGTCTGGCTTATTTCACTTAAACATAATGCCCTCAAGGTTGTCACAAATGGGATGATTTTGTCTTATTTATGGCTGAGTAGTATTCCATTTTGTGTGTGTGTGTGTGTGTGTGTGTGTGTGTGTATATATATACACCACATCTTTATCCATTCATCAGTCGATGGGCACTTGGGTTGCTTCCACATCTTGCCTATTGTGAATAATGCTGCAATGAACATAGGGGTGCATAAGTCTCTCTGAATTGTTGATGTCAAATTCTTTGGATAAATACCAAGTAGTAGGATAGCTGGGTTGTATGATATTTGTATTTTGAAAAATCTCCATACTGTTTTCCATAGAGGCTGAGCCAGTCTGCATTCCCACCAGTAGTGTGAGGGTTCCCTTTTCTCCACATCCTCTCCAACACTTGTTATTTTTTGTCTTGGTAATTGTAGCCATTCTGATGGGTGAAAGGTGATATCTCATAGTAGTTTTGATTTGCATTTCCCTGATGATTAGTGATGTTGAACATCTTTTCATGTGCCTGTTGGCCATCTGTATATCTTCTTTCGAAAATGCCTGTTCATATCCTTTGCCTGTTTTTTGATTGGGTTCTTTTTTTTGTTGTTGAGTTGTATGAGTTCTTTATATATTATGGAGATTAACCCCTTGTCAAATATATGATTTGCGAATATTTTCTCCCAGCTGGTGAGTTGTCTTTTTGTTTTGTTCATGGTTTCCTTTGCCTTGCAGAACCTCATTAGTCTGATGTAGTCCCACTTGTTTATTTTTTCTTTTGTTTCCCTTGCCCGAGTAGACATGGTATTCAAAAAGTTCCTTCTAAGACAGATGTCAAAGAGCGTACTGCCTATTTTTCTTCTAGGAGTTTTATGGATTTACATCTTACCTTCAAGTCTTTAATCCATTTTGAGTTAATTTTTGTGTATGGTGAAAGATAATGGTCTATTTTCATTCTTTTGCATGTTGCTGTCCAGTTTTCCCAGCCCATTTATTGAAGAGAGTTTCCTTTCTCCATTGTATGTTCTTAGCTCCTTTGTCGAAGATTAGCTGTCTGTAGATGTGTGGGTTTATTTATGGGCTTTCAATTCTGTTCCATTAATCTGTGTATCTGTTTTTGTACCAGTAACATGGTGTTTTGATTACTATACCTTTGTGGTATATTTTTTTTTTTTTTTTTTAAAGATTTTATTTATTTTATTTTTTCCCCCCAAAGCCCCAGTGGATAGTTGTGTGTCGTAGCTGCACATCCTTCTAGTTGCTGCATGTGGGACTCGGCCCCAGGATGAACGGAGAAGTGGTGCCTCGATGCGCACCCGGGATCCGAACCCGGGCCGCCAGCATCGCAGCGCGCGCACTTAACCACCAAGCCACAGGGCCGGCCTATACCTTTGTGGTATATTTTGAAGTCAGGGATTGTGATGACTCCAGCTTTGTTCTTTTTTCTCAGGATTGCTTTTGCTACTCAGAGTCTTTCATTGCCCCATATGAATTTTAGGATTCTTTCTTCTATTTCCATGAAGAACGTCATTGGGATTATGATTTGTATTGCACTGAATCTGTAGATTGCTTTGGGTAGTATAGACATTTTAACTATGCTTATTCTTCCAATCCAAATGCATGGAATATCTTTCCATTTCTTTACGTCATCATCGATTTCTTTCAATAATGTCTCATAGTTTTCATTGTATAGATCTTTCACCTCCTTGGTTAAATTTATTCCTAGATATTTTATTTTTTGTTGTGAATGTAAATGGAATTCTATGCTTGAGTTCTCTCTTTGTTAGTTCATAATTAGAGTATAGAAATGCAACTGATTTTTGTATGTTGATTTTGAACCCTGCAACTTTGCTGTAGTTGTTGATTATTTCTAATAGTTTTCCAGTGGATTCTTTAGGGTTTTCTATACATAAAATCATGTCATCTGCAAACAGAGAGAGTTTCACTTCTTCCTTTGCAGTTTGGATACCTTTTATTTCTTTTCCTTGCCTAATTGCTCTGGCCAAAACCTCCAGTACTATGTTGAATAAGACTGGCGAGGTCCGGCCCTGCGGCTTAGCGGTTGGGTGCGTGTGCTCTGCTGCTGGTGGCCCAGGTTCGGATCCCGGGCGCGCACCGACACACCGCTTCTCTGGGCATGCTGAGGCCGTGTCCCACATACAGCAACTAGAAAGATGTGCAGCTATGACATATAACTATCTACTGGGGCTTTGGGGGAAAAAATAAATAAATAAATAAATTTAAAAGACTGGCGAGAGTGGGCACTCTTGTCTGGTTTATGTTCTCAAAGGCTTTCAGTCTTTCCCCATTGAGTATGATGTTGGCTGTGGGTTTGTCATATGTGGCCTTTATTATGTCAAAGTACTTTCCTTCTGTACCCATTTTATTGAGAGTTTTTATCATAAATGGATGTTGGATCTTGTCAAATGCTTTCTCAGCATCTATTGAGATGATCATGTGGTTTTTATTACTCATTTTGTTAATGTGGTGTATCACATTAATTTGCAGATGTTGAAACAGCCCTGCATCCCTGGTATAAATCCTACTTGATCATGGTGTATGATCCTTTTAATGAATTTCTGTATTCGGTTTGCCAATATTTTGTTAAGGATTTTTGCATCTATATTCATCAGCTATATTGGCCTGTAATTTTCCTTCTTTGTATTGTCCTTGTCTGGCTTTGGGATCAGGGTGATTTTGGCCTCGTAAAATGTGTTAGGAAGTGTTCAGTCTTCAATTTTTTGGAATAGTTTGAGAAGGAAACTCAAACTTTTTAAATCTTCTTTGGATGTTTGGTAGAGTTCTCCAGAGAAGCCATCTGGTCCTGGACTTTCATTTTTGGGGAGGTTTTTGATTACTGTTTCAATCTCCTTACTTGTGATTGATCAATTCAGATTCTCTATTTTTTCCTGACTCAGTTTTGGGAGGTTGTATGAGTCTAAGAATTTATCCATTTCTTTTTTTTTTTTTTTTTTTTTAAAGATTTTATTTATTCAGCTTTTTCACCCCAAAGCCCCAGTAGATAGTTGTATGTCATAGGTTCACATCCTTCTAGTTGCTGTACGCGGGACTCGGCCTCGCGTTGGACGGAGAAGTGGTGCCTCCGGGCGCTCCCGGGATCCGAACCCGGGCCGCCAGCATCAGAGCGCGCGCACTTAACCGCTAAGCCACAGAGCCGGCCCAATCCATTTCTTCTAGATTGTCCAATTTGTTGGCATATAGTTTTTCATAGTATTCTCTTATAATCTTTTGTATTTGAGTGGTATCCATTGTAATTTCTCCTCTTTCATTTCTAATTTTATTTACTTGAGTCTTCTCTCTTTTTTTCTTAGTGAGTCTGGCTAAGCGTTTGTCAATTTTGTTTATCTTCTCAAAGAAGTAGCTCTTTGATTGATTGATCCTTTCTACTGTTTTATTGGTTTCAAATTCATTTATTTCTGCTCTAATTTTTATTATTTCCCTCCTGCTGACTTTGGGCTTTGTCTGTTCTTCTTTTTCTAGTTCAGTTAGGTGTAGTTTAAGATTGCTTATTTGAGATTTTTCTTGCTTGTCAAGGTGGGCCTGTATTGGTATGAATTTCCCTCCTACGACCACTTTTGCTGCATCCCGTATGAGTTGGTATGCTATGTTTTCATTTTCATTTGTCTCCAGGTATTTTTTGATTTCTCCTTTAATTTCTTCAATGATTCATTGGTTGTTCAGTAGCATGTTGTTTAGTCTCCACATCTTTATCACTTTCCCAGCTTTTTTCTTGTAGTTGATTTCTAGTTTCATAGCATTATGGTCAGAAAAGATGCTTAATATGATTTCAAGCTTCTTAAATTTACTGAGGCTTGCCTTGTTTCCCAACATATGGTCCATCCTTGAAAATGTTCCACGTGAACTTGAGAAGAATGTGTATTCTGCTGGTTTTGGATGGAGTGTTCTATATATATCTATTAAGTCCATCTGGTCTAGTTTTTCATTTAATTCCACTATTTCCTTGTTGACTTTCTGTCTGGATGATCTTTCCATTGACATAAGTGGGGTGTTAAGGTTACTATTGTGTTGCTGTTAATATCTCCTGTTAGGTCTGTTAATACTTGCTTTATGTACTTTGGTGCTCCTGTGTTAGCTGTATATATAAGTGTTATGTCCTCTTGGTGGAGTGTCACTTTTATCATTATATACTGACCCTCTTTGTCCCTCATTGCCTTTTTTATCTTGAAGTCTACTTTGTCTAAGTATGGCAACACCTGCTTTCTTTTGTTTGCCATTAGCTTGGAGTATCGTGTTCCATCCCTTCACTCTGAGCCTGCGTTTGTCTTGAGAGCTGTGTTTTCTGGAGGCAGCATATTGTTCTGTCTTGTTTTTTAATCCATCCAGCACCCTGTGTATTTTGATTGGAGAATTCAATCCATTTACATGTAGAGTAATTATTGATATATGAGGGCATAGTGCTGCCATTTTGTGACTTATTTTCCAGTTGTTCTGAATTTCCCTTGTTTCTCGGCCTGTGTATTTCGGACTGCCATTTCAGTTTGGTGGATCTCTATGATGGTTTTCTCAGTTTTCTCTTTATCATTTCTGTCTCTGTTCTGATTTTTTTGTTTAGTGGTTACTGTGAGGTTTGTGTAAAAGATGTCATGGATGAGATAGCCCATTTTCTGATAGCCTCTTATTCCCTTAGTCTTAGCAGGTTCCACCTCTTTCCTCTTTCCCATCTAAGTTATTGTCGTCACAGCTTATTCCATTTTTTTTTGTGAGTCTGTGGTTAAAATGAAGTGATTATATTTTCTTGATGTTTTCTTTCCCTTTATCTTTAATGTTATAAGTAAGTGTTTGCTAATCTCTTTTGAGAGAGTTGCAATTTTCTTATTTTGTCTGCCCATTTATCTCCTTGCTCAAGGCTTTGTATACCCCTTCTTTCCCCCCGCCCCCAGATATGAGGGCCTTCTTGATCGTTTCTTGTCCGGCGGCAGGGGGGTCTTGTGGCAATGAACTCCCTCAGCTTTTGTTTATCTGGGAAAGGTTTTATTTCTCCATCACATCTGAAGGATATTTTTCCTGGATAGAGTATTCTTGGTTGAAGGCTTTTGTATTTCAGGATTTTGAATATATCATTCCACTCTCTTAGCCTGTAAGGTTTCTGCTGAGAAATCTGCTGAAAGACTTATAGAGGTTCCTTCGTAGGTTATTTTCTTCTGCCTTGCTGCTCTTATTATTTTTTCTTTGTCATTGACTTTTGCTAGTTTTACTAATATATGTCTTGGTGAAGGTCTTTTTACATTGATGTAATTAGATGTCCTACCAGCTTCTTTTACTTGTAATTCCATCTCCTTCCCCCAGTTTGGGAAGTTCTCAGCTATTATTTCTTTGAACAAGCTCTCTGCTCCTTTCTCCTTCTCTTCTCTCTCTGGAATACCTATAATCCTTATGCTGCATTTCCTACTTTAGTTGGATACTTCTCAGAGAATTTCTTCATTTCTTTTTAGCCTTAGTTCTCTCTCCTCCTCCATCTGAAGCATTTCTGTATTTCTATCCTCTAGACTGCTAATTCTGTCCTCCATAATATCAGCTCTGTTATTCAAGGACTCCAGATTTTTATCTCATTCATTGTGTTTTTCATCTCCAACATTTCTGATTGATTTTTCTTTATAGTTTCAATCTCTTTTTTTAAAGAATTCCCTCTGTTCATTAATTTTATTCCTGATTTCATTGAACTACCTGAGTTTTGTTGTAACTCATTGAGTTATTTTATGATAGCTATTTTGAAATCTCTGTCATTTAGACTGTAAACTTCTGTGCCTTCAGGAATGAATTCTGGATGTTTGTCTTTTTCCTTCTGGAGTATTAATATAACTCTTCATATTATTTGATGTGGTGGATTTGTGCCTTCGCATAGTGATGGTATCTATGCCCAGATTTCGCCCACCACCACTTCTCAGGTGGGGGGGGGCTGGAGCTGTGTACTCTGAGCCTGCTGTGATCCCTATAAGCTTTGCTTTTCTGAGCCTGGGTCACTCCTTGGGACCACAGCGGCCCTGTGGGCTCTCCCACCAAATGGGAAAGTGATCACATGGGGGCTCAGGGCTGCCACTCTCTGCTCCCACAGGCCTGCTGAGGTGTGCTCCCCGCTTCGGGGCTGCAGCGGTACTATGGTCATTCTTTGCAGTCAGGAAGTCATTCATCCAGGTGCGCAGATTCACTGTCACCTCTTCCTAAGTTCCACCGGCCATTGTGCTTGGTGGGTGGGGCCTCCCCACTAGGATGGATCCTTGGCCACTCCCTTGGATCGTGGCAGCACTGTGGGCTCTCCCAACAGACAGGAAAGCAATCACACGGGGGCTCAGGGCTGCCGTCACCTGTTCCCGCAGTCGTGCCAAGGCACACTCCCACCCTCAGGGCCACAGTGGTGCTATGGTCGCTCCCACTGGGAGAGCAGTCACATGTGTGCACAGGGCTGCCAGGGGGGCTGAAGAATGCTCACCCAACTCCACCACCTCCCTGGGGTAGTCCATCCACCTTCAGATGTATAGCTGCATGGGTCTCTCAGGGGTCCTGTTGTGCTGTGTTGGTATCCTCTGCTGATCTATGAATGTCCAATTAGTTGTAGTTCAAAGGGGGAGAGATAAAGGGAATGGCTCACTCTGCCATGTTGCTGACATCACTCAACCTTTTTTTGTTTTTATTGAGGTTACATTGGTTTCTAACATTATATAAATTTCGGATGTAAATCATTACATTTCAATTTCTGTGTAGATTACATCATGTTCACCACTCAAAGACTACCTACCATCCATCACCATACACATGTGCCCTGTCACCCTTTTCACCCTCTTCCCACTCCCCATTCCCCTCTGGTAACCACTAATCTAATCTCTGTATCTACGTGTTTGTTTGTTGTTATTGTTTTTATCTTCTACTTATAAGTGACATCAACAGTATTTGACTTTCTCCATCTATTTCACTGAGCATAATACCCTCAAGGTCCATCCATGTTGTCACAAATGGCAATATTTCAAGTATATAATTATTTAAATAGTGTTAATGATCCAAATTTCTGCTCTCTCATATTTGGCCATGCTAAGTCCTTTGCTTTTCCTATGAAATTTAGGATCAGCTTGTCAATTTCTACCAAAAACAAACCTGCTAGTATTTTGTTTGCCTTGAATCTATGTATCAATTTGGAGAGAATTGCCATCTTAACAATATTGAACCTTCTGGCCCATAAACAAGGTTTATCTTCCATTTGACTTCTGTAGTCTTCCATTTCTTTCAGCAATATTTTGTAGTTTTCAGTGTACAGGTCTATCAAATCTTTTATCAGCATTTCACAGTTTTGTTGCTTTGTAAATGGTATTTTTATATTTCAAAGTCTAATCATTTGTTGCTTACTAGCAATAGAAATACAATTGGTATTGAACTTACATCCTGCAGCCTTGCTAAACTCATAAAAGCTAATAGCTTTTTTTTTTAATAAATTACATCATTTTCTACATCTGCAGTCATGTTTTCTGTGAATAGTTTTACTTCTTCCTTTCTAAGCTGGATACCTTTTATTTCTTTTTCTTGCCTGATTGCACTGGTTAGAACCTCCAGGCGAGTACTGAATAAAAGTGGTCAGGGGGCTGGCCCAGTGGTGTAGTGATTAAGTTCACATGCTCTCCTTCAATGGCATGGGGTTCGCGTGTTTGGATCCCAGGCATGGACCTACACACTACTCATCAAGCCATGCTGTGGCAGGCATCCATTATACAAAAAATGGAGGAAGATGGGCACAGATATTAGCTCAGGGCCAATCTTCCTCTCCAAAAATAATAAAAAAAAAACAAAAAAATAAAAGTGGTCAGAACAAGGGCCCACCCAGTGGTGCAGTGGTTAAGTTCTTGTGCTCTGCTTCAGCAGCCTGGGGTTTGCTGGTTTGGATCCCAGGCGCAGACCAACACACTGCTTATCAAGCCATGCTGTGGCAGCGTCCTATATAAAGTAGAGGAAGATGGGCATGGATGTTAGCCCAGGGCCAATCTTCCTCAGCAAAAAGAGGAGGATTGGCAACAGATGTCAGCTCAGGGCTAATCTTGCTCACCAAAAAAAAAAGTGGTCAGAACAGGGACCAGCCCTGTGGTCTAGTGGTTAAGTTTGGTGTGCTCTGCTTTGGTGGCCCAAGTTTGGTTCCCGGGCACGGACCTTCACCACTCATCGGCAGCCATGCTGTGACGGCATCCCACATACAAAATAGAGGAAGATTTGCAGAGATGTTAGTTCATGGTTAATCCTCCTCTGCAAAAAAAAAAAAAAAACAAAAAAAAAACAAAAAAAAAACAGTGGTCAGAAGTCCCTATCTTTTCCTGATCTTAGGAGGAAAGCATTCAGTCTTTTACTATTTTATTTATTTATTTATTTATTTTTTTCCCCCGAAGCCCCAGTAGATAGTTGTATGTCATAGCTGCACATCCTTCTACTTGGTGTATGTGGGACGCAGCCTCAGCATGGCCGGAGAAGCGGTACGTCGGTGCACGCCTGGGATCCGAACCCAGGCTGCCAGTAGCAGAGCGCGCGCACGTAACCACTAAGCCACAGGGCCAACCCTAGTCTTTTACTATTAAATGTAATGTTAGCTCTGAGTTTTTTATTGATGCACATTATCAGGGTAAAGAAATTCTCTTCTATTCCTAGTTCACTGAGAGTTTTTATTCAGAATGAATATTGGATTTTGTCATATCATTTTTCTGCCTCTATTGAGATGGTCATATGGTTTTTGTCTTTTCCTTTGTTGGGACAGTGAATTATAGTGGCTGATTGATTGATTTTCCAATGTTAAACCAACCTTAGATTCCTGGCATAAACTCCACTTGGTCATGAGGTATTAATACTTTTTGTTTTATTTGATTTGCCAAAATTTTGTTTAGAATTGTTACATCTATGTTCATGAAGGATATTGGTCTGTAGTGTTCTTGTCATGCCTATGAGGATATCTAACCCTTGTTACAGAATGAGTTGGGAAATACTCCCTCCTCTTCAACTTTTTGGAAGAGTTTGCATAGACTTGGTATTATTTCTTCCTTAAATGTTTAGTAGAATTCACATTTAAAACATCTGGGCCTGGAGTTTCTTTGTGGGAAGGTTAACCACAATTTCAATTTCTTTCATAGATACAGGGCTATTTAGTCTATTCTTCTAGAATAAGCTTTGATAATTTTTGCCCTCTCCATTTTATCTAAGTTGTTGAATATATTGGCATAATGGTCATAATATTGCTTTATTAAACTTTTTGTAGATTTTGTAGTGATGTCACCTCTCTTATTCCTGATATTGGTAATTTTCTTTTCTCTCTCTCTCTTTTTTTTTTTTGTGAGGAAGATTAGCCCTGAGCTAACATTTGATGCCAATCCTCCTCTTTTTTTATGCTGAGGAAGATTGGCCCTGGACCAACATCCGTGCCCATCTTCCTCCACTTTATATGGGATGTAGCCACAGCATGGCTTGACAAGTGGTGCAGTGGTGTGCACCTAGGATCCGAATCCGCGATCCCCAGGCCACTGAACTGGTGCGTGCGCACTTAACCGCTACACCATCCAGCTGGCCCTCTTTTCTCTTTTAACTTGATCATTCTGGCTAGAGGTTTATCAGTTTTATTAATCTTTTCAAAGAACCAGACTGTGGTTTCATTGGCTTTCTGTTTCCTGTGGAGGGAACAACCAACTTTTTCTGTATCTTAGACTCTGTAGTCCACACAGTCTCTGTTACAGCTGCTTGATCCCGCTATTGCCGCACAAAAGCAGACACAGACAATACCTAAGGAGTGGGTGTGGCTGTGCTAATCAAACTATTTACAGAAACACACCATGGGGCTGGGCTTACTCTGCAGCATGTAATTTGCCAACCCCTGTTCTTCTTATTCTTTGACTTCTACTGTGATCTTCCTTATTTCCTTTCTTCTGCTTACTCTGGATTTAATTTGCTTTTCTTTTTCTAGTTATTTAAGGTGGAAGTTGAGGTCACTGATTTGAGACCTTTCTTCTTTTCTAATACATGTATCTAGTGTTATGAATTTTCCCTTAAGTTATAATTTAGCTCTACCCCACAAATTTTGATATGTTGTGTTTTCATTTTCATTCAGTTCAAAATATTTGCTTATTTCCCCTCTGATTTCTTCTTTGCTTTGTGGTTTATTCAGCATATGAATAACTGTGTTATTCAGTTTCCAAATATTTGGGGATTTTCCAGATATCATTCTGATCTTGATTTCTAATTTAATTAATTCCATTGTGGTCAGAGAACATTCTTTGTATGACTTGAATCCTTTTAATTTTTTGAGACTTGTTTCAAGGCCCAGAATACGGTCTATCTTGGTCAACGTTCCAGGCTCATTTCTGCTATTGTTGGGTGTTAGGTTCTATAAATGTCAATTGATTGATAGTGTTGTTCAGGTCTACTAGGTCCAATCTCCTTGTTACTCCAATCCCAGCCAGAAGCCCAAAGTAAATGAAGAAGTATAGCTTTTGATGAGTTTTGACAAATGTATATACTCGTGTAGCCCAAACTATATTGAGACTATTTTAATAACTGGTAGAACTAGTCCCCATTCATTGGCTCCTCTTTTTTCAGAGTTTTCCAGATTATTTCATTTGCTTATCTGTTGTTATATGCCATCAAGTCAGCTCTGACTCCTGGTGACCCTATAAATGAGTGATGTCCACAGTGTCCTGTCCTCACCAGCCCTATTCAGCTCCTGTAGACTCATGCCAATGGCTTCCTTTATGGAGTCAATCCATCTCATATTAGATCTTCCTCTTTTCCTGCTGCCTTCTACTTTTCCCGGGATTATTGTCTTCCAAAGAATCCTGCCTTCTCTTGATGTGCCCAAAATAGGACAGCCTCAGTTTTATCATTTTTGCCTCCGGCAATAGTTCAGAGTTTATTTGCTCTAGGACCCACTTGTTTGTCTTTCTGGCAGTCTGGGTATCCATAGAGCTCTCCTCCAACACCACATTTCAAATGAATCAATTATTTTCCTGTCAGCCTTCACACTCATACATAGTAATTGGGGATACGAGGGTGTGGATAATCTTGGCCTTGGTCTCTAATGACACTTCCTTACACTCGATAATCTTTCCTGATTCTTTCATTGCTGCCCTTCCAAGTCTCAGTCTCCTCTTGATTTCTGGGCTGCAGTCTCCATTTAAATTGATGACTGAACCAAGGTAAACAAAACCTTTAGCAATTTCAATGTCTTCATTGCCTACGTTAACGTTGTGTAGTTCTTCCATAGTCACAATCTCTGTCTTCTGGATGTTCACATGCTGTCCTGCTTTGGCACTTTCTTTTTTCACTTTCGTCAGAACTCATTTCAAGTCATTGCTGCTTTCTGCCAGTAAGATGGTGTCATCTGCATATCTTAGATTGTTGATGTTTCTTTCACCAATTTTCACTCCTCCATCTGAGTCTAGCCCAGTTTTTCGTATGATATGTTCTATGTACGGATTAAACAGAGATAAAGTGCACCCTGTCTGACACCTTTGCTTATCTAGTTGTGCATATAAACTTTAGAACTGTTGAATTCTGGGACAAGGGGTTGACTGGGGCAGGGAACGCCCGTTTGTATTTTTACTGGGAATGTATTATATTAATCGGTTAATTTAGAAGAACCAACTTTATGTTATTGAGTCTTCCTATCCAAGAGCTGATCTTTCCATCTGTTCCAGTCTTTTGTGTCTTTCCAAAATGCTTTAAGATTTTCTCATACAAGCATGTGTAGTAAATGCAGACAGGGGAAGACGCACAGCAGTTTCAGGATAGTGATGCCTCTGGGAAGGAGGAGGAGGTTGAGAGCAGTAGAATAGAGTCTGCACCTCTATATAAAATGCTGTAGCAGAATGTTATTTTTAATACATCTAGTTGATGGGCACAGAAGTGTTTCTACAAAACTATTATTCGGGCGGGCCCCGTGGCGTAGCGGTTAAGAGCATGCACTCTGCTGCTGGCAGCCCGGGTTCAGATCCTGGGCACGCACTGATGCACCGCTTGCCAGGCCATGCTGTGGTGGCATCCCACATAAAGTGGAGGAAGATTGGCATGGATGTTAGCTCAGGGCTGATGATCTTCACAAAAAAAACACAACTATTTTTCTATATGTTTGAAATATTTTATAATTAAAAAAATTAAAAATAGAAGTTAAACCAACTTTAATAGAAAAGACTTTATTGCAAATAGTGACACGTCACATTATAGTAGTTCATTCTGATAAACCAAATGGCCGTAATTTACATATATTTTGGATATAAAACTATACTTTTTTTATATGTAATAAAACTTCCAGTGTGATGACATTTCAATGAGGAAAAGATTGCATTCGCAATAAATAATCATCCCTGAGTCCACAGACCTAAAGTAAGCACTGTCCAAACACCCCCTGGGGCGGAGCAGTCAGTGGAGAAGGGCTCCTTCCTTTACCCTTTCCCGCTGGGCTGACAGTCGCAGCACAGACGCTTTCTGGAGTGTCTGTAGAGACCCACCATCGAGAATGCTAATGATCTAAAGCCAAAGCAGTACAAGTGAAATGTACAGAGCAATGTACAGAGCCCTGATTTTGCATTTTAATCTCTGCAGCCAAGGTCAAAAGCACAACACTGAATTGTTTTATTTTACCATTTTCCTTTAGTGGTTTCTTGCTGACAGCTCCCATAATCTGTTTCACCAGTGAGCAGCAAAATTGGGAATTTTACCTAGGGAAATTAATCAGGACCACTGATAAAAGTGTAGTCTTTTCCAACATGCCTACTTCCCCAGCCTCTGGCATGCGGTGGACACTGATTAACCGTCTGTGGGATGAACAGAGGATCCCAGTCCTCACGTGTGTCCAGGGGTCGATGGCCAACGAGCCACAGAAAATTACGGCATCACAGTGGCTTAATTTTAAGAGATGTTCTTTCGAAATGAATTCCAGGAGAACAAGCAGTCTCTACACAGAGAGGGATGCTGCAGCCATCTTACTGATTAGTTTGTTGAGAGCTCTAACCTTTTCTTCCAAGATTCGGTTTTTTTTCTCAGCACCTCGTTGCTTCTCTTCAGTGAGCTGAAGTGCTTTCATCAGGTGCGCATTTTCCACATAGAGCTCCTTGAGCAGCAAATCGGATTTTGTGTTCTTTTCAAACTAGAAAAGGGAGAAAGCCATACTTTACTGTGAATCTAGTGCAGAAATGCTGCGTGACCAGCTTGCCCCCTCTTACTCTTCCGCATTTGTTCAAACCATAATTTTAAGGTTCTTACAGATCTGATACAGACATCCAGTGTTACGACAAGTTTTGTTACCCTGCCATAGAGAGGACACTGAGAATCTGATGAACTATGTGGGAGAGAAAACTTAAAGTCAGCTCTGCGAGAATTGATTTTACCATGAAATGAAGACATAAAAAGACCAAAATCCTCAGGCCTCTAAAACGACTATTCAGTGCAATGTAAAACAAGGAAACAGTCAAGAGCGTCAAAAATGTTTGGTTCACCTCAGTGTGCTCTGCAGGTTCATAATGTCACCCAGGACACACTGAGGCGTCGCAGCCCAGGGTGTGTGAGCCCGACACCACACACACAACAGCACAGGGGCTTCAGCAATGAGGACAAAAGCCACTCTAGTCATGAGACCTGTTCAAAAGCCCCGGCCTTGGGCTTCACAAGCCCATGCTGAATTCATTCATTCAGCAAGTTGTTCCTGAGCCCCAGGTTCCAGGCACTGCCCTAGCCATGGGCCTGCTCTTGGGGAGCACACATTCTAATGGAAGGAGACAGACCAGAAACAAACATGCAGCGTGTCAGGTGGTGAGCAGTGCTGAGAGAAATCCGGAGGGATGGACAGCGGACGAGGGTGCCCATTTTGGTTGGGGTGATCAGAGAAGGCTTCAGTGTAGGTTGACATTTGAATAAAGCTCTCAGTAAAGCATGGGAATGAGTCGTGAGGGTGTCTGGGCATGAACATTCCAGGCAGAGGGAGGAGCAAGTGCAAAGGCCCAGAGGCCTCTGGGGGTGACAGGAAGGGCTGGTCGGGAGGCCTGTGGCTGGAGAGGCGTGGGTGCTGCCGACTGAGAGCAAGTCAGAGCTGCCCTGCTGGCTGGGCGGGCACCAAGGGAAGGAGACTAGAACCTGCAGAACCTTGGAGGCCACTGTAACGACTCTGCCTTTTACTCAGAGGGACACAAGAGGACTGGAGAATTCTGAGCAGAGGAGGGCCAGCCTGTCACACTGGAAAAGAACCGCGGCTGCTCCTGTGCTGGGAACAGATCTGGGGGGCACGCAAAAGATGAGGGTGGAAGCAGTGGGGGATGGGGCGGGAAGTGGCTCATCCTGCATCCACCCTGATGGCAGGGCTGATGGATTAGAGTGGACCCGGTGGGCGTGGGGCGGCGCCCACAACTCTAAGGTTCCTACCACAGCCAATGGTGGAGGCAGCGCGAGCACAGACAGCTCTCTGAAAGTATTTCTGTAAAGAGGAGCAGAGAACAGGGAGGATCAGGGCTCTCAAGGTGTGTTCAGGGGGCAGTGAAGGCCCCAGAGGAGGGGGGCGGGGGACGGGTCCGGGAGCAGAGAGGGGGTGCAGGGGATGGGGCGCGGGTGCAGTGGAGGGGGCGTGGGCTGCGCTTCTGGTCGTCGGGGGAAACAAGCATCAGATCACAGCCGAGAGGAGGGAGGAGGTGCTGGAGGTCGGAGAGGAGCCAGGAGAGGAGGGCGAGGGAGGAGGGGCTGTGGGCAGGACTCCAAGATGGGGCAGGTGCGTGGCCCAGGATCTAATGGGAACTGAGGTTTGTCAGGCAAGAGGAGGCAAAGTGAGGGTGTGCGAGGGCGTGACTGTAGAGGGTCACCGAGGGGGACAGCTGGGGGGGAGTCAGGACAGGGGGACCATGACAGGGTCTATGGAGGTGACAGCAGGGGACAAAGTTGCAAAGGGGGCGGGGTCAGGGGGTGAGGTCAGAGGGCGACGGCCACGCAGTGACCCTGACTGAGCACCCTGCATCGTGCTTCAGGAACAAGAGGGGCACAAACGTCACCCTGTGTGGGCTCAGCTCAGGACCCTGTGCTCAACTGTACTGGATTACTATGTAACACAAATCTCTCTACAGATTCCCCCATTTCCCTTGATTTCCCCCAGCATTGAGCATCACTCTGGAGCTTCCAGCTCCCCTGCTGTGTCTCTGCTCCCTCCCAGCCTCTCTACCCTCCCAGCACCCTCCCACTCTCTCCACATCTGCAAGCTCTCCACATTTCACTTGCCGGCTGAATCAGACCTTAAGCCTCCATCCATCAGGCAGCTATGGCCTTCTTTTGTTTGTCTTTGTTCCCTATAGCAGCCTGAGTTCCTTTTTTGTTTTTCCCCTCCCCAAAGTCCCAGTACATAATTGTAAATTCTAGTTGTAAGTCCTTCTGGTTCTTCCATGTGAACCGCTGCCGCAGCATAGCTACTGACAGACGAGTGGTGTGGTTCTGCACGTGGGAATCAAACCCCGGGCAGTGGGAGTGCACTGAACTTAACCATTAGGCCATCAGGCTGTTTCCTGAGTGCCTCCTTTTCTCACAGAGTGGTTTCTTTAAAAATATAGATCATGCTCTTACTTAAAATCTTCCAATGGCTTCTAACTGCAATTAAAAGAAAATCCAAATTCCTGGCCTTTAGGGGTCCCTGCCTACCTGTACCCGCCCATCAGTTCATAGCAGCCACCACGACCTCCTTGATGGCCCTCTGACACGCCACGCTTGATCCCATCCAAGGACATTTGCCTGCACTGCTCCCTCTGCCTGGAATGCATGTCCTCCTCAGGGTGCAGCATGTCCCCCCAACACGTGGAGACACATGGGGCCCTGTTACGGCTGTCCCAACGATTGGGGTGCTACTGGCATTTAGCCCCACAGCGCACAGGGCAGTCCTACCCAATGAGCAATTCTCCCTTCCAAAATGCTAAGCTGGCCTCTGCTAGGGGACACAGCTGGCCCTGCCCCTGGCTGGGGCATCAGGTGTCTGCTCCCATGCCAGCTCCTTGGCACGGTCCCCAGACCACCCCCAACTACCCTCCATCACCATTTTCTCCTGTTCAGAGCACTTCTCACAGCCTGAGGTCACTTATCTTGTTATTGCCTATCCCACCTCCAGAGTGTAAGGTCCCTGAGGGCTCACCTCAGTTTCTAACTGGAACAAAGGTGCTCAGTGAACACCTGCCGAATGACTGAATGAACGAATGAATGAATGAATGAATGTCCATTCTGAGATGATGTGAACACCTCAAAAATATATCTTAAAACAGTTCCTCAAAGAAAATAAACACAATGTACATACAAATATAGTGCAGGATATGTATTTAGTAAAATCAGGTTTCTATTGATTGCTTTTGTTACTCTTCTGAAAAAAATTTGTATATTCAGATCTTCAAAATGAGGTTTAGACAGAGCCCCAGATTCAGGGGTTCCAGATGAACATGGTGTTCTCTTGAGTTCTGTGACAAGACAGTCTCTCCCTAGATCAGCTACCTGAACACCCGTAACAGGAAACACAGTTCAGAAGGAGGATGCGAGCCCGGAGCCACAGCAGTCCATCACCCACCTGCTCCTGTAGGAGCATTTCCATACTCTTCAGAATCCTCGCCACCTCTTCTACCCACTCTTCGGCGTCTTTAAATTGTTTTTCCTGTTCTTCCTGCCACAAAAGAAGGTTACAAACCAATTTTGCATTTAAAAAGAATCATCTCAGGCTTATTTACCTTAGAATGGAAATTAGCTACAATGTACAAACCTGGGAGGACTGTAAATCACTTTTTATCTGTACTGAGTAATAGTTAACAAGTGTTCTGTCACAGCCACAAAGCTGTCATTTCTTTGTAGTTCAAAGAGAATTAGCAGACTGCTTTGTCCTAGGAATTTAATCATAAATGACTAGCAGTGAGTTTCCCCCAAACGTGTTACTATTTCCAAAGGCTTTACTGATTACATTTCTTTGTTCTGTCAATAATCTATCACAGCTTAACTTCATCTCTAGCTTAACATTTCTGCATAACGCTGGAAGGTTCTTCTTCCTTAGAACAACACTGTACCCACCTTCCAAGTCTTGATCCAACTGCTTCCTCACGAGGGCACCCCTGCCCTGGCTCCTGTCTCACACTCTCCCTCCCTGGGCTTTTCCACATGAATGGCCTTGTGACATTCCAGGATCGAGCTGTTTTCTCAGCCTTTTTTTTTTTTTTTTGTGAGGAAAATCAGCCCTGAGCTAACATCCATGCTAATCCTCCTCTTTTTGCTGAGGAAGACCCGCTCTGAACTAACATCTATTGCCAATCCTCCTCCTTTTTTTCCCCTAAAGCCCCAGTAGATAGTTGTATGTCATAGTTGCACATCCCTCTAGTTGCTGTATGTGGGACACGGCCTCAGCATGGTCGGAGACATGGTGCGTCGGTGCGCGCCCGGGATGCGAACCCGGGCCGCCAGTAGCAGAGTGCGCGCACTTAACCGCTAAGCCATGGGGCTGGCCCTTCTCAGCCTTTTAAATTAAACACTTACATTGGGTGTACCCGTGCCACAGACTCTTTAGGTTCTTTAAAAGTGCTAACTCATTCATACCTCGCAATAATGCTTTGAGGTGGGTACCACTGGTATCCGAATTTTACAGATGAGGAAACTGAAGCACAGAGAGGTTAAGTAACTGGCCCAAGGTCATTCAGCTGGGAGGTGGTAGAGCCAGAATCCCAATCTGCAGTCCGCTCTCTGAGGCACTGTCTAGATGCCTAGTCAGTGCCTGGCACACAGCCAGGCGCCCCAAGTCTGCACCAACACCTTGCTGACCTCTAGTCCCACCGCCCTCCTCCTCCCTCCCTCTGATCCTTGCTATCCTCCAACATGGCAAGTACATACCCACCTCATGGCCTTCGCACGTGCTGCTCCCGTTGCAGGAACACTCTTTCCCCAACTAAGTGGATGGCTTGCTCCCTCAATTCCTTCAGGTCTTGGCTCAAGCACCACCTCGGTGAGGCCTTCTCTGGACTTCCATTTACAGTTGCAAAACCCCGTGCTCCCCAGCACTCATCACCCTCTGACATGCTCTCCACATCACTGGTTGCTGATTTTGCGGTTGTCTATCTCCCCACCACCACTAGTGGGCTCCGGGAGGGCACAGATTTCTGCCTGGTGTGTTCATTTCTGATGCCTATATCAGTGTGCACCCCATAAATACCTTCTGTGTTCCTCATGGCTGTGCGTGGATTTTTTTCAGTCTGCATAATGGTGTAAGATTCACTTTAAATTAGATGCATCACTTAGAAACTAGGAGTGTTCACATAAAAATCTAGTGTCTGGCTTTTCTTTGAAATTAGGAGAATTGGCATACTGGGGCCTGTACTCCCACAGGGCTACACAGGCGGGATCCCTGCCCGTCGCCTCACTCACGGCCTCTGTCACCACATCTCAG
Source organism: Ceratotherium simum simum (assembly GCF_057802395.1). NCBI lineage: Eukaryota > Metazoa > Chordata > Mammalia > Perissodactyla > Rhinocerotidae > Ceratotherium > Ceratotherium simum. The sequence goes on from NC_141920.1 coordinate 50,781,401, forward strand.
CCCCGTGAGCAGTGTGAGCATGTGGCCCACCTGCAGACAGACGGGGTCTGGAGGACCCGTGGACACCGGATGCGCGCGGCCCCTGCAGACAGGCGGGGTCTGGAGGACCTGTGGCCCCAGGCTGGAGAGACCTTCAGAGTTAGCTGGCTCAGCAACCCCCGAGCGGGGGAGACACCCTCCTCAAGACGCTCACCGCCCCTCCCTGACCATCCTCGGCATCTGTTGGAATCCTTCACTGTTCACAGTGAAAATCGGGGTCCCGCAGCTTCTCTAGAACCAGCCCTCAAGGAGCTGGGACGGCTGTGGGCCGTCTTGCCCTCGGCACTCAAAGAATTTTTGGCTGAGTGACCAGTGATTCAGCCTCACCCTCGCCATCACCATTAGCTGGTTCTCGGGGCCCTTGTCGCCACTCCCCCGCTGCGTTTCCAGTCGCCGCCCCTCCTCCTCCTGGAGGCTGCACTCCTCAGGGAGCCGCCGAGCTGCCCACTGCTCCAGCAGCTGCTGCAGCCCAGCCTGTGGCCCCGAGGCCCCAGCAGCTCCACCTGCTCTTGCAGCTGATGGCCCCCCACGAGTGCGGGGACTGCACCAGCCTCAGCCTCAGGCTGGCTCCGTGCAGCTGCAGCGGGGAGAAGGCCGCACAGTTTGGGTGTCGCTGCCGAGAGCTAAAGGGTCATCACCAGACACGACCCCTACGTCTGGAACGGCGAGGAAGGCGTCCTCACTCCTCCGTCGTCCCTGCCTCTGCAGCAAAATGCAGGGTTTATAAAGAGCCCATTCTCTTGAATTCTGATAGCCAAACTCCAGTTAGGCAGAGCTTCTGCACAGGGAGAGTCGGGACGACCTGAATCCTCAAAATGAGACGCTGCGACTTCCCGTTGCATCCACGGGAGGATCATGTTATATATATAGTCTGTCCAGTTTTACCGTTCAGCATACTTCACTGCTTCTAATTATTTAAAAGCTCTAACATGCAAGCCGTGTGTGGTGACTGTCCTCTAAGTGGGGAGTTCACACTCCTGAGACTTCCCTGAGGCCAGGGTCACAGAGGGCGAGTAGACATGGTGACCACTGATGGGGACTTGGGAGCAGGCGTGCATGAACCACAGCCCCTGGCTCCCCACCCAGAGAGGATGGCCCAGAAGCCCCTGCAGTTACTCAGCTGTACAGAACTCAGCCAGTCCTGGCGGGAAGAAATGGGGGGTCAGATCCAAACACCACTTAACTCACTTTGACACTGGAGGCTTCTTCTAGAATACACAGAACTTTCTTGGCGCCCAAAAGGAACTGCCACGACAGCCCTCGTGCACCTATAAGACCCCAGAGACAGGAGAGGGAGGTGGGTCTATGGAGGGTCACACTTAGGGCAGGTCCGAGGTGGCCATGTGGTCAGAGAGAAGGGGAGGGCAACAGCTACAGCCACACTGGAGGGAGAACGAGGCTGTGAAGCTCCAGCCCAGGTCCCCTTCAACAATCACTGTGTCACCACGAGCCTCTGAGGGGCCTTCTCAGGCCCAAGTCATCACTGTAATGTGTGGCTTTTCTTGAAGACAGGGTCAGCCCAGGAGGACGACCTGTATGCACATGCAGTTTCCAGGGGACAGCTCTCAGGCTCTTCTGGGAGGGAAGTGGGGAGAAGCAGTTCTAAGACACATCACCAAACGGAGCCTCTTCCGACTTTCTCACTTCAGATGGTTATTCTGCAGTCATCCCGCTGGAAGCCGAGCCCTCCACCCCAGGCCCTCAGGACTCGAATGTCAGTGCACACACCCCGCTAGGCACTCCTGCTGTCTGCCCTGGCTCCCTGCCATCACTGATGCCGGCTCCTCCTCTGAACACACTGCCCCACGCTCCTTGCTGCCACCTTCTACAGCCATCTTTCTGCTCTGAACCCTGGAGCCAGACAGCATCTCCTCCACAGGAAGGCCGCTGTCTGGCGCCACATGAGGTCTCTGTGGCCCTACCCGGTGGCTCTCTGCACAAGGCAGGGAGTCCATAAACGTTTCCTGCGCCGAATTCCTCTGAGCCCTCTTCATCTCCATCCTTGCGGAAGTGAGACTCGGATGGAGGCTGGGCCAGCTCCAGAGACCTCTGCTTGACTGTCCCATGAGAAGGGGAGGACGTCCCCAGAAGAGCACCAGGGCCACCCGCAGCCAGGAGATGAAGGCCTTTGCGTCCTGGGTGCTGGGCGCGGTGCAAGCCTCTCTCAGCCACCAGCTCCTCCTGCGCTTGAGAGGAGGGGCTGGGTCCTCCCCTAGAGTCCAGGCTGCACCAACAAACTGTGGCGGGAGTGACGTTCTGGAATGCCCAGGCACAGTCCTAAGAAGCCTGGCAGCTTCTGTCTGCTCCTCTCAGAGCCTCACTGCTGCGCCACACAGAGGCCAGGTGTGGGTGCCCCAGCCACCAGCCAGCACCACGTGCCACCCTTCGGGGAGCCCTCTCAGACGCCTGCCTCAGTTGAGCCATCGGATGACCCCATCTTTGTTTTTTTTTTTTTTTAGAAGACTTTGTTTTTTATTGCAGCAACATTGTTTTATAACATTATATGAATTTCAGGTGTACATCGTTGTATTTTTTTAAAATAATTTTATTTATTTATTTATTTTTTCCCCCAAAGCCCCAGTAGATAGTTGTATGTCACAGCTGCACATCCTTCTAGTTGCTGTATGTGGGACGTGGCCTCAGCATGGCCGGAGAAGCAGTGCGTCAGTGCGCGCCCGGGATCCAAACCCAGGCCGCCAGCAGCAGAGCGTGCGCACCTAACTGCTAAGCCACGGGGCCAGCCCAACATCATTGTATTTTTTTTTTTTTTTTTTTTTTTTTTTTTTTAAGCTTTTATTTATTCATTTTTTTCCCCCCAAAGCCCCAGTAGATAGTTGTATGTCATAGGTTCACATCCTTCTAGTTGCTGTATGTGGGACTCGGCCTCGGGTTGGACGGAGAAGTGGTGCCTTGGGGCGTGCCCGGGATCCGAACCCGGGCCGCCAGCATCAGAGCGCGCGCACTTAACCGCTAAGCCACGGAGCCGGCCCAACATCATTGTATTTTAATTTCCATGTTGATTACATCATGTTCACCACTCAAATACTAATTACAATCCAGCACCACACACATACACTTTTTTTTTCTGTCTCTGATTTTTTTTTTGTTTATTGCAGTAACATTGGTTTATAACATTGTATAAATTTCAGGTGTACATCATTATACTTCTATTTCTGCATAGATTACATCATGTTCACCACCCAAATACTAATTACAACCCATCACCACACACATGTGCCGAATTATCCCTTTCACTTTCCTCCCTTTCCCCCTTCCCCTCTGGTAACCACCAATCCAATCTCTGTCTCTATGTGTTTCTTTGTTGTTGTTATTATCTACTACTTAATGAGTGAGATCATATGGTATTTGACCTTCTCCCTCTGACTTATTTCACTTTGCATAATACCCACAATGTCCATCCACATTGTCACAAATGGCTGGATTTCATCGTTTCTTATGGCTGAGTAGTATTCCATTGTGTATGTATACCACATCTTCTTTATCCATTCATCCCTTGATGGGCACTGAGGTTGCTTCCAAGCCTTGGCTATTGTGAATAACACTGCAATGAACACAGGGGTGCATGTATCTTTATGCATTGGTGTTTTCAAGTTCTTTGGATAAATACCCAGCAGTGGAATAGCTGGATCATATGGTAGTTCTATCCTTAATTTTTTGAGGAATCTCCATACGGCCTTCGATAGTGGCTGCACCAGTTTGTACTCCCACCAGCAGTGTATGAGAGTTCCCTTCTCTCCAACACATGTTGTTTCCTGTCTTGTTAATTATAGCCATTCTGACGGGCGTGAGGTGATATCTCATTGTACTTTTCATTTGCATTTCCCTGATAGTTAATGATTTTGAACATCTTTTCATGTGCCTGTTGGCCATCTGTATATCTTCTTTGGAGAAATGTCTGTTCAGGTCTTTTGCCCATTTTTTAACTGGGTTGTTAGTTTTTTGGTTGTTGAGATGCATCAGTTCTTTATATATTTTGGAGATCAACCACTTATCCAATGTATGGTTTGCAAATATCTTCTCCCAATTGTTAGGTTGTCTTTTCGTTTTGTTGATGGTTTCCGTGGGTGTACAGAAGCTTTTTAGTTTAATGTAGGCCCATTTGTTTATTTTTTCTATTGTTTCTCTTGCCCGGTCAGACATGGTGCTTAAAAATATGTTGCTAAGACGGATGTCGAAGAGCGTACTGCCTATGTTTTCTTCTAGAAGTTTCATAGTTTCAGGTCTTACATTCAAGTCTTTAACCCATTTTGAGTTAATTTTTGTGTATGGTGTAAGGTAAGGGTCTATTTTCATTTTTTTGCATGTAGCTGTCCAGTTTTCTCAACACCATTTGTTGAAGAGACTTTCTTTTCTCCATTGTATGTTCTTGGCTCCTTTGTCAAAGACTGGCTGTCCACAGATGTGTGAGTTTATTTCTGGGCTTTCGATTCTATTCCATTGATCTGTGTGTCTGTTTTTGTGCCAGTACCATGCTGTTTTGGTTACTATGGCTTTGTAGTATATTTTGAAATCAGGGAGTGTGATACCTCCAGCTTTGTTCTTTTTTCTCAGGATTCCTTTAGCTCTTCAGGGTCTTTGTTGTTCCATATAAGTTTTAGGATTCTTTGTTCTATTTCTGTGAAAAGTGTTGTTGGAACTTTGATAGGGATTGCACTGAATCTATAGATTGCTTTAGGAAGTATGGACATCTTAACCATGTTAATTCTTCCAATCCAAGAGCACGGAATATCTTTCCATTTCTTTGTGTCTTCTTCAATTTCTTTCAGCAATGTTTTATAGTTTTCAGTGTACAGATATTTCACCTCTTTGGTTAAGTTTATTCCTAGGTATTTTATTCTTTTTGTTGCAATTGTAAATGGGATTGTATTCTTTTTTTTTTTTTTAAAAGATTTTATTTATTTTATTTTTCCCCCCAAAGCCCCAGTGGATAGTTGTATGTCGTAGCTGCACATCCTTCTAGTTGCTGTATGTGGGACTCGGCCTCAGGATGAACGGAGAAGTGGTGCCTCGATGCGCACCCGGGATCCGAACCCGGGCCACCAGCATCACAGCGCGCGCACTTAACCACCAAGCCACAGGGCCGGCCCTGGGATTGTATTCTTAATTTCTCTTTCTGCTACTTCGTTGTTAGTGGATAGAAATGCAACTGATTTTTGTATGTTGATTTTGTATCCTGCAACTTGACTATATTCATTTATTACTTCTAAGTTTTTTGGTGGATTCTTTAGGGTTTTCTACATATAAGATCATGTCATCTGCAAATAGTGACAGTTTCACTTCTTCCTTTCCAATTTGGATCCCTTTTATTTCTTTTTCTTGCCTGATTGCTCTGGCCATAGGACTTCCTATGTTAAATAGGAGTGGTGAGAGTGGGCGTCCTTGTCTGGTTCCTGTTCTTAGAGGGATAGCTTTCAGTTTTTCACCATTGAGGATGATATTAGCTGTGGGTTTCTCATATATGGCCTTTATTATGTTGAGGTACTTTCCTTCTATCCCCATTTTATTCAGAGTTTTTATCATAAATGGATGCTGTATCTTGTCAAATGCTGTCTCTGCATCTACTGAGATGATCATGTGATTTTTATTCTTCATTTTATTAATGTGGTGTATCACATTGATTGATTTGCAAATGTTGAACCATCCCTGCATCCCTGGAATAAATCTCACCTGACCATGGTGTATAATCTTTTTAATATATTGTTGTATGCGATTTGCTAGTATTTTGTTGAGGATTTTTGCATCGACGTTCATCAGTGATATTGGCCTGTAATTTTCTTTTTGTGTGTTGTCCTTGTCTGGTTTTGGTATCAGGGTAATTTCGGCTTCGTAGAATGAGTTAAGGAGCTTCTCCTCCTCTTCAATTTTTTGAAACAGTTTGAGAAGGATAGGTATTAAGTCTTCTTTGAATGTTTGGTAGAATTCACCAGGGAAGCCATCTGGTCCTGGACTTTTATTTTTAGGGAGGTTTTTGATTACTGTTTCAATCTCCTTATTGGTGATTGGTCTATTCAAATTCTCTATTTCTTCTTGATCCAGTTTTGGAAGGTTGTATGATTCCAAGAATTTATCCATTTCTTCCAGATTGTTGAAGTTGTTGGCATATAGCTTTTCATAGTATTCTCTTATAATGTTTTGTATTTCTGAGGTGTCTGTTGTAATTTCTCCTCTTTCATTTCTCATTTTACTTATTTGAGTCTTCTCTTTTTTTTCTTAGTCAGTCTAGCTAAAATTTGTCAATTTTGTTTATCTTTTCAAAGAACCAGCTCTTGGTTTTATTAATTTTTTTTATTTTTTTTTAGTTTCTAGTTCATTTATTTCTGCTCTGTTTTTTTTTTTTTCCCTTCTTCTACTGATTTTGGGCTTGGTTTGTTCTTCTTTTTCCAGTTACTTTTGGTGCATTGTTAGATTGTTAATTTGAGATTTTTCTTGTTTGTTGAGATAGGCCTGTGTTGCTATAAACTTCCCTCTTAGAACCACCTTGCTATATCCCATAAATTCTGGCATGTCCTATATTCATTTTCATTTGTTTCCAGGTATTTTTTGATTTCTCCTTTGATTTCTTTGTTGACCCAATTGTTCTTCAGTAGCATTTTGTTTAATCTCCACATATTTGTGGCCTTTCTGAATTTCTTCCTATAGTTGATTTCTAGTTTCAGATCATTGTGGTCAGAAAAGATGCTTGGTATTATTTCAATCTTCTTAAATTTATGGAGACTTGTTTTGTGGCCTAATATGTGATCAATCCTGGAGAATGTTCCATGTGCATTTGAAAAGAACATGTATTCTTTGGTTTTTGGATGGAGTGCTCTGTATATATCTACTAGGTCCATCTGTTCAAGTGTGTCATTTAAGGCCAATGTTTCCTTATTGATCTTCTGTTTGGATGATCTATCCGTTGGTGTAAATGGAGAGTTCATGTCCAATACTGTTATTGTGTTACTGTCTATTTCTCTCTTTATGTCTGTTAATAATTGCTTTATATGTTTAGGTACTCTTATGTTGGGTGCGTAGATATTTACAAGTGTTATATTCTCTTGTTGGATTGTTCCTTTGATCATTATGTAATGCCCTTCTTTTTGTCTCTTTTACACAGTTTTTGTTTTAAAGTCTATTTTGTCTGATACGAGTATTGCTACCCCAGCTTTCATTCATTGCCATTTGCGTGGAGTATCTTTTTCCATCCCTTCACTTTCAGTTTGTGAGTGTCTTTAGGTAGGTCTGAAGTGTGTCTCTTGTATGCAGCATATATATGGGTCTTGTTTTTTTATCCAATCAGCCACCCTATGCCTTTTAATTGGAGCATTTAGTCCATTGACGTTTAAAGTAGCTATTGATAAGTATGTACTTACTGCTATTTTTTAACTTTTTTTTTTCTCAGTCTTTTCATAGTCCTCTATACAGAATTGATGGTCTCTTTAGTTAGACCTCTGTCTGAAAGCTCTACTCTTCAACTACCTTTCTCCCTCATTTTATGTTTTTGATATCCTATCTAACCTCTTTTTTGTGCATTTGTATCCATTACCCTCTTATCATGGAAATAGATAATTTTCCCTATTTGTGGTCTTCTCTTTTCCTCTTAAAGCAGTCCCTTTAACATTTCTTGTAGCACTGGCTTCTTGGTGAGAAACTCCGTTAATTTTTGCTTGTCTGGGAAACTTTTTATCTCTCCTTCCATTTTGAATGATAACCTTGCTGGGTAGAGTATTCTTGGCTGTAAGTTTTTTCCTTTTAGCACTTTAAATATATTGTGCCACTCTCTTCTAGCCTGTAAGGTTTCTGCTGAGAAGTCAGCTGATAGCCTTATGGGGTTTCCTTTGTATGTAACTTGTCTTTCTCTTGCTGCTTTTAGGATTCTCTCTTTATCTTTAATTCTGGACATTTTGATTATGATGTGTCTTGGTGTGGGCCTCTTTGGGTTTATCTTGTTTGGCGCTCTCTGTGCTTCCTGTACCTGGATGTCTGTTTCCTTCCTTAGGTTAGGGAAGTTTTCATCTATTATTTCATCAAATAGATTCTCTGTCCCTTTATCCTGCTCTTCTCCTTCTGGGACACCTATAACACAGATGTTAGTGTGCCTGATGTTGTCCCAGAGGTCCCTTAGACTGTCCTCACTCTTTTTAATTCTTTTTTCTTTTACCTGTTCAGCTTCGGTAATTTCTTCTAGCCTTTTGTCTAGCTCGCAGATCTGTTCTTCTGTATCCTCTACTCTGCTTTTGAGTCCCTCTAGTGAATTTTTCATTTCCAGTATTGTATTATTCATTTCTGATTGGTTCTTTTTTATATCTTCCAGTTCTTTGTTGACATTCTCACTGAGTTCATCCATTCTTCTCCCAAGATCAGTGAGCATCGTTAACACTCTTTGTTTGAACTCTCTGTCACGTAGGTTGCTCATTTCTGTTTCACTTAGTTCCTTTTCTGGGGTTTTGTCCTGTTCCCCTACTTGGAATGTATTCCTTTGCCTTTTCATTTTGCCTCTTCCCTGTGCTTGTGTCTGTGTATTAGGTAGGTCAGCTACGTCTCTTGCTCTTGGATAGGAGACCTTATATAAATGGTGCTTTAGGAGGCCTGCAGTGTACTTCCCTCAGTTCTTGATGTTCCAGGAGTGACCCCTATGTGGGCTATCCCTTCTGTTGTGGCATGGTTGCTCTCCCTGTAGGTGCCCAGGGAGGCTGAGTTATGCTCCTGGCCAGCTGTTGTAATGCTTAGCTGCTTGTAGTTGTTGTGGGCCCTTCAGTCCCTTTATCGGGTGTGGGAAGCCCAGCACAGTTGGCTGCAAGTTCTAATACCACATTTGTGTTTCAGTATTTCTTTTAAGTGAGTAGGCCCCCAGCCTGGCAGGTTGGTAGGCTCAGGGGCTTACAGTTGCTATAAGCCTCCAGCCTTTCTGTCACTTGTCAGCTCTCTGAGGATTGCAGCTGGTGGGGCTGGCCTCAGGCACGAGAGCACCCAATCGTTTCAGGCTTTGAAAGGTGGGGCAAACCCCCTATGTGGGTCTTTGAGAAGCACAAGTCTTCTGCAGCTGACACGCCCCACTGCCCACAGGTGGATGACCCCATCTGACTACAACTGCCTGAGACCCCAAGTGAGAACGGCCAGCCGAGCCAGTCAGCCCACAGACCAGGAAGGACACAGATCAAGGGTGCTAGAAGCTGCCAAGTCTGGGGGTGGTTTGCCACCCTGCAACACAGCACTAGGACGGGGGTTTCCAAAGGCTGGTGACTCATGCAGCACTCTGCTGGCCCATACTCTACTATCTGAGCTCCTGGGAAGCCCCCTCAGGGGCCACACCTGAGCTGCTCCCCTGCTAAGACCTGTCCAACCTGCCCAGCTCTCTGACCTCCTGGGCATTCCTCCTCAGAACTACCCACGGCCATGCCAGTGACAACACCAGCTCCCTCCCATGCGGCTCTATGCCCACCCTCACACAGTAAGACCTTAACTATCCTCTTCTCACTTCTGCAAGTATCATCAATGTGTTTTTTGGGGAGTCCTCCTCTAAATCACGAGAAAAGGGGAAGCCAGCTCCCGTCACAGCAGGACAGCTCAAGTGAGGCATCTTCTGCCTGTGATGATGGCTGACTCCTTAGCCTCAAGGGGCTCAAACTGGCCAAGGCAATTTCTTGAGGTTCCTTTTGGACTTAAGAACAGAGAAAGGACCCCCCAATACACAGAGGCACCTCTGGGAAAGTGTTTGCTTGTAGTGGGAAGGCTGAGAGCCCACAGGAGCCCCTGACAGCACATCCTAAGTCTCAGCTCAGGCTGACCCCTCCACAGCCTCGGGCATCTTGCCCTGTCACACAGGGCGACCACAGCCAAGTTCAGCTGTGGGGTCAGGGGCCAGTTGGGGAACCTGTAAGGCGGCTCAGCAGAGGAAGGTACACGGCTACCACACTCAAGTGAGGCCGGCGCTGGGCCTGAGGCCAGGCAGGTTAGAGACCCCTTCCACCCCATGTGCATGGCAGCCTCTCTTATGGCCCCTCTTTTCTACCCATAGCCCCCTGGCCCTCCAAGCACATCCACATCTGGGTCCACACTGGGCCTTCGGCCCTCAGGGCACCTCTCACTGTCACACACGTGCATTCTCTCCTCCTGCTCAAGCACCTACTCCCCCCAGGAAGAACCAGCTCCCCCTCTCTGTGTGCCTGTACCTCACACTGTCAGGGCACCCGAGGTCCATGCCCGGCCTGCCCTGCTCACATCTGTTTGTCCCAGACTGTGAGCTCCCTGCCTCCTTGTCTCTGCACCACCCGAGCCTGGCGAGCACTGGATAAATACCGGAGCAGGAGAGAAGGCGGGAGCCAGCAGGCGTGACACTCAGACATGTGCCATCCAGTGCCTCCCTGTGCACATCTGAATCTGGATGAGTACAGCCACACATTGTTTTACTGCGCTACACTTTGCAGATACTGCGCTTTTTACAAATTAAAGGTTTGTGGCAACCCTGCATTGAGCAAGTCTATCGGCGCCATTTTTCCAAGAGCATTTGCTCACTTCGTGTCTCTGTGTCACATTTTGGTAATTCTCGGAATATTTCAAACTTTTTCATTATCATTATATTTGTTATGGTGATTTGTGATCAGTGACCTTTGACGTTACTATTGTCATTGTTTTGGGCACCACGAACCACGCCCATGTGGCAAACTTAATCGATAAACATTGTGTGTGTTCTGACTGCTACACAGACTGGCCGTTCCCCCATCTCTCTTCCTCTCCTCGGGCCTCCCTGTTCCCTCAGACACGAGGATATCGAAATTAGGACAATTAATAACCCTACAACAGCCTGTAAGTGTTCAAGTGAAAGGAAGAGTCACACATCTCTCACTTTAAATCAAAAGCTAGAAAGGATTAAGCTTAGTGAGGAAGGTATATTGAAAGCTGAGACAGACCGAAAGCTGGGTCTCTTGTACCAATTAGCCACGCTGTGAATGCAAAGGAAAAGTTCTTGAAGGAAATTAAAAGTGCTCTCCAATGAACACAAGAATGATAAAAAAGTGAAACAGCCTTATTGCTGATATAGAGAAAGTTTTAATGGTCTGGATAGAAGATCAAACCAGCTACAACATTCCCTTAAGCCAAAGGCTAATCCAAAGCAAGGCCCCACCTCTCCTCAATTCTATGAAGCCTGAGCGAGGTGAGGAAGCTGCAGAAGAAATGTCTGAAGCCAGCAGAGGTCGGTTCATGAGGTTTAAGGAACGGAGCCATCTCTATAATATAAAAGTGTAAGGTGAAGCAGCAAGTGCTGATGTAGAAGCTGCAGCAAGTTATCCAGAAGATCTAGCTAGAATAATTAATGAAGGTGGCTACACTGGACAACAGATTCTCAATGTAGATGGAACAGCCTTATATTGGAAGAAGATGCCATCTAGGACTTTCATAGCTAGAGAGGAGAAGTCAATGTCTGGCTTCAAAGCCTCAAAGGACAGGCCGACTCTCTTGTTAGGGGCTAATGTCGAAGCTAATGCTCATTTACCACTCCAAAAATCCTAGGGCCCTTAAGAATGATACTAAATCTACTGTCTGTAATCGTCTGTTTACAACATCGTTTACTGAGTATTTTGAGCCCACTGTTGAGAATTACTGCTCAGAAACAAAAGATTCCTTTCAAAATATTACTGCTCATTGACAGTGCACCTGGTCACCCAAGAGCTCTGATGGAGATGTGCAATGAGATTAATGTTGTTTTCATGCCTGCTTACACAACATTCTGCATCCCATGCATCAAGGAGTAATTTCAACTTTCAAGTCTTATTATTTAAGAAATACAGTTTGTAAGGCCATAGCTGCCATAGATAGTGATTCCTCTGATGGATCTGAGCAAAGTTAACTTGAAAACCTCTGGAAAGGATTCACTATTCTAGGTGCCACTAAGAATATTTGTGATTCGTGAGAAGAGGTCAAAATATCAACATTAACAGGAGTTTGGAAGAAGTTGACTCCAACTCTCATGGATGACTTTGAGGGGTTCAAGACTTCAGTGGAGGAAGTTGCGGCAGATGTGGTGGAAATAGCAAGAGAACTAGAGTTAGATGTGGAGCCTGAAGATGTGACTGAAGTGCTGCAATCTCATGATCAAACTTTAACGGATGAGGAGTTGCTTCTTATGGATGAACAGAGAAAGTGGTTTCTTGAGATGGAATCTACTCCTGGTGAAGATGCTGTGAAGGTTGTTGAAATGACAACAAACAATTTAGAATATTACATAAACTTAGTTGATAACACAGCGGCAGGGTTTGAGAAGATTGACTCCAATTTTGAAAGAAGTTCTACTGTGGGTAAAAAGCTATCAAACAGCATCACAGTCTACAGAGAAATCGTTCAAGAAAGGAAGAGTCAATTGATGTGGCAAACTTCACTGCTGTCTTATTTTAAGAAAATGTCACAGCCACTCGACCTTCAGCATCACCACCCTGATCAGTCAGCAGCCATCAACATGGAGGCAAGACCCTCCACCAGCAAAAGATTATGACTCACTGAAAGCTTAGATGAAGGTTAGCATTTTTTGGCAATAAAGTATTTTTTAATTAAGGTACGTACATTGTTTTTTTAGATATAATACTATTGCACACTTAATAGACTACAGTATAGTGTAAACATAACTTTTATATGCACTGGGAAACCAAAAGATTCGTGTGACTCGCTTTATTGTGGTATTTGCTGTATTGCGGTGGTCTGGAACTGAACCCACAATATCTCTGAGGTCTGCTGTATAAGACGGGGGCACAGAGCTTGTTAACCACAGGGACTACTCTGCCCCTGGGGCCTTGACCCTGCTGCCTTGGATCTGACACCACTTCCCCTCCACAGAGGCCACCGCAACACTTTCCTTTGGCTCTTCTGTTCTGTTGAGGGCACACCCAAAGGCACTGCTCACTGTCCTCCTTCCCTCATAAGTAAACTCAGGCACGGCTCTGCACATGGCTTGCTCAACACCAACCCAACCCTGGACTAGGCTCAACTTTAGTCCTGAGCCTGGTAAGTGCCTGACTAGCTGTGTGACCTCAGGCCACCCCAATAACCTCTCTGGGCCAGACTAGTCCAGCAAGGCTCTGTCAGGCTACACTGCGTTGACTCTCCTCCAGCTGGGACCCAGCTCCAGCTGTCAGGCACACCCACCTGGTCTTGACTTTCAAGGGTCTCTCTCAGCTGTGACTGCAACAGTGTCAGACTCTGACATTCTTGATTCACATGGTCAAGTTCAACTTCAAGTTTTTGGATTTGGTGATCCTGTTTTTAAAAAATCAATTTCACAAGAAATATCTTAGCAGTGTGAAACATGTTTAATGCAGAAAATTATAGAAAAGCAAAAATTACAAAATTGACATCACCCACGATCCCAGCAGCCTGAGGACCACACCTGGCACTGAGTGATCTGTGAGCCGCTCCTCTGCACACCCACGCTTCTGTCGGGCAGACGGGCATGGCCCGTAGGTGCTGCTTTCCTCCTCATGTCACCTTGGGCATCGCCCGTGACATTAGGTGTTATTTGGAAACATGACTGTTAATAGCTGCACCATAATTCATTGACTCATTCAGTATTGTTGATGATTCAAGCTGATTCGAATTCTGTTTAGCTATTATAAATACCACAGCAATTAAAATGCTTCCAGCTACGTCTCTCCACAGTGCTCAGGTACAAGTCTCCTAAGGAGAATTAGGAAGTCAGAGTCTACTGACATTCTTGAGGCTCTTGATATATACTTTGCCAAACAGTCCTCTGGAGAGGTCATACCAGTTTACTCTCCTACATCATGATTTAATCCCTTTCTGCAACTTTTTCTAGAAATCAGGGATTTGCAAAAGCTGCTGAAGTCTGCATATTTTCCAGGGCACGTTTGTTAAGTCCCTCGCTTTACCTGCAGGGTGGTGCCACCTCCAGGTGTTTTAGGGCTGCTCATGACCTGTTCTAGGCTTTCTCTCCTCCACTGGCCACTCACCTGCAGCCTCTCCCGGCGGCCCCCCTCCTCCAGTCTCTGTGTTAAAAGCTGAATGGTGATGCAATTCTCATTTTGGGCCTGATGGGTAGAGGCCTCCTCTCCTAGCTGAAGGACCCTCTGGTTGAGCTGGGACAGTTCATCGTTGCATTTCTGACTCTAGAGCAAAGAAGGTTAAAACACAGATGAAAATGTTATTTTTTTAAACCAACAGCTCAATTCAGATCATTCCAGTGGTTCCCAACCAGGGACGCTTTTGTTCCCCATGGGCCATCTGGCAATGTCTCGAGACGCTTTTGGTTTCCACACCCGGGGGAGGGACTGCTACTGGCGACTAGTGGGTGAGGCGCTCAGCATCCTCCACTGCGGAGTGAGCCAGCCCCAAATGGCCATAGTCCCAAGGATGAGGAACCCTGCTCTGACCCCTAGAAGAAATGAGACCCATCTGGACTGCCAGAGGGGGTTAGATGCCACAAAATCTGAATCACTGTTCTGAAGACCCTTCATGTTTTTCTCATTTCTTCCACGGATATTTCTAACATTTTAAGCAATTTGAAGGAAAATACCCTAATTAAACTTGAGTTATATGAATTTCCTCTGAAATTCATATGAGTTATATGAAAATCTCCTGGGACCTTTGTCATTAAACACACAAACATAGTTTTCAGCAAGCGGTAGGTGTTGAATAAATTGTTTATTTTGCTTTTTCTCAGCAGCCACAAGCCAGTAGATGGTGGACGCCCAACAATGCTCACTGGACAGATGAGCAAATGCACTGGGAGTCGAAACAGTGACTAGAAAGTTGGCTCTACAGTCTTTCACCATGGAAATTCCAGTTATTTTCAACTGTTTGTCAAGAACATCTTCCTATAAACCACATTTTTGCTAATTTGATTTTTTCCACAGCAGTCAGTTGTCAAGGCCGAGGGGACGCAGCCTCAGGTGTCGTCAGAGGGGCGTCCCTGACCTGGCCCCAGCACTGCCAGCGCCACAGCCCCCCACCCCCTCCAGGACTGTGCTAACAACCATTTCACTTTTCTGTTTTTGAGGGTTAGATAAGCACATAACGGACCTTGAAGTTGTTTTAACTTGGGTTATTCCAGCTTAGCTGTCTATACATTTTTCTCATGATGATTTCTCGTTTTCTTCTCTGTAAATTAATTGTCATCTTGTCCTTTCCCTGGAACCTCAGAACTGTGGGTAAAGAGGTGTTTCTGCCAAATCATACGCTCACGGCAGTTATGTCTGGGATAGAGCTCTCTTGTGTTTATTACACTTTACTGTGAAAATCAGAATTGTTGTTCAATACTGATACACATTCAGCTTCTCCTCTGAGAACAGCCTTGTTTTCATTAACAGCCAAAAATGGAATCTTCCTTCAACTCCTGGGATCAACACACTAGTTGATTTTCTTCTATTCATCTTTCCGATTTAAAGTCTTTGTTTGGGTATAGTTTCAAACTCACAGAACAGCTGCAAGGCTATTACGGAGCTCACCCCCGCACCCTTTCCCCAGGCTCCCTGGCTGACGGTGCTTCCCGCCCACGTTGCGTGGGTGTTCTCCGTGCACGCACACATGCACACACGTGTGCGGAGGTTTCTGGGCAACAGCCCCGCAGCGTGTTTCCTAAGAAGGGGTGTCTGCTCACATGGCTGCCACGCAGTTCTGGCTTCAGGACGTGAACCTCGGTGCAAGACCCGTGGTCCAGTTTCGTCAACTACCCCATGCTGGCCTCTGGAGCGACCCCTGGCCCCTGACCAGGTAATGTCTTCACCCGTCAGGTCGACTTGGCCTCTGTGAATGTGGAATCTGTCCACAGCCCCTGTCTTTTATGACACTGATGTTGTGACAGATGCGGTCCCCCTCACTCCTCTCTCATAGTTCCTCATTTCAGGGTTCCCTGTGATTAGACTCAGGTGACTCAGTGCAGCCAGAGCACAGCTCAGGTGCCGCTGTGTCCTCCTCAGGGCATCACGTCAGAAGGGCGAGGTGCCATCTGCCTCTTGGTGTTCGCATCGATTGCCTCTTTAATTTCTAACTTGCATTCATCTGGGTTTTATTGCAGGAGGCCATCTGAGATGCTAGTAGCTATCTCCTGGGCCCATTTTAAGACAAATGGATATTTGTGCTAAATGTGTTTACTCTGAATCTGATCAAGCCTTTCGGCCTAATTTCCAGTTGATAAGAAAAACAAGGGACAGAGGACCACATTGAATGAATCAGGAAACAGCTGAACAGATTCAGAATGTGGGATGACCTATGAGACAACTGCCAGGTCTCTTCAAAAAGTCAGCGTGGTGGGGGAGAAACAGGTGTTCTAGATTAAAAAAGCTGAAGATATTGCAGCAGGCTGTATTTTCTAAAGATGTCTAAAGATGTCCTCAACAGCATCTCCCATCCCACATCACCTTCTGCAGTGTGACCTGGACATTTGCCCACCAAGAGGAGCCTACATCCCCTCCCTGGGGCTCTGTAGGGTGCTGGTGAGGGTGATACAGAGTGATTTCTGAGGTGGGCCAGAAGCCTTGCAGCTTCCACTGGGTGCCCCTGGAACACTTGCTGTCTGATGCCTCCCTCAGCACTCCCTCTAGGAGCCTAGCCCCACAGAGAGGATCCCCTAGATGATTCTGGCCCCAGCCATCTCAGTCACCCCAGCTGTCCAGTCTTCCCAGCCAAGGCCCTGATGCTGAGGAGCAGAGACAGGCCGTCTGCTGTGCCCTGTCTGAATCCCTGACCATAGGCTCTGTGAGCACAACAAAGTGACTGTTTTACGCCAGTAAATCTGGAACAGCATTGATAGCTCAAATAATGGGTCAACCTCAACTGAATTTCCACAAAATTTACTATATAAAACATTTTTGAATAAGTGGAGAAATCCTTAGGTAATTATGGTGAAGTTTCTTAGGTGTGTAGCAGTACAGCGGTTAGGCAGGTGTCCTAATGTTCAGGAGATGCAAACTGAAATATTTAGGAGCAGAATATTATTATACCTGTAACTTACTTTCAAATGGTTCAGAACACACACACACACACACACACACACACACAAATAAAGAGACAAATATAAACAGATAACAAAAGCACAAACTGCAATGTTAACAACGATCAAATTAGGGTTGTGGTATGTGGGTGAACAGTGTGTACTGTTTCAACTTTTGTGTGTTTCAAGTTTTTCATAATAAAAAGCTAGGGGAAAGAAAACAAATGGATACCTATAATCCATTTCCAAATGTGTCCTAGAGATAAGCCAGGAAGGGGAGAGGTGAGGCGGCCACTCTGGGCCCAGGGAAGCCCCAGACAGGTCAATTACACAAGAAGCTGGTCCTCAGGCAAATGCAGAATCTGATGTTTTCACCTTAAATCAATCCATGAATTTTCCTCCTGATAGAGAAAGCCCAAGCAAGGCCACCACGTAGTTACACAGAAACGAACACCCAAACTTGGGAGCCAAGACGTGCCAGCCGCCCGCTAGTGGTCTGAGGCACTCTCCAGGGCAGACCCTGCTCTCATCAGCCCTGCGTGGGAAGAGGCAGTGCCAGGAGAGAAGAGCTGTAGGGACTTATCTTGGAACAGAGCCGGGGTTTGAGAAGCAGAAGGCAAAAAAACCCACTCCTGTGAGTGAGTTTAGCAAGGTGGCAGGATGCAAGATCAAGACACGAGAATTCAACTGTATTTCTTTTTTTTTTTTTTTTTAAAGATTTTATTTATTTTATTTTTTCCCCCCAAAGCCCCAGTGGATAGTTGTGTGTCATAGCTGCACATCCTTCTAGTTGCTGTATGTGGGACTCGGCCTCAGGATGAACGGAGAAGTGGTGCCTCGATGCGCACCCGGGATCCGAACCCGGGCCGCCAGCATCGCAGCGCGCGCACTTAACCACCAAGCCACAGGGCCGGCCCTCAACTGTATTTCTGAGTCCTAATGGTGAACATGCAGAAATCCAAATTAAAAACATGATACTATTCGGGTTTCTGGTCTGGCATGTGAAGAGCTTCCAAGCCATCGCCCCCATCCTACCAACAAGAAAAAGGCTGAACAAGCTGAAAATCAACAACTCCTCTTAGCTCCATTAGAGAACTGAGGTCACAGGGCAAACCAACACCCTGAAAACTGGAGAGAGAGGCAGAGAGAATCACAGCTTCCCAGGAGCAGATGGCTGAAGCCTGAGACAGGAAGAGAACCTGGAACTCCAAGGAGAAGGAGGCTCCTTCAAGCCAAGCAGAGAGGTCTCAGAATGGAATCAACCCTGCTGACACCTTGATCTCAGACTTCTAACCTTGACAACTATGAGGAAATAAATTTCTGTTGCTTAAGCCACTCAGTCTGTGGTATTTTGTTATGGCAGCCCTAGCAAACTAATACAGGTATTATACTATAGTTCTGTAAAATGTTACCATTGGGGGAAACTGGGCAAAGCATATAAGGGATTTCTCTATAAGATATTTCTTACAACTACATATAAGTCTGCAATTATCAATAATAATTCCAATTGAAAAAACACAAAGATGACACATCACAGCTTGTGTGCTTCCTCCTCAATAATTTAGTCCAAAAGCCAGTAAATGAGACCAAGCACAGAAGGTTTCTGTGTATGGGAGCAAAGGGAGGACCAGTGTGGTGGTCAGCACTGAAACAGAGTGAGAAGGGCGTTTATGCATGGGGTCAAGGGAGCTTGATCAAATAATAAATAAATACATTGAAGATGATGGAAATCAGATTTCTCACTGTTAGAGGTACGAATTACAAATATGGAAAGGGAGAAAACTAGAATTATCCTGGTGATGTTGGGCAGGAACTGCAAATATGGGTCTGAATTCACTGTTTTCAATATAGAGGGATGTATAAATAAACACACTTGAAACCATGTGCACGTGATTGTATGTATGTGTATAAACACATTTATTCCCTAGCTCTATCCACTAATTGCTCCTGGAAGCAGGGAAGCCCAGGAGCAATGAGCACATCTAGTGCCCAGATCTTGGTCTCTAAACAGCATTATATACTAAAAGTAACGAAGGGCTTCTTGGACAAATGGCTGATTCCAGGGCTGGCGCAGGGGAAGTATTAGATGAACCTGGAACACCTTGGGGTACCAGAGTGTAAGGATGTGCTGAAAGAATGATCAGGACCTGTCCAAAAGACCCAGAAACCACCTTGAAGGGGCTCTCATTGGGCAAATCTGAGACAATGTGAGCATTAAAATAAATACTGATGTTAACCTATAACCCATTGAATAAAACAGGAATCTAGGATAGTAATATGATGTAAATGAATAAATGAATGGGGAGAAGAGAAAGCCTTCCTTATACTAGAATACCAATTAATAAATAAAAAGGAATGGTGGAATTAGTCACCATTTGGCTATTATCATAGTAATAGTTGATTCCACCAAGACACAAAAGATGCTACAAAAGTGAGTGAGCATTTGATGAAGAACAGGATATTTACATAGCATCAAAGTATCTATCCATAAAATACTCACTAATTACAAAGGGAAAAGTAATTTCACTGTGGAGAAGCATTGCCAACACCACCTAACCAAGAATCCAAGTTACCATCACAGTAATGGGACAAATCATCGCACCCTGGGACAGGATGAAATGAGAACACAGCATCCCTTTTGGGATATTCCTGCCAAAGATGCATAATGTAAATCTAATCACAAGGAAACATTAGACAAACCAAACTGAGGGACTTCCTACAAAATAACTGCCTGTCATCTTCAAAAGTGCTGAGGTCCTAAAAACCAAGGACAGACCCACCAAAGGAGACTAATGCCACACACGGTTCTGGACGGGGTAGGAGGCTCAGACGGCAGGCTCTACCCACACTGATTTGAGGGGTGTGATGAGTAGGCAACTCACTCTCAAATCTTTCAGGAAAAAGTTCTGTACTTCCTTTTTTTAAGTTTGAAATTATTTCAGAATAATGAAAAAAGGAGGGTGGCAGGAGTTTCACGCCCGGTGTCAATACTCGACCTGTGTGCTGAGCGCTTCCATTCCAGAGCAGGCCTTTTCTTTGTCTCTCTTTAAAGCCTCAATTTCCTTCCTGTTGAAGAAGCAAAATTAACAATGTCACTCTGACCAACTAGCTTCTTTCTTTCCCAGTCGTCGCCCATTGCAACCACAGTGGCTTGGATTTGTACACCTGCTCCTGGTTCACTACAGCCACCACTGCTACTGTTCTACACTATTGCTGCTACTGACGATGGTGGTCCAATCCGGATCCCAACCCTCGGAACTACTCTTGTTCCTAAGAGTAGTTACTAAGTAACACTAAGTAAGTGTTACTCTTACACTGCCAGTATCATAAGAACACATATCCTCTGTGACACTCCTCAATCACACACATTAATGTTTCCTCAGCAAAACACGCAACTGTTTACACCCAGCAGCATAAAGACCAAAACAGCCTCACATCCACTGAGGTCTGCTGTCAAAGGGGACACTGTTGTCAAACTTACGCAAAAAATGGTTTCCAAAGAGAAAAAAACTTAGATTTCAGAAATGCTGTAATATAATAGCAATCACTTGTTGACTGCCTGCTTTGGATTCCATACTGTAATCGCCATGGCAATTCTATCAAATCAGCACCAGATTATCAGCATTTTAGAGCTGAGCTCATCTTAAACTTCACAGTTGAAAGAAAAAGGCCAAACAAACTGTCCTTGGATACGGCTACAGTAGTGACAGCAGAAATCCACTGAGAGGTATTCCTTGCCCTCCTCTACCACACACACTGTCTCCTGCCTCACGCTCAGGTCCCTGCCCCCTCCCTCTGGCTCTCACGGATGGGCATACCCCAGCCCCTCTCATGCCTCCCTTGTGCTCAGATCCCTGCCCCTCCCCATTCCCACCCCACACCCATGACTCTGACTCACTGAAATCATAGATTAGAAACAACCTTCGGAGAAAAGCACAGCTGACACGATGATTAGGCCATAAACAGATTCTACTTACCCAGGAAGGCCCCAGGAGCACCTCTTACCACTACAGAAACACTTGCTGCCCCTCCACTTGGCGTGATGTGAAGTATTTCTGTAGGGGTGAGAAGCACTTGCCTGTCGACTTCAGAGATAAGCAGGCCTGTGCTGGAGCTGCTTGCTGCGGTGCTGACCACGCTGCAGCATGCACACTCTTGACCTCTTACTTCTGGCACCAAGGAGCTCAGGAATGAAGGTGGCTGCCAACATCTGGAAGGAGCCCTCCCATGCCTATCAAGGCTGGTCAGAGGTCAGCATGGCTCACCCATGGGATGTGGGGTTGATCTGTGAACGCTGCCCACTTTCTATAGCAATACCTTTACAGCTCATTCTACAAAGAGCAAAACGTTATCGTAGGTGCAAGATCTGGGTGGAACCACGGAGACAGGGCCCTTACCTCTGTGCATCATTTGTCTTTTCTGCAGCTTCAAGCTCTTGCTGCATCGTTCCCCGCTCATTTTTCAACAATGTGTTTTCTTCAGAAAGCCTCTCCAACTCAATTCTGTGTGAAAAATTGAAGAAGAGTGGGAACTCCTGAGCTGGCCGCCCTCCATAGCCCCCAAGTCTCGTCTTGCAGTTGGAAGTCATGGCGATCCTACAGTCTACCTTTCCCCTCCCTAGGTGACAGCACAGGGCACATTCCTCCTTTTCCTTTTCCTCTATCCAGGGTTAACACGCTATGGTTTGCATCTCCCAAGAGACAAGCTTCAGAAAACAAAGCTTTCTCAGCTTCTAAAAGTCACACCATCAATAACTCACTAATGTATCCAGCACCTTGGTTCTGTTTACTTTGTGTTCACCACTGACCTGTTCCTGTGTCTTATAATCTCTAACCGAAATATGTGTGTCCCATGGTTGGTACCAACACAAAATGAGTCCTCAGGTTACTACAAAGGATATTCACCCCCACCAGTGGACTCCAACATGGAGCTAAGAAACACAAGGACTCAGAGCACCAAAACACATGGCTGCATTCTCCTCTTTGGTGAGACCCCCACCCCATCCTACACTCTGAGGTCCGCACTAGGAGGAGAAACCTGGGAAGATGCCCACGTCAATTTATGTGGAGAGACCTGATGCAAGGTGTACCCTCCAATGGGAAAAAGCCAGTATGAACCGCTACTACGTGCACCTAGCCCGCCTGGAGCCGCCTCTGCTTTCCGCCGACTCTCAGCGAGTCTCTGCTCAGGCAACAGCACCGACATACAACAAACGAGCAACTTACCAATCAAGATCATATGTGAGGCAGTTCCAAACCCACACTTGTTGCCCAGAGAATTTATTCTTAATACATGTTGGTCTGGCTGACATTTATTCCCCCCAATAAGGTCTCCATCTGCTATTAGCTTCTAATTTTTTCAATCTAAAAATACGCAAAGCCGTATGATCTCATCATGTTTATTTTATGTATTGTGCTTATAATATCAAGCATAAAGTATCTCCTTCATAAGCATAAGTATGACTTCATTTTATCTCATAAGGATCTAAAGAGAAAAATAAAGAAATAGAGGTCGTTGGAATTTTAAAAGCAACAAAGGGCTTCAAGCAGGGGAGTGAAACAAACAAGGTCTGTGGTTTGAAACTGTCACTCTGGCTCCAGGATGGGAAACAAATTGAGTCAAGTCAGCTGTGTGTGAGGGGGTGTTTTACTTCCAGCTTCCTGGTCCTCAGACAAGCTGATGGTTGCCCCACCCCATCCCCTACACTCACCAAACAACTAGAGCCTGTGTGATGCTGATCATACAATGTGTGGTTGCCCTCACAGAAGGTAATGCAAACCACATAGGGCCCCCAAACAAAACAAAACTCTGGAAGCTGAAACCAAAGCTGTGGGCATTAAGCAACACAAAGATGGGGTTACCCTGAGGCCAATGCCCATGTCAACACTGCCATCAGCAGCATGGAGAAACTGCACTGTGGACACCTGCTCTAAGCCAGTGCCCTGGAAGGAGGTTAAAGTGGTCCCAGATTAGTAGGCCCCCAATTCTCTGAAAAAGAAATACACATCCTTTCTGCAGAAAGCAACCTCTACTACCACTCCCACGAGTCCCAGAAATTACCATCAAGAAAACAAGAGCTCACAAGCAAAGATCACCAAAACAAACATGAAGAAAAGCCACAGGAGAGTCAGCAGAAGCAAAAACAACACAATTAGATTCTGTACGACCCTCAGATATTGGAATTATCAGACACAAACTGAAGATAAATATTGTGAAATGTTTACATAAATAAAAGATGGAAATAAAAAAATTAACAAGAAACTATCAAAAGTGATCAGACAGGACCAAATACAATTTTTGGGAAAAAAAAGTCTGTGTCAAAATAAAAAACCACTGAATGAGTTAAACAGCAGATGAGACACAGCTGAAGAAAGAATTACTGACCTGGAACAAAGATATCAGAAAAGTACCCAGAATGTGACAGAGAAAAGAAGATGGAAGATATGAAAGAAAAATTGAGAAATGGAAATGAAACGATCTAACATCATACCTCTAATTGGAGAGGATAATAAGGAGACAAGATTTTAAGAATAATGGCTGAGAGTTTGTCATAAGACACAAATCTATACATTCAATAGGCATGATATTTTCTAAGTAGGATAAGTAAAAGGAAAACCACACCTATTCCCTATAACCCAACAATTCCATCCAGGAACTTTCTTAGCAGTACTATCTGTGATAATCAATAAGTAAAAACTACTCAAATGCCCATCAACAAAATAATGAATAAACTGTGGTATAGTCGCACAATGGAATACTCCACAGCAAGGCAAATGGATGAACTATAGCTATAAGCAACAATATAGATGAATCTCACAAACATTTGTTAAGCCAAGAAAGCCAGACACAAAAGAGTACACATTGTGTGATTCCTTTATATAAAGTACAAAAACTGGCAAAATCAATCAATGTTGTTAGAAGGATGGTAGTCACTCCTGGGGGACTTTGGGGAGTTCTAGTTCTTGTTCTGGATGCTGGTAACACAGATGTGTTCAATTTGTTGAAAATTCTTCTAATTGTACATGTATGTGTATTTTTCTTGTGTATATAGCACTTCAATAAAAAGTTAAACAGAAATATACAGCTAAACACACCAAAGAAAAACCACAAAAGATAGATGACCTACTATGGGAGGCAGAATAATGGTCTCTGAAAGATGTCCACGTGCTAGTCCCCAGAACCTGTGAATATGTTACATTACATGGCAAAGGGGAATTAATGTAGCAAAGGAAATTAAGGTTGCTAATTAGCTGACCTTGGATGGAGAGAGTGTCCTTATTATCCAGGTGGGCCCAATGAATCACAAGGGTCCTTAAATGTGGAAGAGAGCAGCACAAGAGTCTGTGTCAGAGTGATGTGATGTTAAGGAGGACCGACCAGCCACTGCCAGCCTTAAAGATGGAAGGGGGCCATGAACCAAGGAGAGGAGTCGCCGAGAAAAGCTGGAAAAGGCAAGAAAAGAGGCTCTCCTATACAGCCACCAGAAAGGAAGGCCACCTGGCCAACATCCTGATTTCAGTCCAGTCAAACTCATTTCAGACTTCTAAGCTCCAAAACTATAAAATCCTAAACTTGTTTTAAGCCACTAAATTCGTAGTAATTTGTTACAGCAGCAATTGGAAACTAATGCACACATGAAGGAAAACAATTACAGTAACTACTCAATGTCAACAATGGAATCTGGAAGATAGTGAGTATGTTCAAAGGGCAGAGGACAGCCCGTAACTGCTAACATAGATGTGTGTTCCTAGGAATACTATCTTTCAGAAATGGAGGAAAATTTGAGATTTTTTCAGATAAACAAACACTAAAGAATTTACTCCAAAGAGAGTTTCACTAAAGGAATTTCTAAAGGCTATACACCAAAAAGAAAATAGTCCTATAAAGAAGGCATGAGATACAAGAAGAAAGCTAATCATGGGAAAAATCAGGCATCCAAATTGAGGATCTTCTGCAAAACGCCTGGTCTTGATTCTTCAAAAATGTCAACGTCCTACCAAAACTGACTCGTGAAGAAACAGAAAGTCTTAACAGACCTATAACTAGTAAGGAGATTGAACCAGAAAGCAAACACCTCACAACCAAGAAGCAGACAGCTTCCTGGTGAACTCTATCAGACATTTAAAGAATTAACATCAACCCCCAAAATCCTGGGGATGATGAAAGTTTTGGAGGTGGATGTGATGATGGTTGCACAACACTGAATGTTTAATGCTACTTACACACTTCAAAATGGTTAAAATTATCAATTTTATGTTATGCATATATATATATATTGTGTGTGTGTGTGTGTGTGTGTGTGTGTGAGAGGAAGATCAGCCCTGAGCTAACATCCGATGCCAATCTTCCTCTTTTTTCTGAGTAACATTGGCCCTGGGCTAACATCCATGCCCATCTTCCTCTACTTTATATGGGACGCTGCCAAAACACGGCTTGACAAGTGGTGCGTTGGTGCGCACCCAGGATCCGAACCTGCAAACCCCAGGATTCCGAAGCGGAGTGTGCGCACTTAACCACTAGGCCACTGGGGCTGGCCCCTATGTTATGTATATTAAAAGTCAATGTCCATTAACAAAAAAATTAACTAATTAAAGACTGATACACTTAGATTAAAGGATATTAAAGAAATATCATAACTAAATACATAGCATGATCCTGGACTGGCCCTGGGGTGGGTGAACAATCTATAAAAAACATAGTGAAACAATTGGGAAATCTGAATGTGGGGTACAAATTAAAAAAACAGCATTGTATTCCTGTTAAATTTCGCATGTGTGATAATGATATTGTGGGAATGTGGAAGAATATCATTGTTCTTTCATAATAAGTGTCATCATGTCTGCAATTACCTCAAATGACTCAGAAAAAGAAAAGGAAGGGGCGTATGTGTGTGTGTAGAGCAAGAAGATGGCAAAGGTCACCGTGGACGAGGCCATATGGATGTTCAGACCATTCGTGCTGTTCTCTAAATTGCTGGCAGAGGGGCCGGCCCTGTGGCTTAGTGGTTGAGTTTGGCGTGCTCCGCTTCGGCGGCCCGGGTTTGGTTCCCAGGCATAGACCTACACCACTCATCAGCCATGCTGTGGCGGCGACCCACAGACAAAATAGAGGAAGATTGGCACAGATGTTAGCTCAGGGCAAATCTTTCTCATCAAAAAATAAAAATAAACTGCTGGTAGAGACTCTTTCACAATCCAAATCTGATCCTGTCACTCTCTGGGCTTTGCTTTCTTTTACGAAAAAGGCCCAAATCCTCACCATGGCTTCCAAGATCCCGCAGGTCTGACCTTTGCCCAGCCTGGAGTCTTGCGGCTGTTATGGGTTTGGGGAGGCAGTCCCACGCGTTCATCTATAAGTGGCCACGAGGGCAACACACTGGGAGTGTTGGCTGGCCCACCGGCTGGTGCTGGTGACAGACCTACTCTCAAAGAGTGGGAGCCGGGGACTTGAGGTCCAGCTTGGGGGTAGGGGATGCTGGTGGGCTCAGGGGTGCCTGCATGTTGCTGAGTCCAGTAAACTCCTTCAGGCTGCAGGTCTTGGGTGAACTGGCCTCTCATTGGCTCCTCCCTCCTTACAGCAACCTTCCCTGAAAGACACCTCAGTTTTCCCTTCCTCTAGGGGCTCCTCCTTCCCTGTCTCTCCCTCTATGTCATTCTCAGCAGGGAACATTACCACAGGCTCCTCAGGTGTAAATGAATTCCCCATCTTCTCCCTGCATGGGAAGTGGCATTTCTGGGGAGTCCTCTGATTGCTCCCCACTTCCAACCTCCCTGCCCATATCCCATCTACCTGTAACCCTTGTCAAAGCAGCCTTCAAACTCATGCCAGCCAACTTCTGGCACCTCTGTGGCCCTCACTCTCACCCCAGCCACCATCACCTCTTGCCTGGACAGCTGCAGTAGCCACCTCCCCCCGCCTCCTCTTGTCCATCCCACCACCCTCCACCCATCTCCCCACTGCCTTCCACACATCCACCCCACAGCCCCTGCAATCTGCTCTTCCCGTGGCAGCCAGTCTTCCTGGCACCCCGTAAGCTACTTGTCAAAGTTGCCCTGGTCAGGCCTTGGGCAGCTTGCTCTTGGAAAACCCTCCCCATTCCCATGACAGCCAGTTCGCATCCACCTTCCCCTCTGCACTGCCTGTCTCATTCCCCAGATTCCTCTAATCTGGGCACACTCGGCCACCTTCGCCTGATGGGGGCTGCGCAGCCTCAAGGTCACTGCACCACATGGCCTTCCCAGACGGCCCAAACTGACCTGAACCCCCCTGCCCTCCCAGGAAACCAGCAGCTTCAATTTGGGTTGATCATTTCTATATATTCCCTTAGGCTTTCACCACACTTGTATGTATCCCTGGAAAATGTACATGGTTTGAGTGGCATGGCCTTTAAGAGTCTTCATCCTTAAAACGTGGTAGCACATTTCTTGCTAACACTGGGATGAGCACGAGGCGTGGTGCCTCCCCATCGGGGCTGAACGCTCCACACAGCTGTTTTGCTCGCTGCTGCAATCCCGAGCTATGCTGGCACAGAGAAGGTGCCCAATGAACACCGTCAAACGAGGGAAGACCCTGCTGAGACTTGAACTGTGACTTTAGTGGTGGGGCCAACAGGCCGGGGAGTGCAGCGGGTCAGGAGGAGCAGACAGAGGACAAGGGCAGCCTTCCAGGACTCAGGTCGGTGTGCAGCAAACAACTAGGGGCTGGAGTGAAGGATCTGGATGGCACAGGTGTGGGCACACCTGTCTGTCCACTGGGAAGCATCCAGAAGGGACAGCAGAGTGGCATTCTAGTGCTGGGCTGCTTCTGTACCTGAGGACCCTGTGCGCCTGGAGCCTGCTGTGGACTCCCGCACAGAGCAGGTCCCCACGGTGTGTCTGCTGGCCAGAGACCAGTTTGTTTGTGGGAGGCTTACACTGAGCAGTGAGATTGTAAGCACACGTTCACACCTTCATCTTGTACTCACCACACCCCTTTTGAGGCACGGCACCATCACCACTACATGGATGAGAAAATTTAGAAATCAGACCACCGCTAACAAGGTTCCACGTCGTTCGGGAACAATCACATAAGAGGCAGGGGCATAAAGCAAAGTCCAGACAGCACTGAACAGCCCCTTCAGGACAGGCGCCTCCAGGAGGAGCAAGGAGGCCTGGGGAGGTGCCTGGAGCTTCCAGCTATGCTAATACTTTCTTTCTTAAGCTGGGTGGTACATTGACATTTATTCCCTTTGAGTCATCATAAATCCCACATAATCTTTTTTATTCAATGAAGCAATTTTCCCATAGTCATCCAGCTAGCAGGTGCTGGCGCCTGAGCTGGAATACAAGTTTCACCACACACCTGTGACCATGCTCTGTGACAGACCCACGTCTGTTGTGAGCCAGTGTCACCGACTTGCACGAGTGACACAGGACCTTGTGGAGCCTCTGTTTCTGCAGGAAGTGGGCACCTTGCAGGTGTGCTGTGTCAGGGTTAACGGGACCAAATGATACTGCAAGCAGGGCACTGACCACGTCACACAGCCATGCCTGGCCACATAAGTGCCTGTAACATCTCCCAGGGCAGCCCTCTGTCTCCCAAGGAGCCAGGAGAGAAACACCCACAGCCAACTCTGCAGCATCTGAAAAATCCCTTCTAGAACTCCGGGCTTCTGAGCGTGTGCCACCCTGAGTCCCCCAGGGGAGCCTGAGGAGCAGGACAGCCTGGCTGCATACCTGGACACTCCCTGTGCCTTGCCTACAGACTGACATCTCTAGGCTGCCTCCCCACCTCGAGGTTTCCCTTGAAGGAGTCAGCTGCAGCTCCCTGGGTACTCCCAGGTGGTGCTCAGGCCTCCCAGAACACGGCGGCAGAGAGACCCTTCATGTGGACACTCCAACCACACAGGGACGTGCAATTCGAGGACAGGGCCTGGCACACGCCCTGGTGGGGTACAGCAGTGGGTCCTGCTCCAAGGCAGCAGGAAGAGGGCTCAGATGCCCCAGGGCTGAAGTGGGGTCTCCAAGCACAGTCTGTCCTTGTCCTCATGAGACCAGCAAGAATTTCCTAAGGACAAAGGCAGGGGACACCAGAGCCAGCTGAGCTGCCCAGAAAGGCCTGCCTCTGCCCCCTCGCCCCCACTGCTGAGCAGCTGGTGACCTGTGGGATGCCTGGGGTCTAGGGCTGGGCTTATGACCCCTGTGCAGGCACAAGGGGTACAGAACCAGTCCCGTCAGCGGCTGCGAGCTGGTTGGCTGGAGAGGCGCATGCCATGGTGGGGCCAGTAGGGAGAGAGATTACAGGGTTCAGCTCGGCATTCTAAGAACAGGTTAGAAAGCACACCTGTTGTTCTCTCTTGAATCTGCTTTCTCAAGAGCCCGGATGACATCTTCCAGCTGCAGAAATTTGGTTTTGATGTCATTCTCTCTCTCCAGGGCTGTTTTGGCCTCTTCCTGCCCAAGGACTTCGAGCCATTCCTGCCTGGCCACCTGGGGGCCAGCAAGCTCAGGGTGGGCAAATGCAGCGCCCCTCCTTGAGGCCTCGTCCCCGCTGTACTGCAGCCCCTACTCCAGGGTCTTCTCGCCGCACTGGGCCTCCTCCTCCGAAGCCTGCCCCTGGCTCCCTGCAGGGGCCGGCTCCCCACTCAGGTTCCCAGCTGGCTCGAGAATGGCCTGCTGCTTCTTGGTCTCCCCACTGCCCACCATGTGGGGCTGAGCCAGCAAGGCACCTCCTTCCGTTCCCAAGAGAAGCTCCCGGGCTTCAGGCTGGCTCAGGCCAGCTGGGCCACAGGCAGGAGGCACCAGTTCCTCCAGAGCCGCTGCCCCATCCACCCCAAATGGGTGTACATGTGACCTCTCTGTGGCAGCAGAAGCCACCTCCTTGGCATTGAGCATTCCCTGACCATTCTCTCTGTGGCCGAGCCTCTCAGACGGCCCTCTGGATGCCAGAGCAGAGACTGAGGCTGGGCTCTGCCTGGTGTCTACACGGCAAGAGTGCTGGCCTGGCCTTCCTGCACCTGGCTTGCCCATGGCCAGGCCCCTCTCCCGGTTCCACCTTGGGCGGTGGCCATCCCCTCCTGCCTGCAGAGAGGAGCATGGAGCCACCTCCTGCTCACCACCTGTTACTACTGGTCCATCCTTCAAGAGGGCCCACAGCATCTCTACTTCCTGGGCAAGCCTTTCCACTTGCTTCCTACAGGCAAGTTCTAACTTCTCCTTCTTGAGGGCAAACGACTTGCGAAGCTGCGCCTGCTCTTGGCTCATCAAATCCTGCAGCTGCTGCCTTCCACAGCGTGTGAGGACCTCCCTTTCCCTCTCCTCCCTGCGCTCCCTCTCCAGGCTGAGCTGCTCCGTCACCTCCCTCACGCGCAGCAGGCACTGCTGTAGCATCTCTTCCTGCTCCTGCTGGTGCTGCAGTGACAACTTCTCACAGCAGGTGGCTTGCTGGGCTTCCATCCACGAGAGCTTTTGGTTCAGCTCAACTTCTACCTCTTTCCTACAGAAAGAGAATGCATCCCAGGCACCATGGGCCGCGGCTCTAACCCCAGATCTTCCCTCAGGTCAGAGGGCCGCACAGGCTGTCTTATTCCAAGGCAGAACTCCTCTCCATCTGTTGCTCATCCTCTCACGCCCATGCATCCTGGGCCTCCATCCACACCCTGGGACCCTCCTTAGAGAGCCTGCTGGAAGATCTGCCCTCAGTGGGGTTGGGTTCTACACACAGAAGCCAACACAGAAGCCACGTGCATGTGTGACTATTAAATGTAAGTTGATTAAAATTAAACAGAATTAAAATTCAATCCCTTAGTCGCACAGGCCACATGTCCAGTGCTCAGCAGCCATACATGGCTGGCGGCTGCCATAATGGATAGAGCAGACACAGGGCATGTGATTCTTTGCAGAAAGTTCTAAGGACGGCATTGGACTCAAGTTTCAGTGAGACGGGTGAAACTCACCCGTAGTCAAAACTGTCCTTGAAAATCTCATAAGCTGCTGGGACTGGGGCTGTAGCAGCCCCAGGAGAATGGAGTCGCAGCCTGGACGAGCACTAGGGCTGGGATGGGCGTGTCCTCTGCTCCTGGCCAGTGCTGGCCTGAGCAAGGGAAACATGGCCGGATGCGGCTGTACCTCCAGGCAGAGCAGGAACCATGAGCAGCAAGGACAGCTCTTCCAGACAAGATGGCTCAGGTGAGGAAGAGGGGCTACCCTGCACCTGCCCCTCTGCTGCCTTGTGGGGGTCTGAAGGGTGCTTTGGTCAAGTCCCTCATCACACAGCTCTTGGGTTTAAGAGAAAATAACTTAAAGCTCAGGGGAAGCATATGACTTAAAAACAACTTTTTATCTACCCTCTAGGAGAGTGAGAGTAAGTTCCCGTGAGTCCCTGAGGGCCTGGGGCCGCTCCGTAGGTGTCATCTGGAGTGGAGGGAGGTCTGGTTCTTTCTCAGCACATCCCATGTGCTCAGGCTGCCCCCAATCCTCGAGCCAAGGAAGAGGAGAGCCTACCTCACCTGGGTCAGAGGGCATGACCTCAAAATGGAGGTTGCTTGACGTCGCTGCTATCAGTGTGGTGACCACGTCCACTCGGCTCCAACACTGGAACCCAACCAGCCCCAACACGGCGCCCCTCTGTGAGGTGTGCGGTGGGGCCCTCAGCTGGGAGCTGTCCGCTCAGCCCTGGGCCACCATGTGCTGGGTGTGCCTATCCTCTCCTGAGCTGGGGAAGGTCCAAGACTCCCTACGGGACAGGGAGGGGCTGGCTGACCAACACTGCGCCTGCCATAACTAGTTACTAAGTCAGAGCCGACAAAGAATGGGCACGTGGGTACTTCTCATGTTAACTCATGATACTTGGACACAATATACTATATTCTGGTTTTCCAAATAAGTCTTTTCTCTCCTTTGCTCATACATTTTAGCCTTTTTAAGCACCTCGCTAACCCAAATTAATTGTCTTTCCCATTGTTTTAGGGCTTTTAGACCTTTCATCCATCTCCCCATGTACTAGGACAGGTGTCCTAGAAAATCAGAATGAGACATTAAAAGATGAGAACATATTGCCCTTTGCTACTAGGCAAGTCTGAAGAAGAAGGTAAAAAACAGAGTTAAAAATCTACAAAGCAAACTGCTTCACGGCCTAAGCTCTAATGAATACATACTTTTAACTAAAAGTAAAAATTCTCATATGATGACCTGCTCTTTCGGGACTTGCTCATGTGCCCGGAGAAAAACCACCCAGCTCACAGGTATTGTGATTCTGAGCAGTTTGCCTAAATTCGATTTCAAATTTTGGTTCTTGGTAAGAAACCCTAGACGTGAAATCACAGAAGGACTGGCGCCCGGACCTGAGGTGCTGCAGCTCATTCTGATGCCTCTGGCGCAGCGCCACCTCCAGCTGGTCCTTCTCCTGTGCCAGCTGCCGGGCCAGGCCAGAGCGCACCTGTGCGTAGTGCTGTTCCATCTCCAGCCTCTCCAGCTCCAGGCCATGGGCCACAGTCTGCAGCTGGTCCTGCAGGGCTCGGATGGCCTCCTGAGACTCCACGTGGAGTGTCTCCAGGTCCGCTTTCTGCTCCTCCAGCACACTGACCTCCAGCCTGAAAGCCTGCTCCACCTCCTTTCTCTCCTTTGCAAAGTCCCTTTTCATCATCTCAATTTCCCTTTCACAGTCATTTACCTGAGAAGAGAAACACGAGCAACGTCAATCAGGAGGGTCCCCAAAATGACTTACCTGACAATACAATGCAGAAACACAAGGCTGCCAGGCGAGACATCCAAATAGTGCGTGGCCCAATCTAACGAGGTACAAGGGCCCGTGAAAGGGCCAGCCACACTAATGACACCCTAGGCTCCCAAGGGCCCAGGGTAGCCTTGCGCTTGTTACCCACACTAACTTTCCAACAGCCTCGGGAGGCAGGTCCAGCAGGTGGGGAAAGGAAGCTGCAGCCCAACTGGGCCAGGGCCTGGCCAGACAGCATGAGGAAGGCAGAGGGTACGACAACACTGAGAGAACTGGGGAGCCTTCAGGAGACAAGCAGGTGGCTCTGAACAGCCTGGAGGCCCCAGCGGGCAAGGTGACAGCAGGAGCTTCCAGCTAATGCATCTGCGGAGCCCACAGGCACAGCCAAGAGATGGAGGCGGCCCCACTACACTGCCACTCACTCTGAGGAATCTGATACCTAACAAGTCGTGGACACTGTCCCTTAACAAAACCCACCACAATCTAATAACAGAGCAGGAGACATGTTCATCCAAGACGGATTCTGCCAGGGTGGTTCTGGCCATGAAGACATAGAGTACCCAACCAGAGGCAGATCCCCCGATCATTTCAGCTTAGAACAAAGCCAGGAGCTGTGATTCCCTAACAGCTGGGTGAGCAGGGAAGTCTGGCCTCAGGGCGACCCTTGTGACACTCTGGATATGCATAACCCCGTTGCTAACCCCGTTGCCTTCCCATTATTAGTTATTCCTTATGTTTTGCCTCCTTCCAAAGAGGGCTTGAGGCAGAATGTCAATTTTATTTACACTTTCCTACAAACTTTCCTCCCCTGAGCAGGCAGAGGATACTAGGGCAGACGTGGGCACGAGGAAACATCAGCACAGCTGAGAGAAGCTTTCCAGCGTGCAGCAGGAAGCTCCCGTCCCCCTGACCTTGGTCTCCAGCTGGGTCTTGAGATCTTGGTAATGTTCCTTCACCTGCTCCACCAGGAGCTCTGTCTGTAGACTCACTGCAGTGGAATCACCCACCAAGGAGACGATGCCTGCAAACAAGAGGACGTTTCTGGTTACGTCCCACAGAGGACGCCACGGGGTCTGTTCCCAACCCTCCAGTCTGACATTTGGATGCATTGAGGGTTCATCCCAGCTTTCCCCCACCACCCTTCCAACAAAGCACAACCTCCATAGGCACCTTCTGCGAGAGGAATGCAGGGGGGCAGGAAGGGGTGACCCTCGCAGGTTTCCCTGAATGGTCTGTATGGCATGTTCTCAAAGTTGGAGCTCTTTAGAAATCAGCATTTCGAGTCTTTGCCATAACAAAGATTACTCAAAGATATAACTAGGAGGCTCCCTGCAAGAATTGTCAGGCCCTTTAATTCCCTAAAAGATGTCATACACAGCATATTTATTGCACCTAAATTCTGTTCCCTGACGATGCCAGGTACACGGAGGAACTGGGAAGACTGAGCGACAAGTGTGACCTGCAGCACAGACCAACCTCTCGGGCCGTCAGCACTTCACCATGAGGCAGGCAGGAGGCTTATTTCTTCATTTTCTCAGAGGCCCCCTATGACTGGTTATTACATCCTACAAATAATGCAGGGTCTCAACAAATAAGTCAGGCATACTAAATACTTGTGGAGTGAAGGCTCTGGCAGATCACAGGGAGGGGGACATGAGCAACCCCTTGTTCCAGAAGATTCTCCTCACGGATGACATCAGACGTGTCGGCGGCTTGTGTCAACGTGGCGCCTGTGGACCCACAAGCACTGCCAGCCCTCCTGGGTGCCAGGAAGTCCCAATGTGTGTGTGGTGGGGGGGCATGCCAAAGGGTTGACTCAGAATGTGGGTTATGGCCACTGCTAAGGTTTCATCTGTGCTGGTCCAGGGACCAGGAAAGTGAGGGGAAAAGACACATCCTCTAACTCTCATCATCTCCTTCCATTTCCCAAATTATTTTCCATGAGAAGTGAAGACTCAGGGACATCAGGGCCAAGAGAACTCAGGACAGGCACCTCCAGAAAGAAAGCATCCCATTGTCCTGGCAACTGGAAGCTGCCACCCGGGGCTGGCCCTTCAGGAGTGGCTCCAGTGGACTCGAGCCACAGCTCCCTGATAGCTCGGCAGACACAATCACACAGCCCTCCACCACAACCCTGCTGTTGTGACTGTCCCCTCTGGTGGCAGACATACCCCTCGTCCTTTGAAGGGGTAGACGGAACCTCTGCAGTCAGATGAAGGGGGCAGAGGGGAAGAGAAAAGATTTCTTTGGTTTTATCAGTGACAACATGAAGCTTTGGGCTACCTTCCAGTGCCATAGCCCAAGGCCTTCTCGACAAGGGCAACCAGGGCACAGAACCTCAGCTCCGCCGGATGAGTCAGTGGCTCTTGACAAGGGTCACACACTCTGTATAGCTCAGGTTCCTCCAGGGACAAAGAGAGGTAACAATCACCCCTTCCCTGTGGCCAGCTGTGCACCTCATCTGGGAATTTGGAAACATCCGATGTGCCAGCTGCACCCCAACACCTCCCAGCTGAGGGCAGTCAGTGCTGTGGGTCTCAGGAGAATCAGAGTCCACTGAAGAAGCTGCCGTGATGGGGTTCCTTTAGGCGCCAAGGAAGCTGGGCCCACACGCACAGAAAACCTGATCAGTTCCCTTGGGGGGTTCCCATGCTGGCTCTCTCAGGTATTAACTTTCTTCTGTTTTAGCAAGTAAATAACTTTAGGACAATATGGGAACTCTAAGTGCTCTCAGGTTTACAGATGGGAGCAAGATGTTCTCGGATGGACTGCGGCTGCTGTGATGTGTGATCCACGGAGGCAGTTGTGCTGCTGGGGCTGGGGCAGTCCTGGTGGTCCCCACAGTCCCTTCGCCAGCAGCAGTGGGCATGGAGCCATGCGCCATCATGTGAACCGGCATGGGGCCTGCCCTGCACAACTGCCAGGAGGGGCAGCAACCAGCCAAACCCACCCGGTCCTCCAAAAGGACCACAGAAACCTCAAAGACAGCTGTGACATCTGAAGCCTCCACTCTGGTCTATAGAAGGAGCCAAGAACACAAACATGGGGCCCCCGGGCCTCTCAGCACTTGGAGTTCATCCAAACCCCACGGGCTGAGTTAGGAAGCACAAAGCCCTGGTCTTTCTCGGGTTACCCCTTCAGCATCAGCTCTGTGTGTAGGTGTGTGTCTGGGGGGACTCTTCCCAGTGCCATGGCCCTACCGACCTCTGACCCGGAGAGTAACGTCTTCCACATCACCCATGTGGAGCAATAGACGTCAGGCCCTCTCAGCTTTGGTCCCCACGAGGCCTGTATGAATACCAGGAGTCCCTGACGCATTTCATACAATTTAGTACCTTTCCTTCATAAGAGCTGGCGGACCCGAGACCAGCTTAGGCCAGACCTTGCACTGCGAGCAGGGCTGGGAGACCATCCCTGCTCACCCCCAGCCTCCCCTCTCCTCCCTTCTCTAGATGACCATCTGTGTCATATGTGTGTCCAGCTCATGCCGAACGCTCACCCTGGGGCCTCTCCCTGGATCCTCCCCACAACAGAGGAGTGTCACCTGGACAGGCCTGCCCTGAGGTCACAGCAAGGCCATCATAACTGTCACCATTTCTACCCAAATGGTGAAACCTTCACCCTCCTCTACCTCCCTTGAAGCTCTGCGTGTTGGGTAAACCCCTGGTCTTGGGTTACCAGGCCTTTCTCTCACACGTGGTGGTCTGAGGGGCTCATAACAACCTGGAGGCCTAGCTGAGCCCAGATGCGCTGTGCAGCTGGCCCACCTGCTGCCGAGCTCCTGGACTCAGGGAAAACCCAGGCAGCGGGCACAGGTGGACACCCATCACCACCAGCCCCACCCCCACCACCCAGCAGGAGCATGACCTGCCACCTCCCAGGACCAGGATCCTACCTGCTGGGCCATGACCAGGGAGCAGCTGTCCATCTGGCAGTGTCTGGAGCTGGTTGTGCCGACTCGGGGGCAGCCGTGCCTGCAGGCCTTCCAGTGCAGCCTGCAGCTCGTCATTGTGGTCCTGCAGGTCCTGGGGGACAGAGCCAGACGCCTCCTCCAGCCACGCAGCCACTTGGCCTGAGGAATAGCGTGGCACAGAGACAGGGCTGCCCAGGGAGTGCCTCCTCTGAGCTAAGCCTGCTGTTGGGCAGACAGGTGTCAGGGCCTGACTTAGAGTGCATGACACTTACACTGCATTCTAGGTTCCAAACTACAGGGCGAGCGAAACAAGAGCTGGGTCATTTCTTGACCCTCTCATGCCCTGTACCACCTTCCATGACAGGCTACACAGGAGGAGCTCAGAAAAAAGAGTGGAGTGGAAATTGAGGAGAAAGATAGAAAATATAGAGAATCATCAACATCTAAAGCTACAGGCTTTTTGTTTAAAAGCAGTGATGCTGCGATGTGCTGTGAGGCAGCAATCTCCTGGGATGTGTCCTGAGACGTGACCTGGATTCCCTCCTCAGCTGCCATGGAATCTGCAAAAGGCTCTGCAGCTCTTAACTGCCAGACAGGAGACCACGTGCTGCACAGCAAAGGCCACACATTAAAGACGACCGTGCTGAAGAGAGCGGCTGGCGGTGGGTGGGCACACACGTGCTGGGGAGGGGGGACATCCGGGGGAGGGGGTGAAAGCCTAAGAGAAAGGGTCTGCATTTGCAACAAACGTTAACTTTGTCCACACTTGAATGAAATCTTAACAAGTAGATTCGGTCACCTGATTTTTAAGAGTGAGAAAGGGTAGCCTTTTCAGCCCACTGTCCTGACGGTCCCACAGCTGGCACCACACACTTGTGCACATTGCCACGTTCATTCGTGACTGTGTCTGTGTCCTCCTACCCCGGAACCCAGGCAGTGCTGTGACTGCTTGACCTACAGGAAGGCAAGAGTGATGCCACATCTTCCAAGGGTGTGGCTGCTGCCCAGATTCTTCTTCTGGGGCACTCTCTCTGAGGGAAGCCCAAAGTAGCCACAGCCGCATGGACAGGACTCGGGCCCCCAGCCTGTGGCACACCCATAAAGCTCCACTTCTCTCTCTGATTTTTGAATCCTATTCGAGTTTCCTCTCCAGGAAGCTCTCATTGAATAAACCTAATCTTCCCAAAACTGTTCCTGGAGGCAGTGCCTGGCCTGTCACCACATCTTCCCTTGGAGGAATGGGCTCTCATTGGCAGTTCTAGGCCATGTGGGAGAAGGGACAGGTGCAGCAGATCTTTAAGCAGCACAGGTTCATGGAGGGTCACTGTACCTCATTCAGGAACTCCTGCACAAAGACGCAAGTTTTCCCCATGGACAGGAGCAGCCCCATCCCAGGGGAAAGGGCAGGGCTAGAAAGCGAGAGCCGCCTGCGGAGTGCATGCCTGGTCCTACCCGGCCTGCACGCTCTGCTTCTCTAGCCCTTTGATGTCCAAGACAGCAGCGCTCGCCACCCCACCTGCTGACCTCAGGGGTGGCCAGTCTGAATCGAGACGTGCCGTAGCATAAAATCTACACCAGATTTCAAAGACTCACTCCAAAAAGGCATATATCTCACTAAAAATTTATTTATATTGATTGAAACGATAACACTGCAGATATACAGAATTAAATAAATTATTAAAATTAATGTCACCTACTTCTTTTTGATTTTTTTTTGGTGAGAAATATTCGCTCTGACCTAATATCTGTTGCTAATCTTCCACCTTTTTTGCTTGAGGACGATTAGCCCTGAGCTAACACATGTGCCCATCTTCCTCTATTTTGTATGTGGGTCGAAGCCACAGCATGGCTGACGAGTGGTGTAGGTCTGCGCCCAGGATCTGAACCCGTGACCCCGGGGCCACTGAAGCGGAGTGTGCTGAACTTAACTACTATGCCATGGGCCTGGCCCCTTTTTACATTTTTTATGTGTCTACTAGATAACTTAATTTGTGCATCATATGTGTGACTCATATTGTATTTTTACTGCACAGTGCTAATCTACAAAGTAACATCTACAGAAGCATTTCTATCCAAAGCCCTGCCCACTTTGTGATTCTGCTACCCCAAATGGGGTATTTTGAGAGCATACACAAGTCATGCAAATTGAGCAGTGCCAGAAAATGGGTTCTTTGTGGTGTTCTGTTGGGCATGGACTTCTCTGCTCTCAGAACACACAAGGGAGCAGAGCCAGTTCTACCTGAAGAGGGCGCCATGAGCCGTCCTGGGTACCCACCCTCAGGCCCAGTCTGTCCACAGGGGGCATCTGGTGGGGCTTGGGAGCCAGGCTACCTGTCCATTTTCACGTGGGCTGCACATTTATTTGGGGTGCCTGTGGATGCCGAGGGTGGTTATGAGATGCTACCGCACCAGCCAGGAAAGGCGACAAGTCCACTGCTCACATTCTACAGCACTAAGGGTTGGAGGACTCTGGACCTGTTGAGGCTTTTCTTCTCCTCATCAGCAGGGAGAAGCAAGCCCATGATGCAAAGGAGGGGAGGGTGGGATTTCAACAGCAGCACTGGAAAGCACTTGAGAGGAAGGCCGTGCCAGCGGGCTGGCTAGGATGACAAGCTGGGCTGAGTAAGCTCCCCCGTAAAAGGGACTGAAGAACCGTCCAGAGACAGGCAATGATGGGATGGCTCTTAGGAGCTGGAGACTGTCTCAGTCCATTTGGGCTGCTATAACAAAAATACCACAGACTGGGGAGCTTATAAAGCACAGAAATGTAGTTCTCACAGTTCTGAAGACTGGACATCCATGACCAAGGTGCTGGCAGATTCAGTGTCTGGTGAGAGCTGCCCAGTTCATAGATGGCCATCTTTTCCTGTGTCATCACATGGCAGAAGGGGCAAGGGAGCTCTGTGGGGTCTCTATTATAAGGGCAGTAATCCCATTCATGAGGGCAACACCCTCATGACCCAATCACCTCCCAAAGAGCCCCCTCCTAACACCACCACACTTGGCTCTAGGATTTCAACATATGAATTTGGTGGGGGACACAAACATTCAGTCTACAGCAGTGTGGCAATGCTGAAAGTGAAAACCTGCATTTGGGGTTTCTGACCCAGGACATGCTACTACTCTATTACAGTGTCCACCAAGGCAACAGGAAAGACATGAAACCACAGAGAATCTCTAAGAGGATCCAGTTAACATTTCACACTACAATTTACCAAAGGTAGACTTACCAAGAAAACTGAGACTGACAGTTGAAAGAAAGAGAAAAAAGCTAACATGATGGTTAAATAGGAAGGGAATTCGGCAACAAAGGAAAGCATAGTTTCCTTGCTAACAAATATCCTGGTTACAAAGTACAGGGAAATGCCAAGCAGCGACTTTGGAAAGACTGGGTGATGCAGTGGGGAGGGTCCAAGGTTATCTCTACCTCTGGAGACTGACTATAAAAATGTCCTCAGCCAAGAGGCAGCAACCCCCCAGTAGCAATGAGCACACCAAGCACCCAGATCTTGGTCTCTAAAACCATTCCCTTGTCAGAGAAATCAGGACGCCTGGGAGAAATGGCTGATCTAGGGCACGTGTAGGTAAAGTACAAAGTGAGCCTGGAGCATCTTTTTATGCTAGAAAGTATGGAAGTACTCAACAAAACAAAACATGACACTGATATATCACAAAGACATGGCAGCCAGTTGGAAGACACTCCCACCGGCCAAATCTCGCACAATTGAGCACCAAAAAATTAGACATAGTAATTAATTACAAACTATTGGGGAAAAATGGGATTTCATGAGTCCATACTAATAATAGACAGATTAGGTAGACAGATAGATGAATGGATGGTTAGATAGATAGGACTTCTCCAGCTTACAGTAGAATACCAAGAGCCATCTGATAGAATGGAGTGGCTGCTGGAGTTGGAAAATCATTTTGCAATCATCATGGTAAAAACTGGAGTGGGCAAGAATCATCAATGGATACTAAATCAGGATATTTGCATGGCCTTAGTGTTTTCCCACTAACTGCTTATTAGTTGCATGGGAGGGGGAAAAAAAATCCCCAGTAATTATACAGTGGGGTAATCAGGCAATACTTTGACCAGACAATCAAAGCAAGCATCACACATGCTGTCTTCCAACTGAGAATGTATACCCACAACTTTATCCAAAGGAAATATCAGAAAAACACAAAACGAGAAAGTTTCTATTAAAAAGGGGGGCCATATTCTCCAAAAAAATCAGAGTCAAAGACAAAGAAAAGCTAATGGAATATGCTGTAGACTGAATGTTTGTGTCCCCCCCCCCCAAATTCATATGTTACATCCTAGCGCCCAATGTCATGGCATTAGGAGGGGGGCCTTTGGGAGGTGATTAGGTTATAAGGTTGGAGCCCTCATGAAGGGGATTAACGCCCTTATAAAAGGGACCCCAGAGAGCTCCCTTGCCCTCTTCTGCCATGTGGGGACACAGTGAGAAGGCCAGCCATCTGCAACCAGGAAAAGGGCCCGCACCACACAACAAATCTGCTAGCACCCTAATCTTGGACTTCCAGGCTCCAAAACTGTGAGAAATAAATTTCTGTTGTTTATAAGCCATGCCCCCTGTCCAGTCTCTGGTATTTTTGTTATAATAGCCTGAACTAAGAATGTTTCAGATTAAAGAACATTAAATAGACATGACAACTAAAGGCAACACCTGGTCCTAGACTGGATCCTGTACTGGAGGGAAAATGCTCTAAAGGACATTGCTAGGTTAGCTAACAAAACTGAAACACAGCCAGCAGGTTCAAGTATCACATCAATGGAAATCATGAGGTTAGTAGGTCCACAGTTATGTAGAATATTCTCATTCATCAGGGTGTTGGGAAGCTGGCTCTCCAGGAAGAAAAGTCCAGATCTGTAGCTTCTACACATTCCTGTGGTGTAAATAACTCTCACCACAGCCAATTCAAGCTATCAAAGGTTTAACAAGAAGCTATCAAAATTCCTGAATATTTTTAACAGTCAACTCTGGTGCACCTGCACACCACTCTGAGGTTAGTGGGATCAAGCCTGTTCTTAGGAAATGCAC
Source organism: Ceratotherium simum simum (assembly GCF_057802395.1). NCBI lineage: Eukaryota > Metazoa > Chordata > Mammalia > Perissodactyla > Rhinocerotidae > Ceratotherium > Ceratotherium simum. The sequence continues at coordinate 50,823,063 of NC_141920.1, forward strand.
ACTGATGTGCTCAGGGGTGAGGGCCCTGATGTATGTAACTTACCCTCAGATGTTCAGAAAATAACTATCTAGTACACACACTCACACCCCCCACACAGAGAGTGAGTGAGCATGCAGTGATGGAGAGAACAGGGTGAATCTGGGTACAGGGTATCCAGGTGTTCCTCTCGTAACTTTATGTAAGTTAGAAATAATTTTCAAATAAAAAAGTTTTTTTAGTGCTCTAAAGGTTAGTTTGAAACAGCAAAAAATATCCAAAAACGGAGGGGAAATTTCTAAATAAATAAATTAGCATTAAAATGTAAAATATTTCTGATGATATTTCAAAAAATAAAATTTCAAGAACCAAAACTAAAATGAGTAGCAGCCCTTTAAGTAATAGTCATGTTAAAGAAAGAAGGGGTTTACACTTGTTTGAGAAATCCAGTGCACTGCAGTAACGTGTTAACTGATGGTCAGTTATAGGTTCTGAGTCTACACAGGAAGCTTAAAGGGAAGAGAAAACACAGCATGTAATCCACCTCCTAGCAGAAAGTTGTGCAGCACATTCCACCTGCACGACAGCCCCCAATCCCGACCCCACACACACCAATCAGGTTCAGAGGGAGGGTGACACAGCTGACCACACCACAGGATTTTTCAAAGGGCAGCCCAGGATTCAGGGTCTAGAGTGGAGGAAAGAGCACAGGGTGGAAGCAGTGGGTCACGTCACATTCCAGAACAGCAAAGCTCACCTTTATCCTCTGGTGTTGCCAAAGCAATGTGTAGCAGGAACAAAGTCAATTCTTACTTTAATTTGGAAGGAAATCATTAAGAAGTGAATTGATAATAAACCCTTAACATTAAACAATGTTTTATCTGTTGGGTCCTCGATAATGTTAAGAGTATAACGGGGCCATGACATGTTTCAGCATCACTGACTTTGTTCACCTCCTCCGCCCAGCTCTGCGATGGACTGACACTGAGAGGTTCAGCCCAGGAAATCTAAACACTAAACAACAGAAAACAAGACGAAGCCCTACAAGGTGCCTGGAAACACGGAAGGGGCCTTCAGAACCGGCGCCAGTCTAGCAACCTTGGTCAGCTCATGTGGGGCCGAGCACAGTAACCAAGCAGGCAAGTCCCATCCCACCTCCTTTTGGAACACCAGGCTTGGAGGACCCCGTCGGCAGAACGCAGATTACAATCAGAGGTCTGCTTGTTCTGCTCAGAGAAGGGTGCTCCTGCCATCCCATGCTGGACCACCCTTCATGTGGAAGCAAGGAGTGTGGCCCGCTGGATTGTCAGGCCTCCCCCAGGCAGCAGGGGGAAGGACGAGGCCTGCACACCTCACCCAGGTCTGAGCCAGACAGGCCCTGAGGACCTGCAGTGCTGCCCGTCTCCTGCGCTCCAGCACCCCATTCTTAGCAGGCCTGGCCAGGAGAAGGCAGCGCAGCCTTACGGCCCAGGAGGTCCCTGGAGGACCAAGCTCTCAGAGAGAACCCTCCCTGGCACAGCCTGCCCCTCCCGGTGGGCTGGGGGTGTGGGGCAGCGGTGCATGATGACCCCGGTTCAAGACAGAGGAAACACAACTGCTTAGGACGGCAAAGGAGGCTGGAGACATACATACCTGGCACTTGAGTTCGTACTCCTTCAGGACCACCGCAAACCGCTCCTCCTGGGCCAGAAGTTCCGTGCTCTGAGGCTCCAGCTGAAAGTAAGACCCATGCAGGAAAATGGCAGATAGGACCTCAGGCCAGGTAGGGCATGTGCTGTCACCTCCTCAGTAGCTGCCTCCTCCCACTAGGCTCAGCATCTCCAGGTGCAGCTGTCTCGTCCTCCTCCTCCTCCTCTCCCTTGCCCTCCCCCACGATTAAAAGACCTAAAGGCAGAAGGATGTTCTGAATTTATGGAAGGCGGCCATGCTCCCACCTGGAACCTGGGCTGCATTCTGCCCGAACCCTGCCCCTGTGCAGCACCTCCCCACCTTCCCCTCCTCCTTCTAAGGGGATGCGCAGGGCCAGATAGAGGCCTCATGGTGGGCACTGAGCTCTAACCTTTGCTCCACGCCCCCACCACCAAGAACCCATCAATGGGGTCTGTGCAGATGGCTCTGGCTGGCCCTGGGCTTGTCACTAAAAGGCCAATGTGTAGGCAACGCCAGAGTATACAGGCACCCCTGCACTGTCACGGAGGGGAGGAAAACAGAGGGAAAGCCGCTATGCTAATTTTCTCTCCATTCTAGAATTTTAGTAGAAAAGAACTAAATTCAGTTGCCTATGTATTCTTTCTCAAGACACTTTTTACCCAGCACCCAAAGGCTCTCGTCTCTAAAGACTCAGAATCAGCAAAAGGACCTACCTTGTCCTTCAACACAAACTCCAGATCACTCTGCAGTTTCAGGACCAGCTTCTCTGATTGCGAAAGCTTCTCCACTACTTCAATTATCTCCTTCTGTAATCGACTGTTCTCCTACAAGACAGAGGCCTTGGGCTTGGGGAGCAGAGGAGGGGACTTCTGCTCAGCAGGGAAGACGCTTCCTGGAACCACAGGCATCTGGTGCTCGCTGCCTTGGCACGTGCAGAGGGGCTGTGCTGGGCTGACCCGCAGCTGCCCAGGGATGGCCCCCGGAGCCTCACCAACGCCTCTCCATGTGCTCTCCTGCCTCGAGGGCTCAAGAAGGTCATGAGTAACACAAGAAAAGGCTGGTGGGGCCGGCCCGGTGGCGCAAGCGGTTAAGTGCGCGCGCTCCGCTGCAGCGGCCCGGGGTTCGCTGGTTCGGATCCCGGGCGTGCACGGACGCACTGCTTGGCAAGCCATGCTGTGGCGGCGTCCCATATAAAGTGGAGGAAGATGGGCACAGATGTTAGCCCAGGGCCGTCTTCCTCAGCAAAAAAAGAGGAGGATTGGCGGATGTTAGCACAGGGCTGATCTCACAAAAAAAAAAAAATAAATAAATAAATAAATAAATAACAAGAAAAGGCTGGTGACACATCCTTTCTGAGCGGTTTTCTAAATGAGGGATTTGAAATGGTGCCACTACAGCTCAGATGTCCACTGGGGGAGGAAGGCAGCGTCTGCAGACATGGTGAGCGGTGAGGACACAGTGCGGCTGAGAGCCCCGGTTGCGGGGTGGGTCCCTTCGCACACCGCTGCCACCGTCAGAGGCTCCTGGGCATGCCCAGCTTCTCCGCCGGGGAGACAGAGACTGAGGGAGGCAGGGCAGATGTGGAAAGAATCCGCAGACTCTGAGTTAGGAAAGGAGGAGGAAGGTGGGAGCACAGGAGGGACCAAGGCACACGGGGGCAGGGGACACATCACTGGAACCAAATGCAGGGTGGGCACGAGTCGTGGGACTCTCACCAAAGCCTAGAAAACCACATCTGCTCCAGGCCACACACCCGGATTTGGGCTTTAGGGTTTGGTCTCTTGCTGACCCCACAGATGCTCTGGTCTCCAGGGGCTGCAGCAGAGCTGGCTGCTGCTGCTGACCCTCTCTAACCACAGGCCACCTGACCCGGAGCAGAGAGAAGGAGGGCAATGCCTCTCCTCGAAGAGCCACATGCTCTCTGTGGCTACGCACACGCTCCTTAGTTAGAAACCCCAGGCACTTCCTGATCCTGCTAGGTAAATGTTAAGGCCACTGGGAGGGTGCAATCCTTGACTAGGAAAAAGGGGTGTGGGCAGATGGACACTCAGGCACCCTCGTTTCTGTCTTTTTGGATGAGATGTCCTGGGGAGGCACCTCTTCCCTCCCAGCTACCTTCAGGGCCAGGGTCAGCTTCTCTCGGAGGCTGGCTTCCTTGGCCTGCAGGCGCTCCAGGTCCTTCTCCAGTGCCACCCTCTGCCTGCAGGCCTGCTCCCAGAACAGCTCGCGCTCCATTTCCACCTCAGACCGCAGGAGGCTCAGCCTTCCCCTGTACCCTTGCTCCAGGTGTCTGTAAGGCACACACAACACACGACAAGTCGGGCTCCCAAGGGGCACCGCCCAAGCACATGCGAGCCCCTGTCTCTCTGGGGACACCTTCTCAGGCCACTCGGCCTCTTCCTTCCCTGGAATCTCCCTGCCTGTAGCACTTGGCCACATGGTCTGGGACTCAATTGTCCTTGCTTGACAGATGGGGTCACCGTTCCTCAGCTACACTGCATGTGCTGTGAGGGCAGGGCTGGGGGGAGATCCTTGGATGCCCCTCTGCCTCTCCACCTCCTTTCACACCACAACAGCCATCAAATGCCTTTGCTAACCAAACGTGCACAAGAGTACGCCTCTCTCACCCAGGATACAGGCAATGTCAGACTGTGGACAATGATCCCAAAGCAGTCAGAGGACAAGGAGGGGTATTTCCCCCTCAGATTCTACATTAATCTTCTGCAACAACCGTTTCCCCCAGCAGGAAAAACAGTGCCAAATCTTAGTTTTATCACTGAAACAGCTGCTTAACAGGATTTCTCAAACCAAATCCATCTAGACTGGAGATGAGCGAAATTCTCACTTCAGCAGAGGGCTTGGCCACATGAGTACTTCAGTATAAGAAGAGAGCAGTGGGGCTCATCCTCCGGCCAACAGTCTAGACTTCAATCTCATCTCAGAGCTTTAGAGGAAGAATACCCAGAAGGGAAGGAGATGGAGGAAGGGCAGCTGTTACTTAGGGAAAACAGTATCAGCGAAATTAATTTAACACTCCACAAACCTTTGGAGTAGTCTGAAAAAATACATATTTGATCATATCACTCCACTCTAAAAACTTTTGAAATATTCAACAAAACGGAAACAGTTAAATAAAATATGGCAGACGCACATAATGGGATGCTCTGGGCCATCAGAAAAGAATATACGGTACAAAACTATTTTGTAAATAATTATATACATGGAAAGAAGTGAAGGAGACATAAAAAAGGTTAGGAGTGTTGTTAACCTCCAGGAAGTGAGATTTCTGCTTTTATTTTTCCTTTTACTTGTATTTTCTAAATATTCTACAATAAACATCTATCATTTGTTACTTTTGTAAAAAGAAAAACCTAATGCAACCATAGAAGTTATTTCTAGAAACCTACTGATGATGCCCCATTGCCCATGGGGTGAAATGAAACACACCCAGCCCAGCCCTCGAGGCCTTCGTGTGTCCCTCACCAGATTCTGGGACAAGATACGGCCTCTGAGTTGCTAATTCTCTGACCCCAGAAAGACACATCACGAAATCCCTCCCAGGGGGCTGGGACAGAATCAAGCCTCACTCGCCGTGACTGACACACATCGGTTCTCAGTTACTCAATCCGATCGACTAAAATCAATTTTCATTTAGCTTTTGAACCCAACTGTTTAAAAAGAAGTTTTCCTCCTTGAATAACACTCCCCGAGGGCTGGGCGGTGGCCGTGCTGGACGGACAGGAAGGCCATGTGGAAGGTAGGCCGCTGGAGAGTCGAGAGAGGCCCCCGGGGACCCCTCGCCTCCCCCAGGGTCTCAATGAGGCAGCAACTTAAGGTCTCCTGGCACCAACCAGGATGGCCAGAATCAGCCCTGAGCCCACTCAGGTGGGATCCAATGTCTCTGCAGTCAGTGACGAGGCTGACCACAGCACGTGGTTACAAGGGCCATTTGGAGACAGGCAGTGGCGCTGAGAAAGAGGAAAAAACGTGCTAAATGGTTGTGCTGCTGGCTTCCTTCAGGATTCTCTCAGCTCCTAATTTTTTTTGTATGTGTGTGAGGAAGATCAGCCCTGAGCTAACATCCATGCTAATCCTCCTCTTTTTGCTGAGGAAGACTGGCTCTGAGCTAACATCTATGCCAATCCTCCTCCTTTTTCTCCCCCAAAGCCCCAGTAGATAGCTGCATGTCATAGTTGCACATCCTTCTAGTTGCTGTATGTGGGACGCGGCCTCAGCGTGGCTGGAGAAGCGGTGCGTCGGTGCGCGCCCGGGATCCGAACCCGGGCCGCCAGTAGCAGAGCGCACGCCCTTAACAGGGGCCGGCCCTCAGCTCCTAATTTTTAATAGTAGTTTCACTCTTTGGAAACCCACACTGACTACACCCTGTTTTGTGAAGTCAGGGAACTAACGAGACAATCTCAGATAAGCAGAGTTTAGCCTCTGTAGCTGCAAGAGTCAACATTAGAGTCGTTTTCTAATCCCACCTGCAGGAACTTGCTCAGCAAGAAGTGGTCAGTGGGGAGGCTTACGACTGGGTGTTTCAGGAGAAGCAGCTGCACAGAGACCGTCAAATGCTGACAAGAGCAGAAACAAAATCCAGTTACTTCCTAACTAAACGACCCTTTGTGATAAAATGCACGCGTTCTATACGGGGCGGGGAAGAGGGCTCAGCAAGGTCAAGGCCAGCGTGTCTCCTGACATCCCGGCTTCTGGGCCTTGCCAACAGCTCCTCAGAGTGAGGCCATGTTTATTATTATCTCAGCTTTGACTGGTACTAGTTTTTAAAGTTCGGTGACAGGATACTTAATTTTTAGCTTTCCTGATAATTACCACTATCCTGCAAGTCTTCCAGTACAGGAGCTGATGGAAGTAAATATGCATGTGTGCATGCACACACACACCATGCTTGCACACACTCAGCCACGCTCACACCCACCCACATTTTCTCTTACACACTCACACCCACACACACTCACGGCCCGTTGATGCCCACAGATGTCATCTCTTGCACACTCCTCCACACCACACAGAGGTAGGTGTGGACTCCAACTGGCGACCAGACCAGGATCTCAACTTGCTCCACTTGGCATTCCCCAGCCGCCCACAGGAAGGAAAAGTGGACCCAGGCCTTTGGGAATTGGGAGGCGCGTGGACTCGAATGTGAGGCCCCGCTCTGCCCAGAGCTTGCTCCCCAGTAGACTGTAATGCATGGAAGGTAGTGGACCCAGGGACAACAGGTCCCTCCCTCCGAACCCTGAGTACAAGGGTCATGTAGGGGGACTCACTGGGGCTCTCACCGAGTGGACCTGGTATGGAGGGAGTCTGACTCCAGGAAACCCCACCTGGGAAAGTGACGAGCTCTTGACGCCTCAGCGCCTCTCTTACTGAAGGGCTCGTTCTCTCACACTCCCCAGATAAAGCAGGCCAGGGCCTCACGCTATCTTAGAAATAGCATAAAACAAGGAGAGAAGAGACCTGGGTTTAAATTTCAGGCCACACTGGTTGTGTGATTGTGGGCAAGTTACTGCGCTACTCCAAGCCTCAGTTTCTTTGGCTGGAAAATAGGAATAAAATGGCCTATTCCAGGTTATGGTGAGGCGACGCCTAGTCTGTAACAGGAGCTCCCCAACACAACAGCAGTTTCACAGGCCGGAGGCTTCTTCCTGGAGACCCAAGACCCGTCTCCCAAACCTCCAGACCTCGGCTGCACAGCGAAGGTGCCTGGGGCATCCTTGGTGAAGAAGGAATGGGCTCCTTGGTTTAAACCCTGTTGTTTAGTTGGATACAATCAACTGGCACCATGTGGCTGCCTAGAGGGCCCTCAGGGGCTCATGCAAGCTGGCTGCACCCACGAGCTCCTCCAATTCCTCCCCCACTCTCTGCCCTGTGAGCCACGAGGCTAAAAAGCGAGGGCTTCGTAGCCATGACCGTGACAGTCCCCATGCATAGTTGGAAGCAAGCCTTTCTCAGGATCATAATTGAAAGCCTGCAGATAAGGCAGATGGGAGCGGGTAAAAGTCCCTGTGAAGTCCCTTACACTGCCCACCAGGACCATGTGGGGGGCTTTATGGACATCATGCTGTGACACCACACACCTTGCCAATAGGGCTGTTCTAAGAAAAGTTTTACCTTCAATTGCCACAATCACACACAAGGGGGAGAGGCATGCATCCCAGAGGCACCAAAATGAGACAGCACATCACAAGCTCTCAGACATCTGCTCATTGAGAAGACGAGGGAGAGAGACCACCTGGGTCACCCAAATTGTTGCTTCTCTTTCTCGCTCTTCGTTTCACTGACACACAAGCACAGCTGACCCACGGAGTCAGATGTGCAGAGCGGCTGTGCACCAGGCGTCCCTCCCTGCGCAGGGGACAGTCTATCATCACTCCCATTGTTCAGACGAAGAACCTGCAGGGCTCCGTCCACCCAGGGTCACAGCAAAAGCGCAATGGACCCAGGACTCCAGCTCCTCTGTGCCTGCTCAGGCAGACCTCCCCCCGGGGGAGGGAGAACGAGGGGGGTGCGGCAGCGGCCCCTCTGCACGCCCACCAGGAGCACCGCTGAGAGCAGAGGCCAGGCCACCAGTTTCTCAGCAACACACACCCTTAGCTATCCTTGAGGGGACACTTCTGGGTGACAAAAGCTTCAAGAAGGTGAACGGCCAGCTGAGCTCCTACAAGGGAGCCTCCGGCACAAACCGTTCCCCAAAGGGGGTGAACAAGCCCCTCTCTCCCTGCCACAGCTAGGAAATCCTCAGGGGCTGGATTTCCTCAAATGTTTTGGTTAATAAACCAGAGAGGCGGTTTTGTGTCCATAAAAAGGAAGGTCAGAAATCCTTGCCTCTGGTCTGTCTGGCCACCAGCCCAACCACCAGAGGTCTGCTCAGCCCACCATACGTCGTGCTGCCTGCAGTCTGCTTTCGAGCTCTGAGCTCCGTCCACCAAGGAAGGCTCCTTTCTGCTGAGCCAACAGGCTCCAAAGCCATTCACGGGCCCTCTCTCAAAATGTCCCTCTGTCTCACTAACCACAGGCACATACAGAGACTTGGCTGGAGTGGGACAGACCCTGATAAAGGAAGCAGAGGAGAGTGAGGGCAGTGGAGAGGAATCCTCCCCACAGCCCGCAGGCACACGTAGCTCGACGCTGCTGCACCACGCTCCCACATCATAAAAGAGCAAGAATCCTTTTTTAAATGCACTGCTCTTCTTTCAAGGGAGGACATCCCCAAAGATGCACCTTGTAGATTTCTACCAGCTCAGGTGAAATACGAGGGTTTCAGCACCGCCATGATCATGACCACAGCTTCGGCTAGAGGCAGCCCCGCATCCACCATAGCCCTCAGCCAGGGCTGTGGAACTGCTGCTCTGGGCTCGGGCACCACTGGCGGGACCTACTTGATCTTCTTCTCCGTGAGCTGCTCCAGGGCAGAGTGGCAGTCGTCTGTCTCTTTCACAAACTCCAGGTTCCTCTTCTCTGCTCTCTCCAGATCCTGCCTCACCTTATCTCGCTCCCTCGCCATCTGCTCCACTTGCCCCCTGCGGCAGGAAGGAGACAAGGTCAAATGAGGACACCTGTTCTGGGCCCCGTGAGCCCCATGTCTGCGTGAAGGATAAAAACAGCCAGCACTGACTGGGTGCTGAGCATGGGCCAGCGCTGGGCTTTGACCTCACTGTCACCACCAACCACCTCCTAAGGCGGTTTCTGCAATTACTATGCCCATTTTACAGATGCACATACTGAGGCTAAATGACTTGCAGAGGAAAGTTTCTAAGAGGTTTCTGAATCCAGGAAGTCTGAGCCTAGAGACTTGCAGTGTGCCACACCTTCAGATGGCCCCAGAACAGGTGAGAATTTATCAGTGCAGCCTCTTGTCTCCAGCTGGGCCTGAGCTCCAGGGATCCCCAGCACCTAAGCCAGGACTGGACGTGTGAAGGGGAGAAGGTTGGCCACCCATTATTCTGTCATAGCCTGCCACCTGCAGCCTGGAACCCAAGTGAGTGCAAGGTCACCCACTTGCCCTGGGAGTCACCCAGAGCAGAAGGCAATTTGTGTGTGCAGGGCCCCCGGTGTCTGGTCGCCACAGGGCCAGCCCGAGGCTCTGTACAAATCACCTCCGGACCCACTATTCTGGTGACTGTTTCTCCACTAAACGAGCACCAAGCTTTTCTCCCTCCCCCTCCCAAGGCACAGCCTCTCTCTGGTCTCATTCACAGAGTGGCCTGAGGTCAGAAGGCTCATCTGTCAGTACCTAATGTATAGAACGTCAAGTCCTGAGGATGGAGAGATTTCTGCCAAGCTTTTCCGCAGCTTTGGAACATTAATAAAAACAAAAAAAAAGTCCTTATGTCAATCTGCTGAGCAGACAGGCAGCCTGAATAGTCAGCTAAACCAAAGCTGAACCTGACTAAAATGGGATTGTGTTCTCGGCCCACCTGTCACAGCGTGCATTGGACCACGTTTGAAGAATACTTCTTTCTCCCCTTTCGCCAGCCAGACAAGCCTAGGAGCTCTCTGGCTGCTCCTGGAAGCACACCTTGGCCAACTAGAGAGTTTCTGCCTTGGTAGCACGGAGCTCGAGCAGCAGCAGGATGAGTTTCAAAGCCAAACCCTTCTCTTTGGAACCTTGTAAAAGGGGCTACATGAGGACCTTGACATAGATTTCTAAGCTCCTCCCTCCTCAAGTGTGGGGGAAGGCCAGTGACCCTTTTATATTCTGGGGCCATAGAAACCCAAGCAGCAGCCACTGAACTTCCACCGGGTCCTCAGGCTCCGCTCCGACCACACACGTGGACGGCCCTCGTGGCACAGGGAGCCCTCACCATGCTCTCACCACTCAGCTCTCATTCCTTGTCCCGCCACGAGCGCTGGCTGAAGGAAGGCCAGCGGGAAAGGTGATGCTGAGCCCCTTGTCCTGGGCGCTGGCCATTTGGGGGGGATAGGCCAGGGTGCCCGGTTTTCTCAGACTCCCCTTCAAGCCAGCCTGGCCAGCAGAAACCTCTGCCCACCCCTACCCCTCGAACCCCTGCCACATTGGGCTCTTACTGGCGGAAGCTCAGCTCCTGGCGGTAACAGGCCAAAGCCGCCTGCTGAGTGGCACCACTGACCATCATGAGCTCATTCTCAAGGGCCCAGGTCAGCTCTGAAAGGTTCACCTTCTCATCCACACGGAAGTCGAGGCTCTGAAACAGCAAGGCCCAGTAGGCATGACAGGATGAGTGGCTTCTCCAAACACTTCCTAGCTCTCCTGCGGACGGTCCAGGCCCAGACCCACCCTGTCTTGTAGGCACCTGTCACTTTTCTATCTGCAAAGTCTCTGCCTCTCGGGTGTGCCCCCCTGACACACACCCAGCACCCCTTTCCCTGTCAACACTGGGGTCCCTCCCATCCCTGTCAACATCAAGGTCCCATGTCCCTACTAACACCCAGGAGCCCCCCAATCCCTGCCTCAGGGGTGGGTGTGACCCAGGCTGGACAGAGTCCCACTCCCTGGACAAAGTGAAAGACAAGGAAGTAGGCTTGCCTCAAGCAGAGGACGTGATGGGGACCGATGGGAGGCCGGAGGAGAGAAGCCTTTTTCACCGTAAAATCAGTCGTTATACAGACCATGTGGGCCTTTGGGAGCTGCATGAGGACACCTGACCAAGGCCAATGCCACCAGGAAGGAAGCAAGCAAGGGAGAGATGAAAGAGAGTCCTGATAGAACCCCAGAGTGCCAAGACCCTTGGTGCCCAACATCCCTCTCCCCGACAGCCTACTTATGTGAGCCCCTAACAACCTCTCTTTGCTTAAAACCATTCTGAGTTGGTTTTTTGCCATTTCAAACTAAAAGAATCCTGACTAATATGTCTCTATGAAATATATGGATGGACAGGTGGTGGTGTTGGTGGAAAACGTTCTATCAGAGAGAGATGAGTCACAGCCAAGCATTCCAGAGAGTGGAGCATTCTTTTCCCCTCAAGATTTTGAAAACAAAAGAATAGAACAATTTATGTTATACATATTGTACCACAATAAAAAAAGAATACAACAAACAACATCCATGTGTCCCTCTGCTAACTGATCAATAACTAATACTTTGCCACATCTGCTTTTTTAGCGTTGAGTATTCTTGACCCCTGTTTTCCTTCTATGATGTCTAAAAACTATAAACAGTTACACGCAAGTCCAGGGGCAGGCACCACCTCAGGGCTTGCAGAGAAAGAGGCACGGCAGCCCAGCTCCACATGGGAATGAGGTATGCTCCCTTTTTGTAACTGATGAAATAGAGACTGGAATTTCCACTGCTTCCTTACTTCCCAAAATGCTTCTGAAGAGAAACGACATTAAAGGTGAAGCACATGGAGCGATTCGGGAAGTGCAAGCTGTTATGACACAACTGTAAACTTCCCAGCAACGGTATCACCGGGGTAGGGGTGAGGGGTGCGCAAAGAAATGACAGAAACAGGTCACAGTGGCAGCTTCCTGAGCAAGAAGAAAGAAGTCATCCAAAACCACAGGTGTGGGTGGGAGCCAGCCTCCAAGCTGGCCCCAGGGCTTCTCGCCTCCTGGCATTCACAGCTCTGTACTCTCTCCCACACTGAATAGGGTTGACCCGGATAACCCACAGGATCCTGAGGAAGTAACAGCGTGTGACCTCCCAGGCTAGGGCATGGAAGCCCTGTGGACCCTCCTTGCTCTCTCTTGGATCTTGCTCTGCAGAAGCCAGCTGCCATGCTGTGAGGATGCTCAAGCAGCCCTGGGAGAGGCCCATGCGGCCAGGAATGGAGGTCTCCTGCCTACAGCAAACATCAACTTGCCATCCCGGAAGCGGATGCTCGGCCCCAGTTAGGCCTTTGGAAGACTGCAGCATGTGCTGATGCCTCACAGGAGACCCTGGCTAGAACCACCCAGTCGCATAGCTCTCAAGTTCCTGACCCACAGAAACTACATGAGACAAGAAACGTCGAATGCTGTAAGGCACAATTTAGTGGTAATTTGTTGAGGAGGGACAGATAATGGATCCAGGGCCTTCTCACAGAGCAGCACCAGAATGAGCAGTGCTCCCACTCACGTGGGCTCAGTAAGAAGCAGCCTGAAGTGGCCAGGGGTCTTGAGAAGCTGGATGCATGATGCCAGCACATCCATGCTGAGGGCTTGCCCAGCTGGGCATTTCCTTCCCAAGCGAAAGGCCTTTTTCAGGCCAGCAGCTTGCGGTCTTGACTGCCAGGGCCACAGGTAAGCAGTTATAGATAGCAACACAGGCAGGAAGGACCCTGCTTTGTGCGCCAGGACACCCCAACCGCCTCCCAGCTCACTGGTGCACCCGCCCTGGCTGTGTCTTCGGGCAGCCACCCACCTGTCAGGTGAGACTGAAACATCTGCAGGGCTGTGTGAGCATTAAATAAAGTCACATGTGACAAGTCCTTGCTTGGTGCCGAGGTGCTGAGAGGAGTCCAGCAAACATCGCTGCCTTTCAATACAATGGAATCAAATCCTGATGCAACTGGTCAATTACAAACTGGTAAAGAAATGGAAATATTCTCTGATAGCAGGGTAAGCTATCAGAGTAAGCTCTGAAATGTCAGAGGCAAGGTTGAGAGTCACCACTCGTCACACTGTGATGGCAGCCAGCACGCCTCCAAGTGCCAGGGCACCAGGAGCAGGGCTTCAGGGGGAACTTCAACACTGTGAGCCCCTTCAGCTCTTTGCTCTCCATCTGGGGGCAATTTTTGGCAATCCTGGCTCAGCCTCTGGATCTCAGAACAGCCCCAAGGGCCAGATGTCCACATCTGGCCTTGCCGTCCAGGCTCTACCTAGGCCCAGACTTGGGGTCTAGCCAAGGTGAGCCAGGCAGACTGTTGCAAAGGCTGTGTTTGGTCTCCTTTGTGTACGGTTGGTTTGTGCTAATAAGGACATTTTTGGAGGCAACACGACAGAACTCATTGCGAGTTAAAATGTGTACCTTCAGGAATCTACTCTATAGAGAAGTACCAGCACAAAAGCAGGAGGATATACATGCATTACAGATGCCGAGATTTATAAGAGAGAAAACCTGGAAAACACCTACATGTCCAACAGCAGGAAAAAGGTAACATAAATTAGCAAGATATACAGTATGACAGGATATTTGTAAAAAAAACTTTTTTTATTTGGAATGTCTAAATATATATTTCTTTTCTGCACCAGAGAAGAGCTGTGCAGGATGCTCACCAGGCCATTAGCTATAACACCCCTGGAGACTAGGAGCAAAGGGATAAAAGGCTTTTTTTTGTATTTTATAGATTTCTGTATAATTGGCTTTTTTTTTTAACAATGGGAAATGAAAATAATCAGTCTAGCTCACCAGACTTCCAGCAGCATTCTTCCCTCACTCAGGCTGGGCCCCTGGGCACACCTGACTTTGCTACCCCACCCAGAGCAGAGCTCCCTCAAAACCCCAAGGGGCTGACCCTGTGTCCTGGGGGACCAGTCAGGCTGCTCCCGGAAGAGGCCGGGCCCTGAGGACCGCCACCTGGAGGCTCCCAGGGGCGGCATGGGGCAGCGGGCAGGGGCTGTGCAGGGAGGAGAGCTCAAGCGCTGGCAGGCGGTTCTGGGCAGGACTCTGCTTCACTACGGAGCCCGTCCTCAACAGAGTGGAAATGCTCACACCTCGGTGACAGTGACATCCAGTAAGATGTCTCCACCACAGGCAAGGGGATGTCCTTCCCTCGTCTGGGGGCCTGACCTCCCTCATCCAGCTAAACAGATCATCTCCAGAGGATAACGTGCACTGGGGGGAAAGTCTAAGGTACCAAAACCTACCTTCATGTGCATTTGTTTCAGACTATCGTTTTCTCTGCTTTTTATTATCTTAAGTTAAAATTTCCTATACTTTAATAGCAAAAAAAATAAAGAAAAAAGTGATTCCAACTGGCCCTCCCTATATGAGGCTCTCTGCCCAGAGAGCATGACCTGTGTCTGTGGGGTATTCTGTCCAGCCTCTTCTGTGGGCACATGGCCCCTGAGTCCCCTGCCTGGCCCCAGACCGCCAGGACATCTCCTGCTGGGGCAGCCGTGAGCAACCAGTTCCAAACCTGCAAGACCTCCCTGCCGTTCGGAATCCCCTCCTGGGCCCACAGGGTGATGAGCTGCTCAGGAAAGGCGAAGCCGCTGCCATCATCGACGCTGCAGAAAAGGTGCAGGCCTGAGCACACGGACACGAGGGACGACGTGGTGGTGGTCTGGCAGCCACCCTCCTCGGGGCCCTGCATGTGGGCAACAGGAAGACGTCCATGAGCACACGGGCCCCCTGAAGCCACATCTGCTTATCTGTAATGTTCTCTGACCTCGCCAGCCTGTACTGGGCTCTTCGCTGTCTCAGCGGCCCTTTGCTGTCTCATGGAGGCCTGATAGGAACAACCAACGTGGTTACTGCTAGCTCCGTTTCCTAGACCAGGAACCAAAGGCTGGCGTTGCTGCATGATTTGTCCAAGATTGCACAGCTTTGTAGGTGGCCGACCGGGGATTTGAACTCAGGGCTCCTGACACCCAGTCCAGTGCCCTCCCCTACCACCCACCTGAGGCCTCATGCATGGAATGCGTCCCAGTGCCTACGTGGCCTGACTGGTCAGCATGTGCTCCTTAGTGGGAGACACAAAGAACCTGGGTTTTAACATCTCGACCCCGAATTAGTAACAGTGTGAGCCTGGCCTCACAAAGGAAGAGCCCGAGAAGGTGTGTGCCAGTGGTAGGAAATCCAATCTGTAGAAAGAAACCCAAGACAGGCTTAAAAAGAAGAGGTGGGATGGCCCAAGCAAAGTTGCACATCTCCTCAGGACGCAGAAACACGTAGCTCATGGCTGACAGTCTGGCAGTTTTAAGATGAAGGTAAAAAAATCTCTTGGTGACAGTTGACCTGTTAGGTTTAGGTGCTGTAAGAATCCACACAGCAAGATTATTTTCCTTACTATGTTTTCTGCCCCAGGCAGGGCCCTTCAGAACAAGCATATGCTGTCTGGAGCCACAGGACTGAGGAGCAGAAGCCCTTTCTCAGGCCACCAGCGCTCCTGTCACACCTGCAGGGACACCCTCCTCAAGGGCACCAGTGTCTCCCTGCTCTTCCTGAAAATTCCAAGCCTGTGCTGTTGCCTCAAACACCTTCCCCCAAAGCTTCCATGGCTGGTCCCTTGCTCAGGGGCTCTGCTCAGACGGCACCCCTGGACCAGCTCACTCACTTCCTCAAATGGGTGCTCACCAGCCCACATGCCATCTGCCTCTCCTGTGGATGCAAGGTCCACAAGGCAGTGGCCGCATGCCCCTGTCCATTCTCAGCTGGGTCCCTACCTCTCCATACTCAGTTACTGAAAGACTGGGTACTCACTAAGCTCTGCGGGGAGCTTTACAGCCCTACAAAGCAGGTGTTTTATTCTGTTTACAGAGGGAATAGGGCAGCTCAAGAAGGCTCGGTAACGTGGCCGTGGTCACTGTGGAGAAGCTGCAACATCCAAATGCACCCGGACCACCACCATCTCCTTCCCACCGCTTCCTCTCTGAGGACTGGGAGCTTGAGAACAGGTGCTGCCACACCAGGTTCCCCACCGCCAGGCCACCTGCTTCCCCTAACATAGCAAGAGAAGGGCAGCGCTGGGGCAAACCTCCCTCTGGGGCACACATCCGAGGGCCCACCACCACCATGCCACGCCACAGAGTCCAAACGCACAGGATGTGACACCCTCCACCCCGCAGCCATGTCAGCTTGGGTCACTTTCTGGGCAGGCAGTTGTTGTTCTTTTTTTTTTTTTTTTTTTTGTGAGGGGATCAGCCCTGAGTTAACATCTGCCAATCCTCCTCTTTTTTTGCTGAGGAAGACTGGCCCTGGGCTAACATCCGTGCCCATCTTCCTCCACTTTATATGGGACACCGCCACAGCACGGCTTGCCAAGTGGTGCATTGGTGCGCGCCCGGGATCCGAACCGGCGAACCCTGGGCCGCCGCAGCAGAGCGCGCGCACTTAACCACTTACGCCACCGGGCCGGCCCCAGGCAGTTGTTGTTCTGAGGGCCACCTGCCTCTGCCTGGCCTCCTTCCTGCACCCCGTGGCTTTAGGCCCCTCTCCAGCTGTGCCTCCATATCAGGACACAGGAAAAGAGGTGGCTCCCCCTCAGAGAAGGCATCCTCCCTCCACAGGCTCTGAGCATGATGCAGTGGGACCTCACTGTGGTCTCTGACCTTATGCAGCCTGACACCTTCCCTCAACGCTCCTAGTTTCTTCTTCGTCTGTTCTCATTGATTTCAAATTCAGAAATCTGACACTTAGATGTATCCAGGCCGGCAGAGAACAATGTTACTGTTCCTGCACCACTGCCCACAAACTACGGGATCAGCTCCGTCAGCAAAGAAGCATCAGCAAGAGCAACCAGGCCTGTGATGGGAGGGGGCTTTACTATCCTGGCAGTGAGAGAAATCAGATGCCAGGCCAACAGTCACTGAACAAAATCACAATCTAAACAACTGCCTGATGTCTGCTCTCCTCCAACCGCAGAGACCTGGTATTTGTACGAGAGATAAAATTCAGGAATATGGGACAGGGAGAGCCGGGTTAAGGAGCACCCGGAGGGCTAATTCTAGGGAAGGAATGGACTCATTCAGTAAACACTGCTCTCCCTGCACCACGATGGGGAGGAGACATATCGAGGACCCACCATGGAACGCTCATAAAACCCCTATGAGGTGTGCCCACTTCTTACAGATGAGGAGCCTGAGGCTCAGAGAAGGCGAGTAACTCACCCAGTGACACACAGCTAAGGAGGAGCAATGCCAGATCAGTTCCAAGGTATGTGTAGTTCTAGAGTCTAAGTCACATGGCCTCCCACTTACACATGTGCATGTACACGCCTGGACCAACTTCTGGGCAGCTCATTGTGGTGACACAGGCAGAGGGGTCAGGTCTGCGAAAGATGCTGGAGGCCAAAGAGTGACAGCAGTTACTGCTGTGGCTCAAGATTTAATTGTCCCATTTTACCTGGTAATGAGACCAGGACCTGCTCGGTTTGACAGGAGTGGAAGGTTCCAGAAGTGAAGTGGGCCCATAATTGAACAGGCCAAGCTGGAATTCCTCAAGACTCACTCTGCCGTCTCCGTCTTGATCCAGTTTGTTAAATAGGTCTTCGAGTTCCTAAACAAAAGACACCACACCTCTGCTCAGAGGCTCCACCCACAAGCAGCTGCATGCGGGCACTGTCACCCAGGCCCGCCTACCCACCCCCGCTGCTCCCCACCCCTTCCCCAAGTAGGGCAGTTTGCTGGCCCTTATCCAAACTCAAACTGTCTGGGTCACACCTGGCCTCTCCAGTGCTAGCTTGTGAAATCTACACGCTTGGTCAGTTTCTATCCTGCTGTGAATGGGCACCACCTGAACTTCCTAAATCCCACAAACACCCATTCAGTGTCCACTGTGCCAGGAACTTGCTGGACTATGGGAAGAAGATGTACACACAAAGCATGGCCTGGGCCGCCAGTGGTTCAGGGTCTAGCAAGAGTGGCACGGCTGAGAAAGACTTTAGCAAGGTTGGGCCTGCCCCAGCACCACTACCTGCCCCTCTGCCTAAGAAAGAGGAAAGGGGGGTGAATACAGCTGTTGGGGAGTGTAGCCAGGCTCTAAGGGCATCATATTTGGGCTGGGCAGTAAAACTGGGCCGTAGAACTGGGCTGTGCAGGAAGGGGGAAAGGGCCTTCCAGGCAAAGGAAGGATCCTGAGTGAAGGTGCTTAGAAGTTGGCGAGGCTGGGGCCATGTGTGGTCAGAAATGAACCTGTGAGGGTGCAGACTTCAGCAGAAGCACTGGGAGTTGTCAAAGGATTTTAGACCAGAAAGGATACAATTGAATCAGTGTCTGAAGGGTGTAGGGATTTCCCAGACCCAACACCAACTATGATCATTACAAACAACAAGCTATTCAGGGTGGTCCATCCCGGCTCCTGTCTTACCGCCTTCTCAAGTCCCTGGAGCCCAATGGTCTGGCAGACCAGAGCCAGCTCCTGCTCGTTGAGGTGGCCGCTGCTGCCGACACCTAGCTCTTCCCAGATGCCCCGGACCTGGCTCTCGGGGGTGTCAAAGGAGGGGCTGCAGGACTTCTGAGGGTTCCTGAAGACCCTGGAACCCCAGGTTGGCAGCTGGCCTAAAGCAGGAGGAGTGATAGGTAAACGCAGTGCTCCAGGTGGAAGCGCCTGGGGGAAACACACCAATGCCAGTAATTTACTCTGAAATCAGATGGACTGATGGACAGATAGAGGGACGGACAGAGGGACACACATGAATATCAAAGCATCAAAGCCGGAATCTAGGTAATGGGTACATGGGTGTTCACAGCACAGTTCTTTCAACTTCATTCTATGAAACTTCTGCAAATTTTCATAATAAGATGTCAGGGAGAAATCTCTGCTCCACATGGGGAAAGCATTTTCTGAAGAAAACCTACTAAAGTCACACCATTCAAAGCACATAAAGAGGGCTGCATTATCTGTCTTTACAATAAAAAGATCAGTTTTTTTTTAAACTAATTTTTATAAGCTTTTCAAACCTACCCAAAGCAAAGAGCACCATCCAGGGAGCCCCCACGCACCTGTCACTCAGGCTGGGCGACGATCAGGACTTTGTCACCCTGGTCTCATCTATCCCCTTTTTGTGATTGCTGAAGCATTTGAAAGCAAATCCCAGATCTCAAGTTTCCACCCCTACATATTTGGTATGTCTTTCTAAAAAATACGGACATTTTCTTACAAAATCACAATATTACTATCACACCTAACAAATCAACAGTAATCTCCCAACTGTCTCAGAAAGTCTTCTTACAGTTGATTCGTTTGAATCAGCATCAAAACAGAACTGTCCCCTGACCCAGTGTACTTGGTTGTCATTTCTTCTAAGTCTTTCGATCACAAGCCCCTCTCCTGCCCCGCCCAGCACCGCCTTGTCTAAGACACTGATCAGCTGTTCTGCAGAATGTGCCCTGTCCAGGATTTGTTTGTCTGCCTCCTTGTGGTGTCACGTCACTTGTTCCTCTATCCCTAATATTTCCTGTAAATCTGAAGTTAGCATCAAAGGCTAGTTTGGATTCAGGCTCAGTTTTTTCTTTTTAGTTTTTTTTTGGCAAAAACTCTCCACAAGTGGGGCTGTATACTCCATACCGCCTTACATCAAGAGGCACAGGTAACTCTGAGATACAAAGACTCATCAGTGGGTTTGGGTGACAGATGGCCGATTTTCATAACTTTTCCACTTTAGCCAGTTGGCTTATTGATGTTTCTGAAGCTTTGCCAGAGAAACAACTGGAAGAGGACAGATGTTGGGGCTGACAGTGAGAAACAATGCACAGATGAGCTATGCTTCAAACTAGACATCCCCTCCACATCCAGTCCACACCACCCACCCAGCACAGAGAGGGTCGCTTCCACCTAATTCAGACCTGAAATGACTTGGGTTCTATGTCAGTGGTCTGGATCTTTCTGGTAGATGAACCGCCTTGGCATTAATTACTTTGATAACCCAACTAATAATCAGAAAACCACTTTTCCCACTAAGCCCAGGGAAAGCCAGGCCTGCGTGCTCATGAATGACGCCGAAGGGTGGGTTGAGGAAAATGCCAGGAAAGGGCCACCTCCGAGATCCCTTCCAGCTTAGAATGGATATTTTAATTACATTAAAAGTAAAATTAAGTAAATTTCATTTGCTTAGAAATGAAATTCCTAAGTTAAAATGTAAAAGCAATTCTGACACTGGGGCTTATTTCTCAGGGATGGCAAAGAAGGTAAATAAATCCTTTGAGGTTTGACATGAGCATGCACTACTGTCAGTTATAACCTGGATAAAACGGTTCCTGTTCAATGCTGGGAAGAAGCCAACCTGTCCTCCAGGCAGAAAGCACCGACATCGCTCCGTGAATAACCTCCCCCCCGGGAGCCCTTCCTTTCGCCACCCGAGACTCGGAGTCCAAGGAAATTAAGACGTGATGGCTTGTTTGCTCTTCCTGAAACAAAGGGGTCTGTCTGCTTTGTCTGGCAGCACAGGTGGACACCCAGGTCAGCTCCCTTGACATCCACCGAGGTAAACTTTGAACAATGGCCCGAGTGCTCAGATCCAGCTGCTGAATTTTTACTTTAGCAGAAAGTCAAGGTCAACTCTGGCTTCTCCATCTCCAAGCCAAATTTCTGCACTTTCTGCCCTATGACAGCCTCGTGGAAGCATCTTTAAGGCACCCACAGACCCACGTGCCGATGCACTGCAATTTGCTTTTAAGTACACCTGCTGCTGCCTACTGGTTGCTACTGTAAGGCTCCTGGGGACCAGGACCACGTCTTACAGTCTATTTGGGGCACAGACAGGGTCCCTGGTGGGTGCCAAGGCTGCTTGCCCACAGCAGGGGAGAGGCTGTGCCCAGGACAGGTGCATCAGGGTGGGCCCTGGGAGCAACGGGTCTGAGACCCCAGGGCCTTGCCTGCCAGCCGGGATCACACTGGTCCTTGCAGACTGTGAATCGTGGCAGAACCACACTGCTGCTTTAGCCAGCAGCCTCTCTCCGAGGGTCTGACCTCAGGGGATGCTGAGGACCAAGTGACAGCCTCACACCTGGGACCACCCTTTGGAGAAGGGGCCCACCAGGGACACCACCCACCCTGCACTCTTCCCAGGAAATTATATTTGGCTGGCTCACTGTATAACGACCCAGCTCCTGGAGCTTTCAAAGCACTGGTCAAAGGCAGACAGCACCAAACAGGAGGCCGTGGCTTTACCTTGTGCTTCAAACAACTCATTCTGAGGTTCTTTAGCACTTTCAGCTTCTTCATCTGACTTAAGGCTCTGCGGAAAAACCAAAAAGAGAAGAACATGAATCCCCCAGTGGACAGAGCACCAAGAACAAACAGAACGGTGTGTTAAGGGGGCCGGGTAGGGGTGACTGAGGAAGAGGACCAACAGCTTGGTGAGATGCAACTCCTCCGAATAAAGCCCACCCCTGTAGGAGGCCTTCACAGCCAGGGCGTGAGGTCCCAGCCCAGACCAGCTCCATCTCACAGACACGGGGCTCCTCAACATAAACTAAAAATCATCGTAGTTCACAATGAAAGCACAATCAAGCAGGCACACCCTAACAGGAGAGAAGAACACTCCCCAAACCAGCCGCTCTTCAAGAGGAGGGCCCTGGAGCCTGGTCAAGGCTCCAGCACCAGACAGGCTCTGAGGCGTGAACGTAGCCGCCTCCCTGCACCCCGTCCTCATCACCCACATCAGTTCAGCAAGCAGCTGGAGAGAGAGCAGGTCTCTCTGTCCCTCCAGGAGCTCTGGGGACAGCACGGTGTGTAGCAAGCACCTGACACCTCAGTGCCATTTGAAGCTAACCCCAAAGGGATTGGGCCACCAAGAAACACCTGACTCAAGTAACAACCTCAGGTTTTCGTGACCAAGTCAGCTGACCACAAGGTCCAAGTCTGTGTCTGACAGTGCTGTGCGTCCTAGGACTGACTGTGGAAGGAATGCCAGGTTCACCAAGACTCGGCATTCCTCAGAGCCAGCACTGCACTGAGGTGGGAATCTGTGAGCTGGTGGGATGTCCCATTTTTCTAATGCATTCAACCCAACTGACAACCCTAAGGCAGCATTCCCCATGTTCTAGTTCTGGGGATCACAGATGGTTTCAAGAAGCAGAACGGCAGCACAGAGATGGAGCAGACTCACTGAGCCCTCCATCCCCAAGGGCCAAATTTAAAAAGAGAATAAAAAGCGAATGTCTGGGATGTGTTGGTGTTGCCCAGGTGGAGCACATCCCTCAGAGAAGAATCTCTAGGATTTAAATATGTATTTGCTCGTTTTTCCTGTTTGCCTCCACAAATGTTGAAAATATAAACAAATTAAATTGGGGGCCCAGAGCTGTCTTATTAAAGATAAGTCCCCAGAGAGCCCCATCTGACAAAGGGCACATCACAGACAGCAGGACCTAGGAACCTTTGGAAAGCTTTAAAAACAGGTCTAACGAGTCCACAAGTAACTCGCAGGCTATGTATCTGCCTCGTGGATACACTTCTTGACATGAAGGCTGCGAGGCCCAAGCAGCCTATCTCCTGGTCAGGGAACAGCTCAGGGAGACTGGGGGCCAGAATCTACTCTCAAGGCCCTAGGAGGCATCTGACACATACTCCCTGAGTCGTGAATGTGTGGGCCACCAAATACCCTAAGTGTAAGTGTTCAAAGCAGGAGGGCCTGTGGGCTTGGAACATCCAATTCCTAACCTCGTAGCTGCATCAGAGAGGCAGCTGCCCTTTCCCACCCTCGGCCAACGAACATTTCACTCTAGTGGCCGTTAGGACAGCCTCCTTGCAGCACCGGGGAAGAAGTGGAAGAAGAGCAGGAATGTGTGTAGAAATTCTCCACTGCCCAATGTCTAATGGAACACATTCTGCAGCCAGAATTACCAATGAGACCAGGAGACACTTGAAAACAAAATGTCATTCTCCAAAGTGCACCCACACTTCTGGCAACAAGATGCCCAGGAATGCCCATCCCCTCCTCACACCCATAGTCACGTCCCATGAGCACTGACTAAGCGCAAAGTTATTCCCCTGATACTGGGCAGCCTGGGGTGAGGAAGAGAGGATTCAACCCACCTCCACACTTTCCAGAGATGCAGAGCGTCGGAGCTGGCTTCTCATGGTGGCCCTGGCTTGTTCTGGTAAACATTTGGCTCTGGCCGCAGAGTCACACAGCTCAGGCAGGCTCCAACGGCCGTACCACTTAGAGCCACTCACATACTTTGGTGGCACAGCATGGGAGGCAGCTGGAAAGAAAATGGGAGGTTTGATGGGGGTGGCCTTTAAAGCAGCCTCTGGGCCCATGCATGCCATGGAGATGCCCTTTAAGAAGGTGCACGTTCTGATGCAGAGTGTCTCTTTGGCGACGTGCACTTGTATGCGCACAGAAAACATCTGCAGGAACAGAGGGAGTGGTTACCAGTGGTCACCCTACTCCCTGGGTGGCGAGCTGAGAAAGCCAGGCTGGGAGATGGGACTTTCCACTCCAAATTCTACGTGCTGTTTAAATTTTTTCAAGCATATTTTGCTTTTGTTCGTGCAATAAAAAACTAACACAAAATCTAGCTTTTTACGCAAAGAAAAAAACTCTCCAAGAATCCAAGAATATACTGCTCTAGAGACTGGAAGGTCACCTCCCACTGTGCTCACTCCAGGACCCCACCTCAATGGGATGGAGGGTCCAGGCAGGTGTGGACCTCAGACACAGCTAGAGAGACTCAGACTCCCACTGCTCTCAAGTCTGGAGCAGGGGCAGGCGCAGACCTCAGTTCTGGGATTCATGAGAATCCCCTAAGCCCTAACAATCTCTTGCACTTCCTTCTTCCCACCTTACCTGTCCATGTCTGCATAGAGCAGCTGAAAACCTCAGGCAGAGAAGAAATGATGCTGACTCTGTGTGGAATCCTAGGCAGGCAGGAGAGAGATAGGGGAAGGCAGCATGGGCAGCGGCCAGGATGGACACAGGGAGCAACCAGAACGGGCCAGTTGGAGAGAAAGGAACAGGGCCCAATGAGGCCAGGCCATGCACTACTAAGGAGCATTTCATTGCAGATGTGTCTTGGGCTTCACCCCATAAAATATCACACTCCCTAAGGCCAAGTACCACCTAATTTCTTTCCTCCATGCCCCAAACAGCTGGTCCACAGCCCCTGACCTTGGGACCACTAGAGGAGGCTGGATCCAGTCTGGCTGACCAGAAGAATGGTGATGCCAGTGACAGACAGAAACCGGGGATGAGGTAGGAGTTTCAGAGAGGAGGATGCTGAGTTCCACAAGGGACATGCAGAATGTGAAATGACAGCGTGACATTTAAGGCAGCTAACAATATGCAGGATGACTATATAATTTCCTACCCTACTGGGACACTCTGAAGTCATCATGGGCACCACTACCAATCACCTGAGACAACAGGCATCGACAGGCCTGGTCCAGCAAACTCTCACCATGTGACAGAGCTCATGGGACATATTGAACGGAAGGCAAAGTGTCCAAGTCAGCAGAGAGAAAACAGGAGAATCTGTGAGTTGAGAAGGGGTGAACTACAAACATGGAGAAAGGCTCCAACAGAGAGCTGCCGAAAGGGTGAACGATGAACCAATGAGTAAAGGCTCTTCAGAGAGGCTGCTGGCTGGTTACTGTGGGTGGGGAGATCCTCCTCTTTCCACTCTGAGCTGGTGTAGGAAGAGGAAATTCATGTCAGGTGGCAAGTGGGAAGCTGTAGCACACTTGGGAAACCAGGTAACAGGAAAGTCAGAGGTGAGCCCTGGCATGCCCCCCGAGCCATCAGACCCCGCAGAAGCAGAGCCCTGGCCCCCACGCCTCCACCGGTGGCCACTTCCTGGGGCTCAGCTGGCTCGTTGGCACACCTGGAGATCCTACAACCAGCACGTGTTCCTCCTTCCCAGGCTTGATTTTGCTTCCTTCCACTTCCCCTCCTCAGTTCACTCCCAGGCCATGTCTCAAGTCCCACCCCTGTCCTGATGCTGGCCCCACTTCTTCATCACTGCCAGCCAGTCAGCACTTTCCTTAGAGGACAGAGCTGCCCAGAAAAACATATGACTTTTTCATAATATTCTCCAATGTTCTCATAAGAAGAGTCCAGATATCACCTCCCTGCCTCCAACAGAGAGAAATGCTACTCTAGAAAAGAGTGTCCCTGAGGCAAGTCACAACAGAAACAAGAAAGGCAGAGGAATGACGGTGAAAACGAATGGGGCAGCTTTCCACTACCCACAGAATCACAGGAGTCATACCCCCCTGGAGAGGGAAGGACGGTAAGTCACCCAGGCCTAGCATGTTTTCAGTGTGGGCACAGGCCAGTCCCCTATCCCCACCCCAGAGGGTCGCAGGCACAAGATGACAGTGCCTGACAAGGCCCCTCGGTGGCCCTAGTGGACAGTACACCCGCCATCTCAAACTCTGGACACCTGGCTGTGTCTTCTTGGTGTGCATATTTATTTATAAGAAAAGAGTAACCAAGTCTAAAGATTCAAATACATTTGGTTATATATTCAACAATGGCCTTTCATGAAAGGAGCAGAAGGACCAGGAAGCAGATATTCTTCAAAGTCCAGGGCATTTGGTCCCACGACGACATGTCTATTCTTGCAGGATCAAAAGCATGTTTTACCGATCACAGTGGGAGATGGTGGCAAACAGATCAGAAAGCAGGGAGTGAGTGATGCCACAAATGGAGCGGGGGAGGCACACAAGGCTCAGAGCCCTGAAGCAGCAGGGACAGAAGGGGCCTGAGGAAGGAGGAACCAAGGCCCAGGCCTGGCGGACAGGGGACAGGCAGGCAGGCCGGTGGGACAGGGACGGTGAGGCAGCGGTGGGAAGCTGAAATGAACACAATCCTGGAGGCCCAGGCGGGGCTCGCTTTGACTCTTGAGGCACCCCATGGCTACAGGACCACCAATGCAAGCAGTGGGGGCCCAGCCTCTGCGGACGGGAGCTTGGACACTGACACTGGGATGAATCCTGTCCACTCGCAGGAGAGGAGATGTCTCAGGCTGAGCATGTGACCGGTTAATCGAGGAAAGCTTTGAAATCCGAAAGAAAAAACAAAACAAAACAAAACTGGAATCGGTGAGAAAAGCACAAATCCTAAAATAGCTTGTTGTCTCTTTGGAGGAACCGAGAACATGTTCCCCAGATAGTACAGTTCTAAGCTTAGAAGCGCCACATGTTCTCCAGCATGGGGAGGGGAACGCACAACGCAGTGACACCAGGCACTCTCCTTTCTTAAGACACATCTATATCCATGATCACACCATAACTTCCAAAATCCTGTGAGTTAGGAAAGACAAGTGGCCTTCTTCACATCCTAAAGAAGACAACTGTGAGACAGCAACCAAGGACTCCCCGAGCGTCACGCACACGGCTGCTGGGAGGCTGACTCTAACCCAGGTCTTCTCCTCCCACTTTGGGGCTCTTTACACTGTACCCAGGTGTCTCTGCAACCAGCAGGAGGAGGTGGAAGGGGGGCCGACCATCAGCACTTGGCGGAAGAAGCAGGTTCTGGCAACGGTCTGCAGACAAGAGCCCAGTGCTTAAAGCTGAAAAACCTGGGCTTGAATCATGGCCCCAACTTACTAGCTGTGGATCTTGGACAAATCCCTTCACACCTCAGGCCTCGGGTTCTTCACCTGAATAATGGGTATGATATTGCCACAGGACTTCGAGGGTTAAACGAGGTCTGTATAAAATGTACATAAAGCTCAGAGCCTGGCCTACGGAAGACACTGGATGTGAGTCCTCATCCCTTTCCACTTTGTTCCCCCACCCTGTGCCCCTCCCACACTATCCCTGTATCCCACCATCAGGCACCTGCACCTGACCAAGGCCCCGCAGTGGCAGGGGCCTGCTGCCGGGCACAAGGAACAAAGCTCCCTCCTCAGTCCGCTAATCCATACCACCACCACCATCCTCAAATGTGCGGCCCCGTGGAAGAGGGAAAAGGGAAAGGACCCACTCTCATTTCATTCACCCTCCTGACACTCATCAGAGGTGGTACCATCAGTCCAAAGCACATCAGGTGACTGCCATTCAGCCTGAGGCCCGATGGAGCAGGCACAACCAACAAGCGTGTTCGTCACCACCTTCCAACTCTCACCCCACAATCTACACGCCCCTAAGCAGACCTCCCTCCAAAACTCTCTCTCTACCTCCTGACCGTTACCAAAGCCAAGTGGCTTTCCCCCAAGGATGCCACTTTCACTTAGAAGTGCTATTTTGGTCCCACCAGCCCCATTTCGGTTACAGGACTCTCATAGGTCATATTAGCACAGTACAACCTTATTGTCTGAAACAAAAGATACACTGAGGTCTGTCTCCGGCTGACGGCGTCCCACCTGCTCTGCCAACCTGAGAGGTCTAGATGACACCTTATATCTGCACTATACTTTTAATTCTTGAAATCGCCAACTCCTTCACATCTGTTTTATCTTGTCAACACCCTATGCTATAAGGATAACACACCATATTATTTGACATTTATGATATTGTGATTTACAATAAATACATATTTGGTCTTCATCCCATCCCTGGCACAGAGCACCTAAAACCCTTGGAATTTCGTAAGTGATAAGAGCAACCACACCTGAGTTTATGTTAATGAGATGATTTTTGGAAAGCCCTTGAGGATGGGGGCTGGTTGCCAGGAGAACCAACGATGTGATTAGGGGGTTAGAACCTTCAGCCCCACCTCCTGACCTCCAGGGAGTGGCGAGGGGAAAGGGGATGGAGATTGAGTTCAATCACCCATGACCAGTGATTTTATGTCATGTCTATGTAATGAAGCCTCCACAAAAAACCAAAGGACAGGGTTCAGAGAGCTTCCAGGCTGGTGAACACGTGGAGATTCAGGGAGAGTGGTGCTCTGGAGAGAGCATGGAGCTCCCCACCCCTTTCCCATACCTTGCCCTGTGCATCTCTTCCATCTGGCTGTGTATCAATTTCTAATAAACCGGTGATCTAGTAACTACACTGTTTTCCTGAGTTCTGTGAGCCACTCAAGCAAACTAATCAAACCCGAGGAGGGGGTGGGTCTTGGGAACCTCTGATTTATAGCTGGTTGGTCAGAAGCTCAGGTGATAACCTGGATTTGTGATTGGCATCTGAAGTGGGGGCAGCCTCACAGGACTGAGACTTTTAACCTGCGGGATCTGATGCTATCTCCAGGTAGAGCATGTCAGAACTGACTTGAATTGTAGGACACCCAGCTGGTGCCAGTAAATTGCCTGGTGTGAGAAAAACTATCACACCTTTGTTGACCAGACGTGCCAGAAGTATTCAGAAAGTACTGTGCGCAGTGGGAAGGAAAACAATAGAGTTTTTCCCTTACAACACTGTTTTACAAACAAGGAAAGAAAAGAAAAAACCCAAATGTTTTGTCCCAGTCGACATAGCTTGGCAGTGATAGAGTGGGGTTAGAATTTAGTTCTCAGACCTGCTGGGTTCGTCAATCAGAATATCAATATTCCAGAAGGTAACAGATAAATAACGAAAAGCAACTAAAGGCAAGAAGAGGAAATTCTCTTACCTGATTCCAAGGAACTACTGCCTTCATCTGAGAGGCCAACACCAGCATCTGATGACAACACTGCCAGGAAACCTTCCTTAAATTCCTCAAAATTCACCTAGATGAATTTAAGAAAAGAGAGGTCAATGTTACTTTCAATAGATCACATACATAATATGTCAGCCTTTTTGTTTCTTTTTCTCAGATGGAAATATATCATTGTTTCCTTTTGCACTGAGAACATTCATTTCATTTCTTCAAATACATACTCAAGATTTTTTAAAACAGAAGAGTCTAATAAGGAGAGTAATGGTGAACCATAAACCTGTTACCAAAAAAACTCTTAACACAATTTTATAGAAGTAAATCAGACAACATAATTAGAAAACAAACAGGGGCTGACCCCACAGTGTAGTGGTTAAGTTCCATGTGTTCTGCTTTGGTGGCCCAGGGTCGTGGGTTCGGATCCCAGGCACGGACCTACACTACTCGGCAGCCATGCTGTGGCAGCATCCCACATACAAAATAGAAGAGGATTGGCATAGATGTTAGCTCAGGGCTAGTCTTCCTCAAGGAGAAAAAGATGAAGATTGGCAACAGATGTTCACTCAGGGCTAATCTTCCTCAACACCAACAACAAAAAATAAAAGTAATATTAAAAAAAAAAAACAAATAGTGCAGAAAAGAGAGCTCTGATGGCCATAAAACATTAATTTCATAAAGAAAGCATCATGCTATCACCATCGCATCAAGAAACAGTACTTCTAGCACCTCAGAAGGCCATGGTCCCTATCCTGATTAAATTCCCTGCCCCACTACTCTGATTTTTATGAGAATAATGCCCTTGCTTTTAAACCTTGTTTGTCTGCATCTCTAAACACTATGGTTTAGTTTTGCCTCTTTTTGAATTTGATGTAAATAGAATCATATGTATATACTCTTTTATGTCTTGCTTCTTAGACTCAATACTACTTCTGTAATATTCCTCTAAGTAGCAATGCATAATTCATTGCTTTTCTCTGCTGTATAGTATTCCACGGTTAAGTAACTGTGTAAAAATTTATTAATCCAATCTCCTGCTGATGGATATTTCCATTGTTTCCAGTGTTTGATAATTAAAAAAAACTGCTTTGAACAGTGTTGCATATGTGTCCTTAGGAGTTTCTCTAGAGTATATACCTAAGAATGGGATTGCTGGGTCATAGAATATGCATTTAAATCCTCTGGGTGAAGTGAATCTTTTACGATTATAAATTGCTCACTCTCTTTATTCACTAATGCTTTTTTCCATAAAGACCATTTTCTTTTGTATCAAAAAACAACTCCAGCTTTCTTTTGATTAGTATTTACATGATATATCTTTTCCCAAACCTTTAATGTTAATTTTTTATATCTTTATATTTTAGATGTATCTCTTATGAATAGTATATAGTTGGATTTTTTTCTTTTTCTTTATTTTTTATTATTATTTTTTTATTTTTTTGTTTATTGCAGTAACATTGGTTTATAACATTGTATAAATTTCAGGTGTACATTATTATACTTCTATTTCTGCATAGATTACATCACGTTCACCACCCAAATACTAATTACAACCCATCACCACACACATGTGCCAAATTATCCATTTCGCCCTCCTCCCTCCCCTCTTCCCCTCTGGTAACCACCAATCCAATCTCTGTCCCTATGTGTTTGTTTATTGTTGTTGTTATCTACTACTTAATGAAGGAAATCATGTGGTATTTGACCTTCTCCCTCTGACTTATTTCACTTTGCATAATGCCCTCAATGTCCATCCATGTTGTCACCAATGGATGGATTTCATCGTTTCTTATGGCTGAGTAGTATTCCATTGTGTATATATACCACATCTTCTTTATCCATTCGTCCCTTAATGGGCAATTAGGTTGCTTCCAAGTCTTGGCTATTGTGAATAACGCTGCAATGTACACAGGGGTGCATGTATCTTTATGCATTGGTGTTTTCAAGTTCTTTGGATGAATACCCAGCAGTGGAATAGCTGGATCATATGGTAGTTCTATCCTTGATTTTTTGAGGCATCTCCATACTGTTTTCCATAGTGACTGCACCAGTTTGCACTCCCACCAGCAGTGTATGAGAGTTCCCTTCTCTCCACATCCTCACCAACACATGTTGTTTCCTGTCTTGTTAATTATAGCCATTCTGATGGGTGTGAGGTGATATCTCATTGTACTTTTCATTTGCATTTCCCTGATAGTTAATGATTATGAACATCTTTTCATGTGCCTGTTGGCCATCTGTATATCTTCTTTGGAGAAATGTCTGTTCAGGTCTTTTGCCCATTTTTAAATTGGGTTGTTAGTTTTTTTGTTGTTGAGATGCATCAGTTCTTTGTATATTTTGGAGATTAAGCCCTTAGCAGATGTATGGTTTGCGAATATCTTCTCCCAATTGTTAGGTTGTCTTTTAGTTTTGTTGATGGATTCCTTTGCTGTGCAGAAGCTTTTTAGTTTGATGTAGTCCCATCTGTTTATTTTTTCTATTGTTTCTCTTGCCTGGTCAGACATGGTGCTTGAAAATATGTTGCTAAGACGGATGTCGAAGAGCGTACTGCCTATATTTTCTTCTAGAAGTTTCATAGTTTCAGGTCTTACATTCAAGTCTTTAATCCATTTTGAGTTAATTTTGTGTATGGTGTAAGGTAAGGGTCTACTTTCATTTTGCTGCATGTGGCAGTTCAGTTTTCCCAACATCATTTGTTGAAGAGACTTTCTTTTCTCCATTGTATGTTCTTGGCTCCTTTGTCAAAGATTAGCTTTCCATAGATGTGTGGGTTTATTTCTGGGCTTTCGATTCTATTCCATTGATCTGTGTGTCTGTTTTTGTGCCAGTACCATGCTGTTTTGGTTACTATAGCTTTGTAGTATATTTTGAAATCAGGGAGTGTGATACCTCCAGCTTTGTTCTTTTTTCTCGGGATTCCTTCATTTATCCGGGGTCTTTTGTTGTTCCAAATAAATTTTAGGATTCTTTGTTCTATTTTTGTGAAAAATGTTGTTGGAACTTTGATAGGGATTGCATTGAATCTATAGATGGCTTTAGGAAGTATGGACATCTTAACTATGTTAATTCTTCCAATCCAAGAGCACGGAATATCTTTCCATTTCTTGTATCTTCTTCAATTTCTTTCAGCAATGTTTTATAGTTTTCCGTGTACAGGTCTTTCACCTCTTTGGTTAAGTTTATTCCTAGGTATTTTATTGTTTTTGCTGCAATTGTAAATGGGATGGTATTCTTAATTTCTCTTTCTGCTACTTCGTTGTTAGTGTATAGAAATGCAACTGATTTTTGTATGTTGATTTTGTATCCTGCAACTTTACCATATTCGTTTATTACTTCTAAAAGTTTTCTGGTGGATTCTTTAGGGTTTTCTATATATAAAATCATGTCATCTGCAAATAGTGACAGTTTCACTTCTTCCTTTCCAATTTGGATCCCTTTTATTTCTTTCTCTTGCCTGATTGCTCTGGCTAGGACTTCCAGTACTATGTTAAACAGGAGTGGTGAGAGTGGGCATCCTTGTCTGGTTCCTGTTCTTAGAGAGATAGCTTTCAGTTTTTCACCATTGAGGATGATATTAGCTGTGGGTTTCTCATATATGGTCTTTATTATGTTGAGGTACTTTCCTTCTATACCCATGCTATTCAGAGTTTTTATCATAAATGCATGCTGCATCGTGTCAAATGCTTTCTCTGCATCTATTGAGATGATCATGTGATTTTTATTCTTCATTTTATTAATGTGGTGTATCACATTGATTGATTTGCGAATGTTAAACCATCCCTGCACACCTGGAATAAATCCCACTTGATCATGGTGTATAATCTTTTTAACTTACTGTTATAACAGCTATTTGCTAGTATTTTGTTGAGGATTTTTGCATCGATGTTCATCAGTGATATTGGCCTGTAGTTTTCTTTTTTTGTGTTGTCCTTGTCTGGTTTTGGGATCAGGGTAATGTCGGCTTCATAAAAGGAGTTAGGGAGCTTCCTGCCCTCCTCAATTTTTTGGAAGAGTTTGAGAAGAAGAGGTATTAAGTCTTCTTTGAATGCTTGGTAGAATTCACCAGGGAAGCCATCTGGTCCTGGACTTTTATTTTGGGGGAGGTTTTTGATTACTGTTTCGATCTCCTTACTGGTGATTGGTCTATTCAAATTCTCTACTTCTTCTTGATCCCATTTTGGAAGGTTATATGAGTCTAAGAATTTATCCATTTCTTCCAGATTGTCGAATTGGTTGGTATATAGCTTTTCATAGTATTCTCTTATAATGTTTTGTATTTCTGAGGTGTCTGTTGTAATTTCTCCTCTTTCATTTCTGATTTTACTTATTTGTGCCTTCTCTCTTTTTTTCTTGGTGAGTCTAGCTAAAGGTTTGTCAATTTTGTTGATCTTTTCAAAGAACCAGGTCTTGGTTTTATTAATTTTTTCTATTACTTTTTTGGTCTCTATTTCATTTATTGCTGCTCTGATTTTTATTATTTCCCTTCTTCTACTGATTTTGGGCTTGGTTTGTTCTTCTTTTTCCAGTTCCTTTAGGTGCATTGTGAGATTGTTAATTTGAGATTTTTCTTGTTTGTTGAGATAAGGCCTGTATTGCTACAACCTTCCCTCTTAGAACTGCTTTTGCTGTATCCCATAAATTCTGGCATGTCGTATTTTCATTTTCATTTGTCTCCAGGTATTTTTTGATTTCTTCTTTGATTTCTTCATTGACCTGGCCGTTGTTCAGTAGCATTTTGTTTCATCTCCACGTATTTGTGGCTTTTCTGATTTTCTTCCTATAGTTGATTTCTAGTTTCATACTGTTGTGGTCAGAAAGATGCTTGGTATTATTTCAATCTTCTTAAATTTATGGAGACTTGTTTTGTGGCCTAATATGTGATCAATCCTGGAGAATGTTTCATGTGCATTTGAAAAGAACGTGTATTCTTCGGTTTTTGGATGGAATGCTCTGTATATATCTGCTAGGTCCATCTGTTCTAGTGTATCATTTAAGGCCAATATTTCCCCATTAATCTTCTGTTTGGATGATCTATCCGTTGGTGTAAGTGGAGTGTTAAAGTCCCCTACTATTATTGTGTTACTGTCTATTTCTGTTTTTATGTCTATTAATAATTGTGTTATATATTTAGGTGCACCTACATTGGGTGCATAGATATTTACAAGTGTTATATCCTCTTGTTGGATTGGTCCCTTGATCATTATGTAATGACCTTCTTTGTCTCTTTTTGCAGTTTTTGTTTTAAAGTCTATTTGGTCTGATATGAGTACCGCTACCCCGGCTTTCTTTTCATTGCCATTTGCATGGAGTATCTTTTTCCATCCCTTCACTTTCAGTTTGTGAGTGTCTTTAGGTCTGAAGTGTGTCTCTTGTATGCAGCATATATACGGGTCTTGTTTTTTTATCCAATCAGCCACCCTATGCCTTTTAATTGGAGCATTTAGTCCATTGATGTTTAAAGTAGCTACTGATAAGTATGTACTTACTGCCATTTTTTAACTTTTTTTTTCCTCAGTGTTTTAGCAGTCCTTCTCTGTTCCTTCCTTTTTCTGTACAGAATTGATGGTCTCTTTAGTTTGACCTCTGTCTAAAAGCTCTACTCTTTAACTCTCCTCCTCCCTCCTTTTATGTTTTTGATATCATATCTAACCTTTTTTTTGTGCATTTGTATCCATTCCCTCTTATCATGGAAATAGATAATTTTTCCTATTTGTGGTCTTCTCTTTTCCCCTTAAATCAGTCCCTTTAACATATCTTGTAGCACTGGCTTCTTGGTGAGAAACTCCTTTAATTTTTGCTTGTCTGGGAAATTTTTGATCTCTCCTTCCATTTTGAATGATAACCTTGCTGGCTAGAGTATTCTTGGCTGTAAGTTTTTTGCTTTTAGCACTTTAAATATATGATGCCATTCTCTTCTAGCCTGTAAGGTTTCTGCTGAGAAGTCAGCTGATAGCCTTATGGGGTTTCCTTTGTATGTAACTTGACTTTCTCTTGCGGCTTTTAGGATTCTCTCTTTATTTTTAATTCTGGACATTTTGATTATGATGTGTTTTGGTGTGGGCCTCTTTGGGTTTATCTTGTTTGGGGCTCTCTGTGCTTCCTGTACCTGGATGTCTGTTTCCTTCCTCAGGTTCGGGAAATTTTCATCTATTATTTCTTTTTTTTTTTTTTTTTAAAGATTTTATTTATTTTATTTTTTCCCCCCAAAGCCCCAGTGGATAGTTGTGTGTCGTAGCTGCACATCCTTCTAGTTGCTGTATGTGGGACTCGGCCTCAGGATGAACAGAGAAGTGGTGCCTCGATGCGCACCCGGGACCCGAACCCGGGCCGCCAGCATCGCAGCGCGCGCACTTAACCACCAAGCCACAGGGCCGGCCCTCATCTATTATTTCTTGAAATAGATTCTCTGCCCCTTTGTCTCGCTCTTCTCCTTCCGGGACACCTATAACACGGATGTTAGTGTGCTTGATGTTGTCCCAGATGTCCCTTAGACTGTCCTCACTCTTTTTAATTCTTTTCTCTTTTATCTGTTCAGCTTGGGTAATTTCTTCTAGTCTTTCGTCCAGCTCACAGATCCATTCTTCTGTATCCTCTACTTTGCTTTTGAGTCCCTCTAGTGAATTTTTCATTTCCAGTATTGTATTATTCATTTCTGATTGGTTCTTTTTTATATCTTCCATTTCTTTGTTGACATTCTCACTGAGTTCATCTATTCTTCTCCCCAGATCAGTGAGCATCCTTAACACTCTTTGTTTGAACTGTCAGATAGATTGCTCATTTCTGTTTCACTTAGTTCCTTTTCTGGGGTTTTGTCCTGTTCCCTTACTTGGAATGTATTCCTTTGCCTCCTCATTTTGCCTCTTTCCCTGTGCTTGTGACTACATATTAGGTAGATCAGCTAGGTCTCCTGCTCTTGGATAGGTGACCTTATGTAAGTGATGGCTTAGCAGTCCTGCCGTGTGCTTCCATCAGTTCTCAATGTTCCAGGGGTGACCCCTATGTGGGCTACGTGTGTCCTTCTGTTGTGGCCTGTTTGCTCCCCCTATAGGCGCCCAGGGAGGCCCAGTTATGCTCTTGGGCAGCTGTTGTAATGCTCACCTGCTTCTAGTTGTTGTGGGCCCTTCAGTCTCTTTATCAGGTGTGGGGAGCCCCAGCACAGTTGGCTGGAAGTTCTAATACCACATTTGCATTGTGTTGCAGTATTTCTTTTCAGTGAGTGGCAGGAGTGCTCCAGTGTGGCAGGTTGTTAGGCTCAGGGCCTTACAATTGCTACAAGCCTCCAGCCTTTAGGTCACTTGTCAGCTCTCTGAGGATTGCAGCTGGGTGTGGCTGGCCTCAGGCACGGGAGCACCCAATTGTTTCAGGCTTTGGAAGGTGGGGCAAACCTCTTATGTGGGTCTTTGAGAAGCACAAGTCTTCTGCAGCTGACAAGCCATGCCACCCACAGGTCCACACACACAGTCAACACAGTCCTGTACCGTGAGCGTGCCCTGACCTCCTGAAGCAGACCCAGTCTCTACATGGTGGGAGCCCCACACACTCCACCACTGCCCCACACTCTCCACCCGCTCCTTGTGCACGCCCTGCCCCACTGAAGTCGGCTCAGTTGCCAGGCTGCAGAGAATCCAGTCACCAATCTATGCAGGCCCACACGTTGCCTGAGGGCTTGTTGTTTGGTGGGGCCATTCTCTAGGGGGGGCTGCCTGCCCTGGCTGAGCTGAATTAAGTTGGTGCTCTAGTGGGTGGGGCAGACCCTGGGCTAGCAGGCCCCAGGGAAAACTCCAATGGCATCTGTGTCAGCACGCGCACACCAGGCCACAATGGCCGCCGCCAATGTCCCAGTCTCTGGAGAGGTCTCACCTCTCACTGAGATGCACACAGGGCCTATCAGGTGAGTCTCTTTTCACCAAAGCACTGTGCACCTTTCTTTCTGGTGATTTTAGGCTGCTTTCTGAAATGGGTGAGTTTGCGCATGGGCCATTTAAGAGCCGGTTTTAATTTCTTTGTGAACCAGCTTTTCTGGGGGTACTCCCCAATGTTTTAGTAGCAGGCAAAGTCAGATACTATGCCACTCGTCTTGATTGTGCTGCATCCACAAAATGCCCACAGCGGGGGCGCTACCCGGCTCAGGGCCCCACACCTCCAGGGAGGGCTGCGTACCTGTGGGCTGCTCCCAGGCGGCCGTGATGCTGCCGGCTTGTGAAGCCAGCGTTTTTCTCTCCAGAAGGGAGTTTCTGCCTCTTCCACCTCAGTTAGGATTGTCCGTTGTTGCAGGAGTTGCTCTTATCCAGTTTTCAGTTCTATCTCAGGGGTAATTTTTCCCCGAGTAGTTGTAAATTGGCTGTGTCTGTGGGAGGAGGTGAGTTCAGATTCTGCCTACGCCGCCATCTTGACTTCCTCCCCTGGATTTTTTTCTAATCTGACAATCTTTCTTTTAACTGAAACTGTCTATTTATATTTAATGTAATTACTGATATATGTTGACTTAAATCCACTATTTCATTTTGTGCTTTCAATTTGACCTGCTTGTTTTTCTCCTTTCTTTCCTCTCTTTGGATTTACTGACTTTTTTAGGACTTCATTTTTCCCTTTATTAATTTAGAATTTTTATAGTCTATTTCCATTCTCTCATTGTTTATCCTAAAAATTATAATACACATCCTTAGCTTAGTTTATTATTAACCTAAGTTTACTATTAAATTAGTTCATTATTTACCTCAGTTTATCAAAGTTTACTATTAATCAATACTTTTACTCTCTTCCACGACAATACAAAGCCTGTGTAATACTTTAATTCCATCTACCAGTCTTGACTTTTATGCCTTTCTTATATATTTTAACTCTACTATTTTAAACCCCCACAAAATATTATTTTTTGCTTTATACAGTCAAAGTTTATCTAGAATACCCAAATATTTACTACTTTGTTTTTCATTTCTTCTTGCATTTCTGACCCTCTGGGATAATTTTCCATATATGTGAAGCACATCCTTTAGAATTCCATTGTTTTTAAGTATGCTGGTGCTAAACTCTTTTAGTTTAATTTTGTGATTGTTTTTCTTTCACTTTTATTCTTTTTTTAGCAGAAAAATAATTTATTTAAAGAATAGTGAGAATGATCCAGATGTGTATTTAAGTAGAATGGGTAAATAAATTGTGATATAGTCAGATAATGAAATATAACAATGGAAAAAAACCAAAGCACTGACAGAAACAAGGTAAGTATATCTCACAGACTTAACCCTGAAGTAAAGAAGCCAGAAAGTATGTACTGAGCGTGTACTGGATATTTCCCTTCAAATAAAGTTCAGCAACAGGAAAAGCAAATCTATGATGTCAGCCTATGGACAGTGGTGACCTGTGGTGGCAGAGGGACTGGAAGGGGAGGCGAGGAGCGACTCAGGCGCTGGCTGCCCACGTGTGCTCAGTGTGGAACACTCATGCAGCTGTGCTCTCTGTGTACGCTTCCCTAGAAGTCACAGAGGAAGAAATCAACAGAAGAGCCACGAGGCACGTCAAATGTCACCAGTAAGTAGTTACTAGTTCTCCATCATATTTGAAGGATATTTTTGCTGGATAGACTATTCTTGGCTGAAAGTTTTTGTCTTTCAGTATTTTGAATATATCATTCCAGTCTCTCCTAGCCTGTAAAGTTTCTGTTGAGAAATCTGCTGAGAGCGTGATGGGAGATCCTTTGTACGTTATTTTTTGTTTTTGTCTAGCTGCCCTTAATATTGTTTCTTTGTCACTGACTTTAGCCAGCCTTACCACTATATGCCATGGATTGGGCCTTTGCCTGTTGACATATTTAGGCGACCTATTGGCTTCGCTTACTGGTATTTCCTGCTCTTTCCCCAGATTTGGGAAATTCTCAGCTATTATTTCCTTGAGTAGGCTCTCTGTTCCTCTTTCCCTCTTCTCCCTCAGGAATACCTATAATTCTTATGTTACATTTCCTAATAGAGTCAGATATTTCTCGGAGACTTTCTTCATTTGTTTTTAGTCTTAGTTCACTCTCCTCTTCCATCTGCAGCATATCTGTATTCCTATCCTCTATAATGCTAATTCTTTCCTCCATGTTGTCAGCTCTGTTCTTTAAAGATTCCAGATTCTCCTTTATCTCCTCCATTGTGTTCTTCATCTCCATCATTACTGATTGGTTTTTCTTTATGATTTCAATCTCTTTTGTGAAGAAACTCCTAATCTCGTTGAATTGTTTGTGTTATCTCGAATTTTGTTGAGTTTTTTATGATAGCTATTTTGAAATCTCTGTCATTTAGGTTATGGATTTCTGTGTCTTCAGGGTTGGTTTCTGGGTGCTTGTCATTTTCCCTCTGGTCTGGTGATTTCACGTACCTTTGCACTGTGGTTCCTGTATTGGCTTTGTTTTTCCTCATCCTGGAAATCTCTGGTTGCAATTTCCACCCGCCAGCACCGTGTGGGGGTTAAGGGCTGTGTAATCTGAGCTCCGTGCTCTCTGCCCTGGCTGCTCACTGAGATCGGGTGGTCACTTGGTCTGGTCTGGTTGGCTGAGCTGCAGTGTCCGGCATGCAGGGAGGCGGGGGCGGCTCTCTCTTTTGCCTGCTGGGTCCCTTGCGTGCGGGGCTTCTTGCTCACCCCTTGTTATCCGCTCTCCTGGGGTGCTCAGATGTTGATGGTACCCCTGTAGAAGTTCTGAGTCCTCTGTGTCGGAGTTTCCCACTGCTGAGAGAGACTGAAGAGCCACAGTTTCCCCACAGAGGGCTGCCCCTCCTCCCTCTCTGGGAGCCATGCAGATCGCTGACCTGATGGGGAGGGAGAGGAGTTCTCCTTACCTCTCCCCACTTCCTCCAGGGGCCCCAGCACGTTCCACTCTCAGATGTGCGGCAGTGTGGATCTGGATCTTTTCGATCTTCCTTTTCGCTGACTAGGAGTCCGTTGTTGGTCTGTGACTGTTCCTTTTGTTGTATCTTATCAGGGCAAGAGTTTATGGGAAAGCTCACTCTGCCATGATGCTGATGTCACTCCTGGCAAGAACTACTTTTTGAACAAATTCACATTAATGCTAAAAACCTCATCATATGAAGGTAAGCAGGAGGTCCTATGGATGAACAGTTCAGTCTTGCAGACTTCCCCAGAAGTCTGATGATCATCTTAGCTGAGACCTGAATTTAAGCTCCTGAGGTGCTCATTTCCTCTGACCTCTTCACACATCACACTTCAGCAAACAGTTGCCCCCATTCAAAGAAAGGATCAGGAGGTGACCACTGCAGCGGAGGAGGAGGAGGAGGTGATGACCTTCTCAGTCAGGTTTGGGACAGAGAAGGGGGCAGCTGGCCTCAGCCCTGAATCACAGCATAAGAAGACCCATTTAGTTTTTAATTTTGGTCATCATAATTTTCAGTTCTAGAAGTTTTACTTGGTTCTTTGTTCAGGTTTGTTATATATCACTTTTTAGAGGTCTCTCTTTCCTTTAAATATTTTCAAGTCTCTTCGTTCTTTGTTTGGGCTGCATAAAATTTCATCATATGCATCTACCAGAATTTATTTAACCAATCTCCTATTGAAAAGGCTGTTTCCAATATTTTTCTGTTTGAATCAATACTAGAATGAATCACTTTGCACATATTTCATTTCACACGAAGAGAGAAATTTTATTTCTTTCATCTTTGCATCCCTAGCTTCTGGATGTTGCCCAGCACATAATAAGCGCACAAAAATAGATGTTGAATACATGGATGCATAATGAAATGGCAATTTTGCTTGATCTAATCACAGATTTCTTTCGTATCTCTGGTAATACTTATCGGCTGACTTTCTTCTATCCAAAACAATAGTGGGATCTGAAGGCCAAGGGTAGTGCCACATAGTCTGAGACCATTCTGACTGTGCCTGCATGTGTCCCTGTGTCCTCTTCCTGCATAGCTCACAGAAGAAGAACAACCCCACGGCATTCCAGTGCTTGACCTAATAGGACACACCATCATCTCTGTGTGATCTCGGACTCACTCATCACAAAAGGAAGGGGCTGGACCCTGTGATCTGGAGTCACTTTCAACTTTAACACTATTTTCAGTAACACTATATTAATAATTATTTTTTGTGCCGGCCCGGTGGCGCAGCGGTTAAGTTCGTGCGCTCCACTTTGGTGGCCCAGGGTTCACGGGTTCGGATGCCAGGCGCACTCCGACGCACTGCTTGTCCAGCCACGCTGTGGTGGCGTCCCACATGAAGTAGAGGAAGATGGGCACGGCTGTTAGCCCAGGGCCAGTCTTCCTCAGCATAAAGAGGAGGATTGGCAATGGATGTTAGCTCAGAGCTAATCTTCCTCACATGCGCACACACAAAAAGGAAAAAAATAATTATTTTTGAGAGAAAAATTCTCTCTCTGCCCAAATCTAAAATATTCGAGGTAAGATCCTCACCACTAGTAAAGAAACAAGAGAATATAACATAAAATGTGCATGGAAATTCCCCACTAATCACAGGAGTCTTAGGCTATATTAACTTTCTGGCTTGAAACCAGACTCTGATAATGTTTCTTTAACAAGAAAAAGGAATTAAAAACGAGCACACCCTCACAGCATTAAACAAATTACCTTGTTAATTCAAATATTATAATATGGTTTTTTCATTTATACAACTGGATTACTGTATCAATGACTAACATTTATATGGTGTCATATATGTTAGTTACTACAACGAAACTAGATATGTAGTATTGGAACTGAAAAGGCAATCCATTCTCCTAGATAAAGAATTTATCTTGATTTTCTTCAAAACTTCCTCAAATCTCCACCATTTGGTTTCTGGTTGTAGAAAATAGGGACAATTATCTGGATATTTCTGGATTGACATCGGCTTCCTCTAAAACCTCTACAGAATGTTGCACCTAAACGAAGGCTATGTGAACTCTGCCCTGTCTGTGGGAAGAAACAAAGGAGTAGTAGAAGTTCTGAAAACAAATAATCCAGCATGACCAGCCATCACTGAGGAAGCCGCATAAAATGATGGGGTGGAGGGAGACACGCAGGGCATCCTAAAGGCATTGGCTGGTGAGGGCAATGCTCTTGAAGTGTGACAGAGAAGGAAGAAAGAATAACTTCAGGTGAGACTCAAGAGCACTAATGGAAGCAAAGCTATTCCTTAATTTATCTAACACCTGACTTCCTTTTTGGGAACAGAAAACTATGGCTGTAAGAGAGAATGGAGTCGGGACAGAAGAATGAACACATAGAGAGCTCTGCCAAGAGCGAGTGTTAATCAGAAATGGCCAGGCTTGGGGCCGGCCCAGTGGTGTAGTGGTTAAGTTCACACACTCCACTTCAGTGGCCTGGGGTTCACTGGTTCGGATCCCGGGTGCAGACCTATACACCACTCATCAAGCCATGCTGAGGCAGCATCCCACATAGAGCAACTAGAAGGATGTACAACTATGACATACAACTATTTACTGGGGCTTTGGGGAGAAAAAAGGAAAAAAGGAGGAGGATCAGCAACAGATGTTAGCTAAGGGTCAAAATTCCTCAAAAAAAAAAAAATAATAATAATAATTAAAAAAAAAAAAGAAAGAAATTGCCAGGCTCCTGTCACTACCTATGAGTGTCTATCTCTCCTTCTAACATCCCTCCTCCTAAAGGTGTGAGGAGAAACTCTCAGCCTCTGGAAGGAATTACAACTCAGAGAAACTGCTGTTCAGGATGCAGGTGACGGGGGGAAGTTACAAATCTCAAACAACCCAAGATCATTTTTCTCTTCACTGATGTTCCAATACTAATCTTTTTTTCCTGTCATAATTTGACGTTTCTAAATCTTATACTATTTCTGCACATACAAAGTGTAAAGTGGAGAAAGGCTTGGAAATGATATGGTTTCTTTGATCACCAGAGCCTGCAATCTGAATTTGGGCCCAAAAGTTATTCTTTTGGTTTTGATTTTTCCAAACTGACAAAAATAATCAAGAAAACCAGACCATCTGTTTATACTGCTTAAATAACCAGAGTGTGGATTTTCACAAGTGTGCCTTTTGCTCATCCAGGTCCCCAATACAATTCCGGGTGACATCAGGAGGGGCCAGAACATTATCTATCAAAAACACATCTGTTGGGGCCGGCTGGTGGTGTAGCGGTGAAGTGCGCGCGCTCCACTGCCAGCGGCCCGGGGTTTGCCCGTTCGGATCCCGGACACACACAGACGCGCTGTTTGGCAAGCCATGCTGTGGCGGCGTCCCAAATAAAGTAGAGGAAGATGGGCATGGATGTTAGCCCAGGGCCAGTCTTCCTGAGCAAGAAGAGGAGGATTGGCAGATGTTAGCACAGGGCTGATCTTCCTCACACACACACACACACACACAAAAACAAAAAAAACCCACATCTGTTCTTAAGTCCATTAACAAAAAAGCAGGACAAGAATACAGAGACAGAGAAAGGGCATGGTTGGGGTGACTGTGGTGTAGTTCTCCACTGGGGAGTAACAGCGCCCTTCTGACAGGCAACAGCAACCCGCATAGGTGGAGCTTTGGAGCAGTAACCAGAGGTCCGACTCGCCTGGACTCTCTCCCTATGTCAGCAGTGAGTGGGTTTTGTTGTTTTTCTTCATTTGTTTTTGCCCAAGAGCCAATGTGGGTAAATTTATAGGCTGGATTTTTTTTCTCACTCAGAATGAAAAGAGTTTTATTGAGTCCTGTGGAAAAAATGCTCTTCCTTCAAAGTTAAAATGACCAACAAGATAACAGGCACTGTTTTTAGCACTAACATGTTAACATCTGGCCACATTTAAGAAGTAGAAACAAGGCAGAGGTGCTTTTTAGTGTATCTATCAGGAAAGCAGGTTGTGGTCTAAGTTCTAGATCACCATTCTAAATGACCTTGAACTTCTTAGAGAAAAAAACACTCTGAGTTCACATTTTCTATCTGGCCAAATGAAATCAAAGGACACCT
The DNA here is from genome assembly GCF_057802395.1 of Ceratotherium simum simum. Lineage (NCBI taxonomy): Eukaryota > Metazoa > Chordata > Mammalia > Perissodactyla > Rhinocerotidae > Ceratotherium > Ceratotherium simum. The sequence goes on from NC_141920.1 coordinate 50,866,712, forward strand.
CCGAACATAGGTATCCTTTGTTCCTGCAACAGCAGTGTGCAATTGTTTTGTCCAGCTGCTGCTACATGAATTTCAAGCTGTGTAATTTTATAAGACCATCTGTCCTCAAGGTACTTTGAAGCTGTCTGTCTCTAAATGATTTACCAGTGTGTGAGTTGCCCAAAGAACCACACGCCACCCACCCATACCAACCCCTCCCAACAAATCACCCAAACATCTTTCTGGAAAAACGAAACAAAACCAAACCTCTGGGAATTACTACACTAAAAAAAGTAATCTTAAGGAAACTCTTTCTACAAGGTAGGCATTACATAGAAGGAAAAACAATCCATTTTCCAATAACTTTCCTTTGACGAGTACCTTTAGTCAACACTGGTATTTCTCAAATTCCGGAGTAGCCAACTATAGTACTCTGTGCTTTTCTTTACGAGAATGAAGTCAAATACCCACCCTGGCAAAGTTGTCATTTCCAAGAAGTGTTTTCATAAGGATGGGCAGCTGCTTTTCCATATGAAGCTTAAGGCAGAGTTGGGTCAGCTCCTCCCGGTCTAGAAAGCCTGTCCCCGTGGTGTCACAGCTGCTGTAGACTTCCCTGAGCTGTGAAACATAGTGGTTCTCTTCTTCGTCATCCATCCCATAGCAGGCTGCACGTGCCAGGGGAAAAAAGAAAAACAGCAGTACACTTTGACTGCCACACCTCACACATTCTCCCACTGCTCCCAGGAGCCCAGGCAGTGCGGCCCAGGCACAGGGCAGGAGCTGCGCATGTGAGGAAAAGGCACCCGGAGTCCCCTCAGGTCTAAGCGAGGCTGGGAGGAACCAGCCCCACCTTTGCTGAGAGATCAGAAACATGTTACTTAGGGAGGCAGTCATTGTTCACAAGAACCAGCATTTCTTTGTTCTGTAAAAAAAAATCTATTACAGAATAATCAGAAAAATAGAGATAAGTATAAGGAGAACTAAAATCGTCCAAAACTTCATCACCTAAAAAAATCATTATTAATATTTTGGCAAATATACATTCTAATTTTTCTCTATACATATATAGCTGTTCTTTTTCCTTACAAATACTAAAATAAGCAGTAAAAATTTTACTAAATAAAAGTGCTTATAATAAGAAAAAATGCAAACTCCAATAAAAATATACAGAGGACGTTAATAAATCACAAAGAAGAAGAATATATGGTTAATAACCATGTAAAAATGTTCAAATTAGGCGCTGGCCCGGTGGCGCAGCGGTTAAGTACACGCGCTCCACTTCGGTGGCCTGGGGTTCACAGGTTCGGATCCCAGGCGTGCACTGACGCACCTCTTGTCAAGCCATGCTGTGGTGGCGTCCCATATAAGGTAGAGGAAGATGGGCACGGATGTTAGCCCAGGGTCAATCTTCCTCAGCAAAAAGAGGAGGATTGGCATCGGATGTTAGCTCACGGCTAATCTTCCTCACAATAAAAAAAATTAAAAAATAAAAATGTTCAAATTAGTCGAGGGACATTTAGGTTGCTTCCACTTCTTGGCTGTAGTGAATAATGCTGCAATGAACATAGGGGTGCATAAGCCTCTTTGGATTGTTGATTTCAGGTTCTTCGACTAATGATTGGATCAAGAAGACGTGGTATATATATATACAATGGAATACTACTCAGCCATAAAAAAAGACAAAATCGTCCCATTTGCAACAACATGGATGGGCCTGGAGGGTATTATGTTAAGTGAAATAAACAAGAAAGAGAAAGACAAACACTATATGGTCTCACTCATATGTGGAATATAAACCAACACATGGTCAGAGAAAACTGTATTGTGGTTACCAGGGGCAATGGGGGTAGGGGGTGGGCACAAGGGGTGAAGGGAGACATATATATGGTGATGGACAAACAAAAATGTACAACCCAAAATTTCACAATGTTATAAACTATTAAAACATCAATAAAAAAATGCTCAAATTAAAACAGAGATACTATTTATGACTGTCAAATTATCAAGAATAAAAACCTTCAATGTTGAGGCTACCATAAAAAGGAGAATCTCACACATTCCTGGAAGTGACAATCAGCAAATGTTTCTGGAGGATACTTTGTCTATATATCAAAAAATTTTAAAATATTTTAATTACCTGACCTAATTATTTCATATACATAAAATTCCTTACAGAAATTCCTTAACTTAAGGAAATAGAACTATAAACAAAGAAACAAGTTCATCAGAATATTATTTATATAAGGATAGAAAAGAAAATAACTATCCAACAAAAACTATCCTGAACTATCCAACAAAATAAAAATAGTTTGCTAAATTATTTACATGGCAGAAAATTAAATAGTCTTGAAAATCACATTTCTGAATAATATTTACTAGCATAGGAAGTGTAGTTGATAAAAAATATCAAGGCAGAATAAAAACTGTTTATAATAATAATAACTAATATACTTGGTCACTTTACATATAATAATTCATTTATGCCTTATAATAGTTCTATCAAGAAACTTCTGCAACTTCCTGGGGGAAAATACATTCCAAAAAAATGAAAAGAAGAAAATAAAAAATACACCAAAATGGTAAGGGATGATTTTTTTTTATTACACATTTTTATTTCCTATTTTATATATTTTTATATTTCTCAAAAATTTATAACAAACAGAACACTTTAACAACTAGAATTAAAACATGGAAAATATCCAGCACCCCCACGGGGCAGGGAGGTCTGTGTCAGCACCAGAACTATACGAGGGACTGAAATCTGTTCACTTCAACCCCCAAATGGAAACCGCGCATGGGCATCCTCTTAGGAAAACAAGAGGACTAGTGAGATAAAAAACGGACATTGAGTAGAATCTTGACAGTGATATTTCACTGCGATCCTAGAAAGTTAGGAGGCCTCATCTGAGCTCTTAATTTAACACTTGCTGATCGGCTGTAACACCAGCCAATATCCACCCCAAGGATGAACAAACCGATTCATCGTCTCAGATTTCATGCAGGAGGAAAACGACAACAAACGTACTAAGCAATCAGTACAGGCCTGCTCTATTGGCTCATCAAATGACTGTATTCATTCACTTCTCAGACAGGAACACGTGGAAGTTAAGAAAGGGCAAAGAGGGATGAAGCTGTGAATATCTGCCCCTCTCCCAGACTGTTTTCAGAAGGTAACTGTAGAAACATCAAGAATGAAAACGAACAGAAAAAAGAAAATTATAAACAGTAAACCAGAAAACAAACTAAATAACCTTTCTAAGTCAACATCTGGCAAACTTCTCATCTGAAGTCAGTCTGTCTCCTTACCTGGGAGCTCCACTCCTTTTGTAGACAAGAGCCATCTTTGGTGAGCTGCATGAAACTCCTGATATTTGCAAATGCTAATTTTTGATAAGCCAGAAGTAAACTGACAGGAGAACATAACAGTAAGGAAGACAAGTGGCAAACTTCAGGAGCAGAAAGGCAGGGAATTAGGGCATGGAGGGTATGCAGTGACTAGGGCCCGACTGAAAGCTGATCACTTGCAAACCTCCCACTGCGCCCGGCCCCCGGCCCTCCCTGCCGCCCTGCCTGCTCCACTGTCTACCCAGCAGGACTCACTAGTCCCCTCGGGCCTCCACGAATCATGAACAAATCCTGTTGTGAAAAATCCTCCATTTTTTTCTATTTTACCTTTAGTTATAACCAATTCAAGCAATCAGAAGTAGATCAAGTGAAAACAAAACACAACAAAAATGAAGCCCTGTCCCTCTAGCCCGACCTGACTCCCCAGAGGAAATCACTTGTCCCACGTCCACAGTGGATGGCCGCACAGACACATGTATGTACATAACACACAGAGACACACGTGGGTTTTTATGTAAGTGGAACACTGTAGATACTATTCTGCAACTTTTTTAGGCATGTATCTTATAGATCCTTCCATGCCTTCCTCATTTTTAAAAACGACTACAGGCTCCTGCAAGCAGGGGATGTAACATCACGTGGACAGGACACTCTTAGAGACGCACTGGGCATCACCAGCATTTTTCCTTACAAAACATTCCTCAGCAAGCACCCCTGTTCATGCCTCTTTGTGAGTCCTGAAGGGGCTAACCCGACCTCTGTCTCCCACAAACCATGCCCGGCCGGAGTGTGCCTTTGGTCAGGAGTGTCCCTGGACAAGGAGGCTTCGGAGAAGACTGAAGGAGCTGGGCTGTTTCCCCAAGGGCAGAGCGTGAGGAAAAGAAACCTCTTCCTCTCCCAGCTGTGGGCAAGTCCCACATCAAAGCTAGCAGTGGGTGCCCGGCCTCGAGTCTCTGTTCTCCCTCCAACATGTGTTCTTTTTATTTTCACAAGGGATGGCACAAAAGGGATTTAAAGTTCTTGCTGAAATGCACATTTCCCTTCTAAATAGAAGAGGGGGAAAGTCCAAAACTGGAGCCTGAGGTGCTCTGGCTGCACAGAAGGAGCAGGCTGTGTGTGGAGAGCCCACTGGTGGTGAGTCTCCCCAGGAGAGAAAGCCCACCACACCTCAGACCCTTTTTGGAACAAGGAGAGGCACAAAGGAATAAACAAACTGCTGAGCCTGCCGGGACTGCAGCAGCAACGAGACTTAAAAGGAAGGATGGCAGCTCCTGCCTCATCAACCACAACAGCTGTGTTCAACCTCATCTTCCAACACCTGCTAGCCCCCCAGGTCTGGGGCTGTATCAAGAGCCCTCGCTGCTCCTACCTCGCTTCCTCTGGGACAAGATTCACATTTTTGAGGCTGAGCTGGGATTTCCAGAAAACAGGAGGAGCTTCAGTTCCCATATGACTGTGAGTAAAAAGAACACAGGAGGGGTTGCCCAGCAGGGCCCTGGCTTTGGGAAGAGAGTCTTTGAATAGCCCCTGCTCCCACAGGACCCAGTACGGTGTCCCTCTCAGGCCCCTGTCTGGGTCAACTCCTAGCAGAACACCCAGTATACCCAAATGTGTCTTGCTCCACGAGCAAGACTGCAAAGAAAACCTGACCTTGCTAAAACGCAAACAGATTCAGGTTCTGGAAAGATGGACCCCTCCCCAACCCTCCCACCCCTTGTAGGAGGCTGAGTGCACATCTCAGGTAAGCAGAACAAAGGGGCTGCCTCTGTCCACGGAGAGGCAGGTACACAGCACCCAGCCCTCCCCCCGGGCTGTTCCCCATGTGCCTGATCATGACACAGTCTCTAGGGAACCTCCTCTGAGAGGACACGTCCTCCTGGGAGGACACACACACCAGTAACAGGGCAACACGGCCAGTGAGTGCAAAGTAGGACCCTGGCAGGCGGGGGGTGGAGACAAGAAATTGTAAATGGGAAACGGGCTAAAACCTCAAACACTAGGATGCCTGCCATCTATGGACCCAAAGCCAGGAGGGAGTGACTGCCACGGTCCTCCAAGCCCCACACACCACCTCAGCCCTCTCAGCCGCGAGGCTCCTGCCAGTACCCTCCTCCATTCCCAGAGCCGACCTCAGTGCAGAAGGCTTGTCTGTGGTGTACTCTTTCAAATGCCTCAAGTGGCAGAAATGTTTTGGATTTATTTGTATTTTTAAGCCTAATGTTCTATAACAAACCCATTTAAGCAATCGCAATACACCATGATGCAATTTAGCTACTTCAAAAGTAAGGTTAAGGCATTACGGGTCCATTTAATCTCAAGGCTGCTGCTCCCAGGACTCCCCCGATAGAGGTCTAGGCTGGGATGGGACAAGCAGGAGAAGAGTGGGGTATGGCATTCTAGGGCAGTTCACCTAGGAGGTGGGGGCATTCCCCGGGAGGCCAAGTAAGCTCAAGAACCTCTCAATATCTGCACTGTCACAGAGGAGAGATCTGGAAAACCAAGGCCCAGCAAACCTTCATGTGCTCCCACGTCACACAGGACCTGCTGGATGCATGGAACACCTGTTTGAAGCCCTGTCCCAGGATTCCAGAATTGGGCAGAACTCAGGTGCAGAGGCTGAAGGTTAAAAGGCACTGGAGGGGCCCTCCCAGGAACAATGATGAGCCAGCTCTCCCTTGAGAGGACTTGCTGGTCTGCCCCACTGACACCATGCAAAGGCTGACTCAGGGGGAGGCCCGGCACACTCAGCCCTGTGTCACCTCGGTTACACCTAGCTTTGCTCAACTCCACAGAGTCGAGTTCCCGGCCATTCAGAAGCACTCCTTTCCTTTCCTTCCCCTCATCTTCGTGAACCTGCGACACTGCTCCAAGAAAGCAAGTGCTATCCAGGTAAAAATGCCTCAAATGGCAGAAATGTTTTGTCACTTGTGTATTGTCACTCGAGCCTTTTTCTGGGACTCCTGAATCCTGGGGAAACTCATACCACGGCAGAATTGTGGAAGGTCTCAGAAACGGTGAAGAAGCCTGAATGGGGGCTCAGAATTCCAATGTTCACACACACACACTCCATTCACTGGAATCTGGAGGCAGTGATTGGGGCAGGGGTGGGGGGGTACATGCGGGAGAGGAGAGGGGAGGGGAGTAAATGTGATAGTAAACTCAAGACATACACGTGCACACACAGAGAAAAACTGATATCCACAGAGAGATACAGGAAATTCATTAAAGTCATGAAACAAAACAGACTGCTGGAAAAAAGGAGTAAGACACCAAGGGAAGTTTCTTGGACACTGACATATTCTAGATGCATAAAAAATTCAATGGGAAGGCTGGAAGATAAAGACAAGGAAATCTTCTATAAAGTGGATCTAAACAATAAAGAGATTTAAAACATGAAGGAGAAAAGACAAGGAAATTAAAAATCAATCCCATATAGTAATCAAAACAGTGTGGCATAAAGACAGACACACAAACCAATGGAACACAACAGAGAGCCCAGAAATAAACCCTCACATATACAGTCAAATGATCTTCTACGACACAACAAGGAAAAGAGAGTCTCTTCAACAAATGGTGCTGGAAAACTGGAGATCCACATGCAAAAGAATGAAGTTTGACCCCTACTATATACACAAAAATTATACATTATTTACCACATACAAAAAGAAATATACGCCATATACCAAAATTAACACCATATACAAAAATTAATCCACATTGAATTCAAGATCTAAATGTAAGACCTAAAACTATAAAACTCTTAGAAGAAAACATAGGGGAAAAGCTTTATGATGTTAGATTTGGCAGTAATTTCTTGGATATGACACCAAAAGCACAGGCTACAAAAGCAAAAATAGAAAAATGGCACTAAGAACTTCTGCACAAAGAAAATAATCAACAGAGTGAAAAGGCAAGTTACGTACTGAATGGAAGAAAACAATTGCAAGTAACATATCTGATAATAATAAGGGGTTAACAGCCAGAACATATAAAGCACTCCTACAACTCAACAAAAACAAGTAACCTGATTAAAAAATGGGCAAAGACATTTCTCCAAAGATATACAAATGGCCAACCAGCATATGAAAAGACGCTCAACATCACTAATCATCAGAGAAATGCATATCAAAACATCATGAGATACTATCTCATACCCATTAAAATGGCCACTATTAAAAAAAAAAAAACTGTTGTATACGATGTAGAGAAACTGGAACACTTGTACACTGTTGGTGGGAAGGTAAAATGGTGCAACTGCTACAGCAACAGTATGGAGGTTCCTCAAAAAACTAAAAATATAATAACCTTATGATCCAGCTATCCCACTTCTGGGTATATATCCAAAAGAATTGAAAGTAGAATCGCAAAGAGATATTTGCACTCCCATGTTCATTGCAGCATTATTTCAATAGCCAAGAGGTGGAAACAGTCTAAATGTCCATCAACAAATGAATGGCTTAAAAAAAAATCTTGTATACACAGACAATGGAGTATTATTCAGCCTTAAAAAAGGAAGGAAATCTTGTCACATGCTACAACATGAATGAAGTTTGAGGATGTTAGGTGAAATAAGCTAGTCACAAAAGGACAAATACTATATGATTCCACTTATATGAGATATCTAGAGCAGTCAAAATCATGAAAGTAGAATGGTGGTTGCCAGGGGCTGTGGGGCAGGGAGAATGGGAGGAGTTGTTCAATCGAGTTTCAGTTCTACAAGATGAGAAAGTTCTAGAGATCTGTTACACAGCAATGTGAATATAGTTAACACTACTGAATTGTATATTTAAAAATGGTTAAGAGGATAAATTTTATATTATGTTTTTTTTTTTACCACAACTGACAATTTAAAAATAAGAAATAAAATTTTTTTTTAAAAGTTCAAAATTTGGTGGCTTGCTTTCTGAAATTGCCTGGCTCTGTTCTATGGCACGTTTATCTGGGTTTTCTCTTTTCTTCAGGAAAAAGTCAACCCCCAAACTCCAGGCATCCTCTAGAAGCCCAGGAAGGGAACCAGTGGAAGGGATGGGGATTACTGGATAATACAAGACTTGAACAAGCAGGCAGATGGCACAGTCCCACCACTCAGGACAACAAAAAATAAACAGCCACACCAAGCACACCCTCATGAAATGTCAGAACAAACAAAACAAACAAGTCCTCAAAGTACACAGAGAGAAAAGAGCAACTCCACACTCACAGTGCCAGGCAAGGCACGGCCCCCACGGACACTGAGCAGCAAGACTGGGAGGTAGAGGACTGAAAGGAAGCCTCCGACATCCGGAGGGAAGACTGCTTTCCACCTCATCTGGAAGCTCCCAGAACATATACTTCAGCAAAATGAGGGATTAACCAAGAAAGAGGAAGACACAGGATCTAGGATCTGGGTCCCACACAAACGGTGGAGGCTGTTGTAGGAGGGCAGCCCTGGGGCAGGGCCAGAGGACAAATCATGCAAAGCCGACAACTGGGGACCGAAAAGTCCCGCGTGCGTCTGACCATCTGGAAAATAGTACAGATAGCTTCCTGACAGAGCTGAAGGAGCATCTGGAAAAAAATAAGGACAAATACATTAAAAAGCAAATAAGTAAAACTCAAGAAAACATTAACCTCTATAAAGCCAAACTTGGCACAAAAATGGAAATGTAATTGTGCCCCACACGCATGTGGTGTGGCAGACAGGCAGCACCACGCTCCATGGGGTGACAGGGAAGCCTCTGGTGGAGGTGCCATCTGAGGTTACAGCCCTGGGCTGTTGCAGGGGTGGGGGGTTTTGGGGAGGAAACAGGGACAGCGACATGCTTTACGAAGTTCAGGAGAGACACGGGCACCTCAGCACCTCTGCCCTTTATGGCCCAGAGTAGTATCTCACAGGCCTCCGTGAAACAACCCCAGACAGGAGTGAAACAAGCCTCTGTCACTACTGTTTCTGCGTGTGCTCTCCCTCCCTTTCTTTCTCCCCCGCCCTCCCTTCCTCTCTCGGAGAACTGGCGTCTACCCCCCACATGGTGAAGTTCTGGGGCAGGTGTTGGGGTTATCTGAGCAAAGATGCCCTGAGTTGAGACCCTGGTGACTGGCCTGCACTGGGGCGAGCTCTGGCCCACCCAAACCCTGCAAGATCAACTGCAGCACAAACATGGGTCACCATCCAAAACGGGAGTACAGAGCAGGGTGGATCTGTGTGGCCTGCCCACCTTGGGCACTGTCCTCTAAGTAGGAGGATCGCTCAGGGGAGGGAACTTGGTGTTTTTGTTTGGTTTTCTTCCTCCGAAAGGAGAAGCTAAACCTTGAGAGCACCCCCAGCCCACATTTGCTCTTGCTACGACATTCTGAAAAGGCCTCATGCCAGCAGACTTGGTGACCCCCAAAAGGGGGCAGGCCTGTTATCCCAGGTTTGAGTATCAACTGCTGCCATCTGATTTCCTGATCACAGAGACCTACCTCTTGTAAAAATGCTACAGAGCATATTTTTATTTTCCCCACAAAATGAGCTACACTCCATTTGCTTCCCGAGTTCTCTCAGTTCGCCCAAGCTTCCTCTGGGTGAAGAATGCCAAGCATGCCCTGACCTGGTGCAGACGGTAAACGGCACATGGCCCATGGGCATCTCCAGCAGGACAGTCAGTTGCTCGGCCTGTCCACCTGTGGCTGGCTGACTGGGGGCCGCTGTCTGGGCAGGAGCGCTGCAGGCTCAGACCCAAGGGTGATGACAGAAGATGCCCACAGGCAGAGGTCCTCAGAGCACGTCGCCTGCTGCTGCACAATCCCTTCGCACTGGGTTTCAGTATTGAATCAAACGATGTGAGCTTTGCCTTTTGGTGTCTGGTGGGTACTTAATACATGTTATCAAAAAGGACACTGAAACGAACTGGTCAGGGGTCAATTCTCTTAGGGGAGTGCTGAAGCCCCAGTCTGAACCTCAAGCCTCTAAGCACCTCATTGCCCTGGAAACCCTGCTATCTGCATGTTAACCACAGTGCAGGGTGAGGGGTCCAAGGAGCAGCCACGGCCCCCTGTGCGGTAAACAGAGAGGGGGCAAGGGTCTCACGTGAACGTTTTAAAGCATCAGAATCTCTCTGATCTATGCAAAGGCAGCTCTAAGTGAACTGAGACGCTGGCAAGGCTGCCTTCACAGCTCAGGCGAGCAGTGCCCTTTCCCCACACCTGTTGGCAGCTGCAGAACCCCAGCCTGGCAAGGCTCCGGCAAGTGACAGCTTCTGTCAAATTGGGTCTTAAACACCTCCTTTGCTGGGCTGCTGAGGGGACGGGAAAGGTTGTAGAAAATGCCAGGTACTAGATACATAGGAACTGCTACTTATCCTTAGTGGTCATTATAACACCATCAGTGATAACACCAGAATTACTGTTACCACACACAGGTTCCTAGGCTTCCAGTCTTCACGCTGCTCAAATCCTATTTCTAGAAATGCCTCACTGTACAACTGCCCCTTCCTCCATCCTTCTCTGGAAAAGCAGTCAACCTAAATTACAGGACACCCAGGTGAGAAGCCCATCCCTGCCCAGCAGGGAGCCTAGAGGGTGTGAACCACGGGAGTCTTCTGTTTAGACTTCCAAGGCCTGTGCCTGAGGGCAGAGGCGAGAACACCCCCTCCCCTGTAATCCTTCCACAGGCCCCTGGGAAGGAGAAAAGAAACAGAGGGAGCCTTCCCTGAACTCTCAGGAGGGGCTTGGAGTGGCCCCACAGGGACCCATTTGTCTAGCACCATCCACCTGGTGCCCAGCTTGCTCCCGGTGGCCCCCAGGCCTACTCACATGCAGAGTGCAGGCCTCACAGCAAAGTGGTTGTGATAAATAATAAGCACTCCAGGGGTTCAAGGGACTCTTCCTTTTCCTCTTCAACCAAACTGAATTATTTAAGCCTCTTCAGCATTCCACAGATGCATAAAATGTTTGCACATCAAGACCACTGGAGGGCCGGCCCTGTGGCTTGGTGGTTAAGTGCGCGCGCTGCGATGCTGGCGGCCCGGGTTCGGATCCCGGGTGCGCATCGAGGCACCACCTCTCCGTTCATCCTGAGGCCGAGTACCACATACAGCAACTAGAAGGATGTGCAGCTACGACACACAACTATCCACTGGGGCTTTGGGGGGAAAAAATAAAATCTTTAAAAAAAAAAAAAAAAAAAAAAAAGACCACTGGAAAACCTGGCCAACATCTGCTGACTGCAGAACAGGTGGCAATATTCCAGATAAGGAGAAGGACTTAGTTTCTCATGGTTTTATTCTTTTGAAATTGGGATGAGTAGAATCTTAATAATTTTAATGCTATAAAGCTTAATTCAAAATATGAGCATTAACTTCACTACCAGGTGAAGCAAAACCCTGTTTTCATCCTGGGGAGAAAAACCTGGCCCAAAACAAACTGGATACTGGCTCGGAGACGCTGCCGCTGGCCGGCACTCTGAGGACAGTGCAGCCCTCTGAAGGCCTACAGAGCAAGGTATTGGTTTGCATTTAATTGATGAGGGAATTTAATCTGTGCCCCCAGAAACCTGCTGGGTACTGAGCACAGGGAAGAGAATCATGGTCTCTCAGAAGCTAGGTATGCTGATGGTTGCAGACCCACAGCATCCCCACAAGGGGAAACAATTCCCAACAAAGCCCTGCCTGTGAAACCTGCTCACCCAGAATGAACAGGACCAAGGGGAGCCACTCCAGATCAGCTCACTATCTATTTGGAAAGATGTTGCAACCCTGATAAAATATTGAAGCCAGTCCTTGGGTTCCAGCAGAGCAGACGTTGGTGCCACTTTAAATAGCCTTGCAGTTAGTAACCAACCTGCATACTTCAGCAGCTCTGAACTTTTAGGATTAATTTCTGCATTAACTATTTTCATGGCTTTTTTCTTATTTTTCAAAATTTATGCTATTTATTTACTTTGCCGACGTAGGCCCTAAATATCTCAGCAATGAGGCTTGAGAAGCTATCTTTTTTTATCAAAGGGATTTTCCAGTCCCAACAATATAAAAATAAGCTGATACCCCACTTAATTAGCAATTATAATATTTGCTTTTCCTAAAAAGTAGATATCTGGACTAGAAATTACAAGGATATCAAATTCTAAAACTGCCATAGAAAACCTACTTTTCTGGGGTCTACTAAAGACATCGTGGTACATAATGACAGCAGGCTCTAGTGTCAGAGTTTCCACAGTTTTAATATGGGCACTTTCCAGCTCTGTGACTTTGGACAAGTTACTTCAACTCTCTGTGCCTCAGTATCTCACAGGATATTGTGAGAATTAAAGAAGTTATTGTTAAGCATGTAAACACGTTAAGTACTGAGACCAGCATCCAGCACTTGGTAGGTACTGAATAAACACTGGCATCTCCACTGTTATACAGGCACATGTGCCTAGGGTGCACACATGTCTGTAATCCTACAAAACTAGGTAGGTGTTCATAGCTTTCAAGATAAAACAACTATAGATAATCTTGTAAACTCCTATTATATGTCGATATATGTAAATCAAGATTTTTAATTTTTTATGTTTAATGTGTATAAGATGATTTGATATACACAGTGAAATGATTACTATAGCCAAGCTAATTAACATCTTATCCTCACAGTTACCTTATTTTTTTGTGATGTAAGCACCTGAAATCTACTCTCTGAGTAAATTTTCACTATTCAAAACAGTATTATTAACTGTAGTCACCATGCTTACATTAGATCTCTAGACCTAGTCATCTTACATAACAGCTGTATACCCTTTAACCAGTATTCTTACATTTCCTAAAGACTTTTATAACCACATGTACTTATGTCTGTGCTAGGACTATAGTTATAGACCCAAAAGGGGTGTGTTCACCATTCAGAAGCCCTGTGGTTCTGAAATATCTATAAAATTCTTTAGTTAGACACACACAAGGTTATCCACATATGGTTCTAGGCATACAAAATGGGCTTTCTCTATATATATCATTTCATTACACATATTCAAATACAAAAAAACCTTACTCTCAGGATCAATATCAACTTTTAACTTAAATTCAACTAGAAAATTCTACCATAAAGAAAGCAATAGTTTCTCTTCTTTATTAGAAAAAGCAAATAACAATGTAGAAGAAATGACAGAACTGGAAAACCACAATTTTTGAACACCCATTGTGACAGCTGATAGGGCAAGGACCATCAATGTATGATTAAGAATAGTGGGGAGGAGTGACGTCATGCAGAATGGTGGAGGAAGAAGCTCCCGAGGTCAGCCTCTCCATCAAAGCAACACTGGGCCAGAAAGAGTGACTGGAATCAACTGTTTCAGAACTCTGGAGCCAGACTGGACACTTACAAAGATGTAATGAAAGTAGAGGCTGCAGATCTTTGCAATAATGGCATGCACAAGCCAGCTACCATCCCCAACTCCTCAGCCATACTAGAGCTGTGAGGATAGCAGCCCAAGTTCTACAGCATCTGCCTGGTGCCAGAGTAGGCAGTGGGGTCCCTGCCCTCCAAAATCTGGGGTTGTGTGCTTTGGTTGGTCTGAGGGTTCCCTGAGGGACTGGAGCAGATAGTAGCCTTGGTTTGGGCCTTCTTGGGCTGATGCAGCTTCCCTCAGAGGCATCTATCAGAAGACTTAAAGGGGCAGGAAGACTTTTTTTTTGGAAACCTTTGTCAGGTCACTGGCTGACTGCAGTTCAGAAAGGAACAGACAGTTCAGTCACCACATACAATAAAGAATATACACTGCAAAAATAGCTTTTGAAAAACAGCTAGAATATTTGGATAACCACATGCAAAAGAATGAAGTTGGACGCCTACCTACCTCACATCATATAGAAAAATTAACTCAAAATGGATCAAAGACCCAAATGTAAGAGCTAAACCTATAAAACTCGTAGAAGAAAACACAGGAGTAAATCTTCATGACCTTCGATTAGGCAATGCCATAGCTTCAATTACATATGATACCAAAAGCACAAGCAATGAAAGAAAAAAAGCAGAGGGGGCCAACCAGGTGACGTAGTGGTTAAGTTTGTGCTCTCCTCTTCAGCAGCCTGGGGTTTGCAGGTTTGGATCCTGGGTGCGGACCTATGCCCTGCTTATCAAGCCATGCTGTGGCAGGCGTCCCACAAATAAAGTAGAGGAAGATGGGCACAGATGTTAGCCTAGGGCCACTCTTCCTCAGCAAAAAGAGGAGGATTGGCAATGAATGTTCGCTCAGGGCTAATCTTCCTCACCAAAAAAAAAAAAAAAAAGAAGAAGAAGAAAGAAAAAGAAAAAAACAGATAAATTGGACTTCATCAAAATTTACATCTTTTTTACTGCAAAGGACACTATCAAGAAAATGAAAAGAAAGGGAGAAAATATGTGCAAATTCTATATCTGATAAGAGACTTGTATATAGAATATATAAAGAACTCTTGGGGGCCAGCCCGGTGGTGCAGTGGTTAAGTTCGTGCACTCTGCTTTGGCGGACTGGGGTTCACAGGTTTGGATCCCAGGTACGGACCTATGCACCACTCATCAAGCCATGCTGTGATGGTGTCCCACATACAAAATAGAAGAAGACTGGTATGGATGTTAGCTCAGGGACAATATTCCTCAAGCAAAAAGAGGAGGATTGGCAACAGATGTTAGCTCAGGGAAGCTCTTCCTCACCAAAAAAAAATAAAAATAAAAATAAATAACTCTTATAGCTCCATAATAAAAGCAAAACTAACCCAATTAAATAACAGGCAAAGGATCTAAATAGATATTTCTCCAAAGAAGATATCAAATGGCGAAAGATGCTCAGCCTCATTGGCCATCAGGGAAATGCAAATCAAACATGAGATACCACTTCACTCCCACTAGGCTGGCTATAATAAAAAAGACAGGTAATAGCACATGCTAGGGAGGATGTGGAAAAACTGGAAACCTCATACACTGCTGGTGGCAATGTAAAATAGTGCAGCCACAGTGGAAAACAGTGTGGCACTTCATGAAAAAGTTAAACACAGAGTTATCATGTGACCCAGTAACTCCATTACTAGGTATATATCCAAAAGAAATGAAAACGTATGTCCACACAAAAACTTGTATACCATTGTTCATAGCAGCATCATTCATTATAGCCCCGAAGTGGAAATAACCCGAATGTCCATCAACTGAATAGATAAGTAAAATATGGTATAGCCATACAATGGAATATTATTTGGAAATTTAAAAAATGAATTACTGATACTGCTACAACATGGATGAACCTCACAAACATGCTAAGTGAAATAAGTCACAACAGACCCCATACTGTATGATTCCATGTAAATGAAAAGTCCAGAATAGGCAAATCTCTAGAGAGAGAAAGTAAATTAGTGATCACCTGAGGCTGGGGCAGTCGGGGAGAAAGGGAGAGTGACTGCTAATGGACATGGAGTATCATTTTGGGGTGATATAAATGTTCTAAAATTGACTGTGGTGATGGCTACACAATTCTGTGAATTGTATGCTGTGGGTGAATTGTTATCATACACAAATAGCATCTCAATAAAGGTGTTACAATAAAAAAGTTAGCGGATGACAAGAGGGATGTGTGTGAACACAAAATGGCAGGCAGCATAAGACAGTTCTTTCGTGGTGATAGAACAGTTCTGTATCTTGACTATGGTGGTCATTACATGAATCTATACATGGGATACGACTGTACAAAACTAAATACACTAAATACACACACACGCACACAAAGACTGCATGTAAAAAATGGTGAAAACTGATCAGGTTTCTTTTTTCTTATTTGAGGAAGATTAGCCCTGAGCTAACATCTGTGCCCATCCTCATCTACTTTATATGTGGGATGCCGGCACAGCATGGCTTGATAAGCAGTGCGTAGGTCCGAGCCCAGGATCCAAACCCATAAACCCCAGGAGGCTGAAGCATAGCGCACGAACTTGACCACTACGCCACCGGGCCAGCCCCTGATCAGGTTTCTGTAGTCTATTTAATCCTGGACCTATGTCAACATCCAGGTTCTGATGTTGTACTACAGCTATGTAAGACATCCCACTGGGAGAAGCTGGGTGATGGCCAATGGGAATCCAGGCACCATCTCTGCAACACGCTGTGAGTTTATAATTATAGCAAAATAAACCGCTGTTAGAAAGTTATAGGCAGGGAGTATCAGTAAGAACTACAAATGAAACTCTGAGAGCAAATGCAACATTTCCAGGTGTGACAGTTCAGCTACCCAAGACTGCAAGGACCCTCTTCCTGGGGTCAGTGTGAGTGCCCTCGCTGGCTGCATATTCTGGAAAACTATAAAGCAATGGTAAGAAAGGAACTACATGACCACAACCTGAATCTCAAAAAGATAATGAAAGAAGCCAGACATATTGCATGATTCCATTTACATTCAATTCAAAAGCAGGAAAAATTAATCTGTGGTGTTAGGAGTTAAGATAGTGAAGAGCAGAGAGGAGATAATGAACAAGAACATGTACATGGGGGGTTTCTGGGGTTCCAGTAATATTCTATTTTTGACTGGATGCTGGTCACACAGGTGTGTTCACTCTGTGACAATTCATTATTATCTGTGCACTTTTCTTATGTACGTTACACTTCAAGTTCACACAGCTAAGAGGGAAAGCACTAGAAATACTGACCTGCCACACTCGCCTTACTGAACCATGGCGTGGTAAGTATCCGTTTTTTGGTGGATTCCTGTAGGCATGATGGGGTTTGAAGAAAGACATTCCCCAAAAGAGTAAATAAAATAAACGGCCTGGGGCCGGCCTGGTAGCGTAGCAGTTAAGTGCGTGCTCCACTGTGGCAGCCCGGGGTTCACAGGTTCGGATCCCGGGCGCGGACTGATGCACCACTTGTCAGGCCATGCTGTGGCAGTGTCCCATATAAAATGGAGGAAGATTGGCACGGATATTAGCCCAGGGTCAATCTTCCTCAGCAAAAAGAGAAGGATTGGCATCCGATATTAGCTCAGGGCTGATCTTCCTCTCACATACACACAAAAATAATAAAATAAAATAAAATAAAATAAAATAAAATAAAATAAAAGGCCTAATAGAGAAAAAAGGCGGCCTTGGAAGCATTTAGGAAAAAACAAAACCAACTGCAAACTTTTTTCCCAAAGCCACTTCTTTTGCCCCTCCCCAAGATGACTTCTAACACCATACATCACGAGTATTTTATGTAAAACTGTCTATCAAGATCCAGTAGCTTTGGCTCCTTCACATGCGCCAGCTATTTTGCTGACAAAACAAAGAACGTGAAAGCCCCATGTTCATGCTGGATAAACACAGTCACACATCACTCAGCCTGAACTTGCTTCTCAAAGACACTACAAAGTTGGACACTGTCCAAAAGAGGGGGGAAAAATGAAAGACATTTAACAAAACATCCAAAAATGAATCATATTTTAGCTGTAATCTTCATGGAAAAATAAAAAAAGTGACTCTGAAATACCCTAATTAAACTCAACAGAATGCTATGGGCTTGTCCTTACGAGTCTTCTAAAAACCCGAGAAAGCTCTTGAGGAAACTGTAATAATTAAGAATATTAAAATAGCCTGCATGTGACGAACAGTGTATTTGGGAACAGTATCTTTCAGGTTCAACTGTCTTCCTAAAGATTCTAAATCGAATTTCTTCAGCCATCACCATATGTGACCTACACCATGCACTTTTATAAAAAATGCTTACCACGTAAAGTGGATAAGATATTATTATGAATTGAATGTTTGTGTCCCCCCAGAAATCTATATGTTAAAGCCCTAACCCCTAATGTGGCTATATTTGGAGATGGGGCCTTTAGGGAGGTAATTAAAGTGCAATGAGGTCATAAGTGTGGGGCCCTAATCTGATACGATTAATGTCCTTATGAGAAGAGACATCAGAGAGCTCTCTCTCCACACGTGTGCAAAGGAGAGTCATGTGAGCACATGGCAAGAAGGCAGCTGTCTGCAACCCAAGGGGACAGCCCTCACCAGAAACCAACCACGCTGACCCTTTGATTTCAGACTTCCAATCTCCAAAACAGTGAGAAAATAAACTTCTCTTGTTTAAGCCACCCAGTCTGTGGTACTTTGTTATGGCAGCCCAAGGTGACCAATACAGGTTAATAGTTTTTGAGAATATGTATTTCATCCTTTATGTATGCAAGAAAATAAAGTAAAAGATTTTATTAAGAAAGATTTATGCAACAAACATTTCCTAAGCTTCTACTAGAAGCCAGGTTCTAGATGCTGCCCTCTTGAAACTAATATTTTAGTAGCAAGGATTTTGCCACCAAGATTCCAAGGCAGAAATAAATGTAAATGAGGAAAGCACTGAAAATATAATTTGACTTGACACAGGACTTGGTGTGGAGATGACGCTGCCAGCAGCGAGAGGCCCCAGCCGTGTTCAGGTAGGGAACCTGGTCTAGTCCGGAGACTTCCAGTTTGTGCAGCAGTGAGAGAGTCTGGTTGGGTATGAAAATATAGTCAATCAAAAGGAAAACTGACTTGTGAACTGGTACACATGTTTGACTTAGTCCAGGTGAATCATTATTTTTAGAAATCCATGAAGACATAAAGATGAAAACTATCAGATAAGCAGAAACTGCTCCTAGTAATACATATCTCCAAAAATAAGACCAAGTTGGTATTCATGAGTATTTGAGGTATTTTACCCCGTGTAGAGCTTGTTTTGGAAATGCGTGCTTTTTATACCTATGTGTCATTATGGGACTGAGTTCCATAATGGGGCAAAGTATAACACTGTTGGCCCAGCTTCTTCCCACTGAGGCTGCAGAGCTCTATGCTGGAACAGGCTGGGGAGTGGAGACACCCGCCACATCCTCCTCAGCACTGTCTGCGATGGAACTTCACATAATACTAGAATAATGTCACTTACCTACATTAAGAACGGGGAGGGGCAATGCAGATGACGTGGAAGCTCAAGACTCCCCAGTGACCCCAGCCTGTCAGTCCCACTGATTTCTTCTTGTTAAGTTTCTGAGAGTCTTCACGATCTGATTAACAACCAACACTGCCAGACTCCCCAGAGCTCTGCAATTCATTGCTATCCTATTTGTTGCAAACATTTTTAAAAGATTCAAATTTATTTGCAAATGTTTTATTATCTGAATGAAAACTATTTGCTAATCTGACTGGGTATAAAATTAATAAAAAAAATCAATAGTCTTCACTCCTATAGTCAAATAGTAACCAGTTAGTGGATATAATGAAGAAAAATCCTATTTACATTAAAAATAAATACACAGAAATAAGCTTACGAAATGTGCAAGATCTATATGAAGAAATTTTTTAATGTTTCAGAAAGCCACACACAAAAGACTTTAACAAATGGGAAGATGTACCATGTTCCTGCATAGGGAGGCTCATTATAGAAACATCAAGTCTCCTTCACCTATACATTTAAGGTGTATCCAATAAAAATACCAATGGGATATTTTGGCATAATAAACAAATTGATTCCAAGGTTCGAATGGTATGTAAGCAGAATAGCCAGGATACTTCTGAAAAAGAATAAGAGGGTACTAACCTTATCAAATATTAAAACAATTATAAAGCTGTAGTAATGTAAAAAAAGTAATATTGGTATAAGTCTGGAGAAAACGAGCCATCTAACAGAAACAGAACAGAAAATATCTAAAAAGTAGATAAAGATATACACAGGAATCTAGCATATGATAAAGGAGAAATTTCTTTAATTCATAAAGAAAATGCTGTCAAAAAAATTGATTAGCCATATGTAACAAAATAAACTTGGATACCTATCTTATTCTTTTCAGCAAAGTAAATTCCAGAAGAATCAAAAATTTAAACCAAGGAAAAGTCCATAAAAGAACTAGAATAAAATGTAGCTTTTGCATTATCCTTAAAAGAGTGGACAGTTTGATTATATAAAAGTCAAAATTTCTATGTAGGAAAGAATAAAGTCAGAAAATAAATGGCAAATAAAAAAAATTTAATGCAAATCACAGACAAAAGGCTAATTCCCTTAATAAAGAGCTCCTAAAATCAATAATGAAAAAGACTTACATCCTAAGTAATCTAGCAAAGGAACCAGATTATGTACCAGAAAATACAGATGGCTCTTAAACGTGTGAAGAAATGCTTAACCGTACTCGTCACAAGAGAAATACAAACTGAAAGTACAATGACATACGACTTTTTCACTTATCAGACTGTGCATCAGTTCGCTACTTCCACAATGTACCACAGACTGGCGGCTTAAACAACCGAAATTTACTTTCTCACAGTTCTGGAGGCTGAGTCCAAGATCAAGGTGTCAGCAGGGGGAGTTTCTTCTGAGGTCTCTCTCCTTGGCTTACAGATGGCTGTCTTCTCCTATATCCTCACATGATCTTCCCTCTGTGTGTGTCTGTACCCTCATCTCCTCTTCTTATAAGGACACCAGTCATATCGGATTAGGGCCCACCCATATGACCTCATTTTAACTTAATTATCTCTTTAGAGGCCTTGTCTCCAAATACAGTTACATTCTGAGGTACTAGGGGGTTAGAGCTTCAACATATGAATTTTGGGGGATAACAGATTGGCGCACTGTTGAAAACAGGTCTTCATAGAGTGCTCAAGGAAATATATATTGGGGCAGCCTCTACAGACAGTAATTTATCAGTATCAAAATTTTAACATATTTCATCAAAGAAGATATATTAATAGACTATAAGCACATGAAAAGATGCTCAACATCATGAGTCATTAGGGAAATGCAAATAAAATGACAATGAGATACCACTTTACCACTAGAGTGGCTACACTCAAGAAGACAGACAATAACAAGCAATGGAGAGGACGTGGAGAAATTGGAACCCTCACACAGTCATGCGTCACTTAACGACAAGGATATGTTCTGAGAAATGTGTCGTCAGGAGATTTCATCGTTGTGTGAAAAACAGAGTGTACTTACACAAACCCAGATGGTATAGCCTACTACACACCTGGGTTAAATGATATAGCCTATTGCTCCTAGGCTACAAATCTGTACAGCATGTTACTGTACTGAATAATGTAGGCAATTGTAAACCAACGCTAAGTATTTGTGTATCTAAACATAGAAAAAGTACAGTAAAAATATGGTAGAAAAGATAAAAAATGGTACACCTGTGTAGGGCACTGAGCATGAGTGGAGCCTGAAGGATTGGAAGTGGCTCTAGGTGAGTCAGCAAGCGAGTGGTGAAGGAATGTGAAGGCCTAGGATGTTACTGGACACTGCTGTAGACTTAATAAACACTGTACACTCAGGCTACACTAAGTTTATAAAAAATATTTTTATTTTTTCAGTAATAAATTAACCATAGCTTACTGTAACCTTTTTACTTTACTAACTTTTCAATCTTTTAACTTTTTGACTCTTGCAGTAACACTTAGCTTAAAACACAAACACACTCTACAGTTCTACAAAAAATATTTTCCTTTATATCCTTATTCTATAAGCTTTTTTCTATTTAAAAATTTTTTCTTATATTTTAAACTTTTTTGTTAAAAACTAAGACACAAACACACACATTAGCCTGGCCTACACAGGGTGAGGATCATCAATATCACTGTCTTCCACCTCCACATTCTGTTGCACTGGGAAAGGTCTTCAGGATCAATAACATGCATGGAGCTGTCATCTCCTATGACAACAACGCCTTCTTCTGGAACACCTCCTGAAGGACCCGCCTGAGCCTCATCTTGAGGAGATGTCACTCTTTTCAGAAATACGCCTATGGTGGTTTGCTTGGTTTGTTTCTTTTTTTCTATGTCATCATAGATTCGCTTGTAAACAGATAATGCACAATGAACATTAATGAAAACCTCTCTGTTAATGAAAACCTTTTGGTGTTGGAGTCCATGTTTTCAAACTATTTAAGGAGCTTGTTGAGGTCTGTAAAAGCTTCTGCTAAACCCTTTACTGTGAATTTTCTTGGAAGTTCTTCTTTCCTTCTCTTACAGTTTTCTTTTCCCTTGCTTCTTCTTTTTTATTTTTTATTCATTTTTCTTTTTCATTTTTTCTTTTTTTTTTTTGGTGAGGAAGATTGGCCCTGAGCTAACATCTGTTGGCAACCCTTCTCTTTTTGCTGAGGAAGACTGGCCCTGGGCTAACACCGTGACCATCTTCCTCTACTTTATATGTGGGACGCCTGCCACAGCATGGCTTGACAAGCAGTGCAAAGGTCTGCGCCCCAGTTCCAAACCCGGGACCACCAAAGCAGAGAGCATTAACTTAACCACTATGCCACCGGGCCGGCCCTGCTTCTTCTTCAGCAATGTGTTCCTGTTCCAGTTCCAACAACTCACTAGTCATTCCTCAGGAACCACCACTAGGAGCTCCTCAATGTCATCCTCAGCCACATCCAGGTTCAAGTTGTTTGCCATCTCAACCACAGCCTTGTTGATTTTTGCAACCTCCTCATCCTTGTCAAATCCTTTGAAGTCATGGACGAAACTCTTGAGTGTCTTCTTCCAGATGCTATTCATACACTCCTTGGTGACATCACTCCATGCCCAAGCAAGGTTCTTGATGCAGTCACAGATGTTGTAATCCTTCCAGAATTGCATCAGTGTCTTCCTCAGTTGCAGCAATAGCCTTGGCAAAGATCCTCCTCACATAGTAGGCCTTAAAAGCTGCTACAACTCCTTGATCCATTGGTTGGGTCAAAGAGGTGGTATTTGGAGGAGAAACACCACTTTGATATTGGGATGAAGATCACCAATAAAAGGAAGATGTCTAGGAGTATTATCAACAATAAACAAAATCTTGAAAGGTATGTTATTCTCCAAACAGTACGTCTCCATTTCGCTGGTACAGCAATTCAGGAGGGTGTCTTGGAAGAGGAGCTGGGTCATCCATGACTTCTTATGGCTTCTGCAGTACACTGGCAGTGTGTGCTTACTGATATGCTTGAAAGCCCTGGGGTTCTCACTGTGCCAGATCACAAAGGGTTTCAATTTGTAGCCTGCAACATTGCCCCCAAGCAAGACTGTTATCCTGTCCTTAAAAGCCCTGGCATTGACTTGGCCTCCTTATGGATGAAAGTCCTTTCAGGCATTCGTTTCCAGAATAGGGAGGTTTTATCCACATTGAATATTTGCTCTGGCAAGTAATTTCCCTCCACAATCAGCTTATCTAGAGTTTCCAAAAATTCTTAGCTGCCTTCACATCAGCACTCGCAGACTCACCACTCACTTTCACATTACATAATGAATAAGATTCTTTAATCATTTAAAACACCCAGAGCTAGCAGTAAATTCAACACTATGGCCAGGTCCAGCCTTTTCTTTTACCATCACAAACAAACTTTTCGTTTTGGCCGTGATCATCATGGTGCTGAGAGGGATACGCTCCTGTGTCTGATCTTCAATCCAGGTCTTCAGAAGTTTCTCCACGTCTGATATAGGCCCTTCTCAAATTTTTGTTGATCTCACCTTCAATGAAGGACCCTTTAACAGATTCTGTCACTTTGTCCTTGTTCTTCAAGATCACAGCCATGGTGGAATGGGACATGGCCTGACTGCCGAGCAAGAGCCATCACTGATTCTCCACCTTCACAGTCCTTACTCACTTTTAATTTCATTTCCAGGTCAATCACTCGACATGACCTCTCACTGGCAACATTAGCAGTGTACTTGGTATGCTTAGGGCCCACGATGAATAAAACAACATGAGGTTAAATCAAGCACAAGAGAAATGATGCAATCAAGAGATGCAGTAAACAGATGTATGAGTCTGCTGCTGGCATATTGTTTTACAGTAAATTTTTCCTTTTTATAAGTACAAAAAGCACACTCTAAGATAATGATAAAAACTATAGTAAATACATAAGCCAGTAACATAGTCATTTATTATCATTATCAAGTATTATGTACTGTACATATTTGTATGTGCTATACTTTTATACGACTGGCAGCACAGTAGGTTTGTTTACACCAGCATCACCACAAACACATGAGTGATGAGTTGCACTACAATGTTACTATGGCTACGTCATCACATCACTTGGCGATAGGAATCTTTCGGCTCCATTATAATCTTATGGGTGGTCCATCACTATGTAGTCTTATATGTGGTCCATTATTTTTTTTTTTTTTAAAGATTTTACTTATTTTATTTTTTCCCCCCAAAGCCCCAGCAGATAGTTGCATGTCATAGCTGCACATCCTTCTAGTTGCTGTATGTGGGACTCGGCCTCAGGATGGACGGAGAAGTGGTGCCTCGATGCGCACCCGGGATCCGAACCCGGGCCGCCAGCATTGCAGCGCGCGCACTTAACCACCAAGCCACAGGGCCGGCCCATGTGGTCCATTATTAATCAAAACCTCATTGTGTGGCGCACGATTATAAATATAAAAACAGAATCAATGTAGACACACATGATCTAAACACCATTGACCATCTTGTCTAAAAATAAATATGCCGAGTATAATAAGCAGTGGTTAAGCATTCATTTAATAAAAACTTTTTATCTCCTTGGAACTTATAATGATTTTTCAGTGGTCAAGTCTTCTTAAAGAAGCTGACCAAGATAATTTGCACCGATGCCTTTTTCCTTCTGAACAAAGTTTCCCAAGCATGGAGACTCATTCAAAACCATTCCATTTTCCCCAAGCACAGTCATCTTCTTCTATACTCTTAGATTTTTAAATTGTCTACTCCCTAGAACCAAAGTGGTTACTGATGAGAAGCCCTGGTTCCCTTCAGCAATGTGTGTACGGCCAACCACAAGTGGACACCCAAAGGTAAAAGTATCCAAGTATAGATGTTTTTTGAGTGCTGCAAATAACGCAGTAAAAAGTGGAGATCCTCTGCGTCGCCATTTCATACACACAGCAGCAGACACTTGGAAAGTCATTTGTTCATTTCCTAACATCAAGCCGCAGAGGCAAGACAAAAGCTTGCATCTTCTGCTTTTCCCACGAGGTTGTTTTGCTGCCAAAACCTCGTGATGTTCTCCAGGGTTTTATGTGTTTTGTAACACTGTTATTTTTCAGCAATTACCTGCAAGGTTCTGTCCCTCTCAAGAGACCTGTACAATCTTGTTCGATAAAAGTGATTATCATGGGGCCAGCCTGGTGGCATAGTGGTTACGTTTGTGAGCTCTGCTTCGGCAGCCTGGGGTTTGCAGGTTCAGATCCCGGGTGCGGACCTACACCACTCGTCAGCCATGATGTGGCGTCCCACATACAAAACAGAGGATCGGCACGGATGTTAGCTCAGGGCCAATCTTCCTCACACACACACACAAGTGTATCATGTAATGACCTTCATGAGGCCTGAAAGGACAAGGCCTGTGTTAGGAGGCATCTGCACACTCAGAGAGCCTCACTCATGTGAACAAGCCACATCAGAGGCTTTGTGCTCCTCTACCCTAAAGGTGCAGGGCCCCAGAGCACGTTCACTCCCGCCAGGCCATCCACAGGTAACACCACACTCTCTGCTTGGCTGTGGGAGCACAGGAAGATCAGGATTAGGCTGAGACTGCAGACACTACATTAAGAGAGGAGGTACCTGGTGCATCTACGTATGCCATGGGAACAGGTCAAGGACAGCTTATTCTTAAAAAGAAAGAAAAGCAAGTATCAAAGCCCTATTCATTCACTCAACAAATATGTACGGAGTACCCACTTTGTGCTTCCCACCATTCCAGGCCCTTGGGATTCTGCAACAAATATAATTGACAAAATCTCTCTTGGCTTACATTCTATTGGGGGTAGACAAATAAATACAATAAATTCGCAAATTATATCCTAGATGGTGATAAGTGGTATGGAGAGAAATAAAGCAGGAGGGGGTTGGGGAGACGGCTTGCAATTTTAAACAGGGTGGACTGGGAAGACCTCATGGAGAAGGTGGCCTTTCTGCATGCATGAAGGTGCCCTCCACTGGTCTGCATATACACGCTTGTGTATGCAGAGAAAACCTCCGGAAGGATGCATCACTCCCGTCCTGAAGGAGCTCAACAAGGTGCCTTCAGAACCAGCCAAGTTGGCCTCAACTGATTTTAGGGGGACCCTGAACCCCCACCCTCCTGCGTATTCCCCTGCTTCCTTTCTAAAGCCTGAAATTCCTTTAATGAGAGAGAAAAAAAAAACTATTTAATACAATACTATCCGAGAGAAATATCTGATGGTTTCGGAAAAGCTAGCACACAGTGCTCCAGTGTCACCAGGCGATCATGGAAGCACGTGGGTGATGACTGAGTTTTGCTCAGTACAGGGGAAGGGGGCATAAATTCCAAGAAGACACAGGGTCACCGAGTCAGGAGGAGCAAAGGCAGATACTGAGTGAGCAGGAACAAAGGCAGATAGAGATGAGAGGCAAACTTCTACGACTACACTCGTCCAGGCTCAGTTAACTACAAATGGTGCAGGATATGAGAGCACTGTCTCATGTGCAGTGTTAATATCGTGTGGCTAAAACACAGGCAACTCCAGTACACCAACGTTATGAAGTTTATACAAAATAATTTAAGAGTGACTGAACTCCCTGGAAATTCACCAATCGTGGCAGCAATTATGCTGAATCCTTGCTCTCTCACCTACCCACACCAATGTGGGAAGTGGACCTACAGAACAGGGTTTCTCAAACCCGAGGCTCCCACATTCTCAGGCCTCACAGTGATCTTTTATGTGAGGGTAGATTACTTTTTCGATCTGTAATCACCTTTCAACAGAGTTCTGCCTCAAAAATTCAGTGCTAGTGTTGGCATTTGAGTAATGAATAAGTTAACACCAAGCAGTTCTATTTTAGTTTCATGGCTAATAAGGAAAGACCAGAGGCAAAGTTAATTCATAAATCACACACTTTGAACATCAAGTGACATCATGGCCCGCGGTGCGAAGGTTTTGCCATAGTCCAAAGAGAACAGAGGTGGGAGACATGAGCAACCACATGGCACATGGTGGTGGAGGCACCTGGCAGTGGTGGCAAAGACATGCCAAACCCAGAGCACCAATACCACAGCAGTCAGAAAAGGTTCATGTGCACTGTGATTTTGTTCTGGCAGAAAACACTATTTATTACATTAAATTAATGCTGCTAATTTTAATGGTTTTGTAGTTTCATTGGTACTTAAACTGTAACTATATTTTGACTGCAAAGTTGTATGATAGATATGAAATCTATTCTACAAACTTAAGCATATGAAAAATGCTAGTGTTTTAACTAAGCTAAACCTGACCCTGGGCTCCATCCCACTGGAACAGCAGCAAACTGATCTCTGTTTTACTGGGATCCCCCATCCTCATTCCAGGTTGTGCAAAGGTTAGAACATTAGGGTAGGCCCTTCTCCTCTTCGATCTACTTGGTTGCCACTGATTGGTTCAGACGTGTGGGCTACTTAGATTTGGCTGCAAACAAACAGAAGCAGCATTTGTACCAGGAAAGTTCAGGCTGGGGTGGCTGGCTTGGTTTCTTATCAGGAAACCCGTTCTTTGAAGGCAGATGCTAAAAAATCTAGACAGCATAGTAAAAAGTCAGAAATCAATATTTATAGGTGAAATTAGCAGGCTGCTGATTGGTTAATAATGTTATAATGGGATGCTCACTGGCAAAATTATAAGTTTCCAGATATGCGGATTTATGTTAGAGCTACCCTTTCCCCGTGGAGGATTAGAATCCAAGAGGCCAGTGGCTTGATTCCTAAACACCCTGTGTCTAGCCATCGGTTAGAGAACTTCAGGCTGCTTGATGATAATTATCATATAACCCAGCCTCAGGAACGTTACAGCATCTTTTCTGAGTGAAGCTTTTGTGCAAAGTGGTGGTCAGCTTACAAGAAAAGATGCAAGCGTGGACTCCACGGAGATCACGGGAGAGAGACTGCATATACAGTTTTTGGCCTGACTGCTATTAAATGCTGTTTAATCAATGCTGGTATAATTGACAGAATTTGGTCCGAGATTCCCACTCCTTATAAGCAGAAAGCAAGGCTATAATGAGGGAGAGTAACTAACCCTCACTCCCATGTGGCTAACATCCTCTAGCAAAAGGAACCTAAAATTTGTACATGATCAAATTATCTTATGGCAGTAGGTAGCCTGAGACCCTGGAATTCAGGTGGCCCTCCTATCTGTGCCAAAATGGGCACAAGAATTTTTGCTGAGCCGAGGCCTGGGGCATGGCATGCCTGGGTGTTCCATCAGGTGTTAATCTCCCCCTCTGAGAATCTGTTCTTCCCCAAGATCTTCAAGAGACTGGACTGAAGGCCTCTTCTTCTCCAGGAACTACAGCCCCCTGTACCTTTCCTAGTCTTTAGGCATCTCTCTCATGGAGTTAATGCCCCTTCCACAGTACTCGCTGTCTCCTCTCCCTTAATGTGGCCCCTCAAGGAAACTGGAGTCCTAAAACAGTAGACAGGGAAGGGAGCAGTTATGTGAGGAGAGAAGCAGCAATAATCTCTCTCAAGAATGAAGGTGAAAGAAAGGCATTCGCAGGCCTCAAGGAAACTGGAGTCCTAAAACAGTAGACAGGGAAGGGAGCAGTTATCTGAGGAGAGTAGCAGCAAAAATCTCTCTCAAGAATGAAGGTGAAAGAAAGGCATTCGCAGGTGAAGAAAAACTAAGAAAATCTGTCACCAACAGACCTGCTCTAAAAGAAATGCTAAAGAAAATTCTTCAGCTGGAAGGGAAATAATGCCAGAGGGAAAACTGGAATCTCAGAAATAAAGGAGGAGCAACAGAAATGGCAAACAGTTATGTAAATATGAGACTATTTTTCTCCTCCTGAGTTCTTTAAAACATGTATGATAACAGAAAGCAAAACTTACAACACTGAAGCAGTTTTCAATGTATGAAGATGTAATATATAGGTAAAGTAACCTACATGGTGGTATGGTTTCTATATTCCAAGGGAAGTGGCACAATCTCGTTTCCAAGTAGACAGAGAAAAGTTCAATATGAATACTGTAATCTCTAGAGCAACCACTAAAATAACTATACAAAGTACATAGTCAAAAACGTCAATAGATTGATTAAAATGGAATACTAAGAAACATAAGAAACATTCAAGTAATCCAGGAAAGAGAAAGAGAGAAATAGAAACATACGGACAAAAAGAAAACAAATCATAAAATGACAGACCTATACCCAAGCATATTAATAGTTACATTAAATGTAAGTGGTCTAAACACACCAATTAAAAGAGAGAGACTATCTGATTAAATTTTTTTTAAAAAAGACTCAAATATATGCTATCTACAAGAAATCCACTTCCAATATAAACAGAAGTATGGGAAAAATAAACCATGCAAATAATAATTTTTTAAAAATGTGGAATGGCTAGATTACTATCAGAAAAAGCAGACTTTGGAGTAAGGAAAATTACCAAAGATAAAGACATTAAATCATGATTTATAAAGTCCACTCACCAAGAAGAAATAACAATCCTAAATGTCAATGCACCTAAAAATAGAGCAACAGGAGGCTGGCCTGGTGGTGCAGTGGTTAAGTTCCCGCGCTCTGTTCCAGCAGCCTGGGGTTCGCTGGTTCAGATCCCGGGTGCGGATCTAGGCACCACTCATCAAGCCATGTTGTGGCGGCATCCCACATATAAAGTAGAGCAAGACTGGCATGGATGTTAGCTCTGGGCTAATCTTTCTCACCAAAAGAAAAAAAATAAATAAACCAACAAAATACTTGAAGCAAAAACTGACAGAACTAACTTCCTATTTGTTGCAACATGCAAATAGCTTGGAAAGGAGTGATTCCAGTCCTCTCCGCAAGAAAAAAGCTGAACAAAATGAAAATCAACTTTTTTTCAGATCCATCAAAGAATGAGATCACAAGGAAAACTGCTGCCCCAAACTAGAGAGACGGACAGGTAGAATACAGAGAATCACAACTTTACTGGAGCAGAAGCCTCTGAAGTCAGTAACTGGTAGAAACATGTAAACGGTAATTACAACTGCTGGAGGGTTTAAAATTCCTGGGGCTTAAAACTCATGGGGCTGTCTTGAGAGGAAACAGGGAGGAACACACTTTAATGAGTTTTACCTCTAGGGGCCCCACCAGGTTCTTATGGTAAAGATTGGAGAAAAAAATCCCTCATGCTTTAGACAGGGGGAGAGGAACACTAACCATTTTGAAATGCACCCAGAGAAAAGCAACCATTTTGAAAACCTCCCATAACAAAGACCTTACCCCAAGGGAAACTACTTTATCAGAGCCTTATCTGACCTAGGGGAAGGGCAACTTGACAGCTGGAATCTCCTCTATCCTTCCTGTCTCACAGAGGGAAGAAAAAAAAAAAAAAGGAAAGGCTTAGAAACTCTTCTGGAGGGCAGAGTCCAGGGCTGCAGACACACAACACTGAGATTGACTCAGGATTCCAGAATGCTCTCCTCAGCCAATCACCACCTCACCACCACATCAACAGGGCTCCAGGGTAACAGTGGATTACAACTGAGAGAGCTGTCAGATACTGATTCCACTTCAGACGCAGTTTCTGGGGAAACTCAAAGACAATAGGGAGACAAAAAAGGATGCTTGAAGAATTGGAAGCCTCTTACATCTATAACTGTAGCAAACATCAAACACAGTGACTTCTAGCCAGATAAACATAAAAGCTCACACTCAAGGTCTATTTACTTTAGTTCCTATTACCTGATACATCAAGTTTGGCTTTCAACAAAAAATTACAAGGTGTGCTAAAGGCAAGAAAAAAACACAGTCTGACACCAAGCAACCATGAGACCTTGACTCAGATATGGCAAAGATTTTGCAATTATCAGACTGAGTTTAAAATACCTATGATTAGAGCTAGGGCTCTAATGACAAAAAGTGAACAACATACAAAAACAGATGGGTAATGTAAGCAGAGAAATGGAAACTCTAGGAAAGAATCAGGGAAATGCTAGAAACCTAAGACACCATAACACAAATGAAGAATGCCTTTGATGGGCTCATCAGTAGACTGGACTTGGTAGAGGAAAGAACCAGTGAGCTTGAAGATATGTCAACAGAAACTTCCCAAACTGAGAAAAAAAGAGAAAAAAGAATGGGGAAGAGACAAGGAAGATTTTCAATGTGAGTAGTCTAAATATACCAATCAAAAGACAGACTGTCAAAATGCATTTTTAAAAAAAAAGAAAGACTCAACTACATGTTGTTACAAGAAATCCACTTTAAATACAAAGACATATAGATTAAAAGTAAAGAGACAGAGAAACATACACCATGCTAACACTAATCAAAAGAAAGCTAGCATAGCTGTATTAATTTCTGTCATCTGATTGGTGTATTTTGACCACTGGCATTGAAAGTGATTATTGAGGGCCAGCCCCGTGGCTTAGCGGTTAAGTGAGCGCGCTCCACTGCTGGTGACCCGGGTTCAGATCCCGGGCGCGCACCGACGCACCACTTCTCCGGCCATGCTGAGGCCGCGTCCCACATACAGCAACTACAAGGATGTGCAGCTATGACATACAACTATCTACTGGGGCTTTGGGGGGAAAAATAAATAAATAAATAAAATCTTAAAAAAAAAAAAGTGATTATTGATATAGTTGGATTAATAGCTACCATATCTGTAACTGTCTTTTATTTTTTACACTTTTTTTTTTAGTATCTCCCTCTTTTTCTACCTTCTCTGGTTTTAACTGAGCATTTTATGATTCCATTTTCTCTTTTCTCTTAGCATATCAAAATTTCAACGTCCATTCATGATAAAAACTCTCAGCAAATTTTGAATAGAATGGAACTTCCTTAAGCTGATAAAGAGCATCTACCGACAGCTAACATCACACTTAATAGCAAAACACTGAATGTTTCTCCGTAAGATGGGGAACAAGGCAACACTGTCCCGTCTCACCACTCCTAACTCAGCATCATATTAGAAGTCCTGGTCAGTGTGATGAAGGAAAAGGAAATAAAAGGCATAGAGATTGGAAAGGGAGAAATAAAACTGTTCCTATTTGCAGATGACCTAATTGTTTATGTAAAAATTCCCAAGGAATCTACAAAAAAATCTCCTAGAACAAATATGTGAGTTTATTAGCAAAATCATAGAATACATGCTCAATATGCAAAAATCAATATTTCTGTGGACTAGAAACTGAAATTTATAAAATAATATTATTTACAACATCTCTGCAAAAAAAAAGTGAATACTTGGGTACAATTCTAACAAAATGTGCAGATCTGGATGCTGAAAACTACAAAGCACTAATGACAGAAATCAAAGGAAATCTAAATAAATGGAGAGACATACCACATTCATGGATTGAAAGACTCAAGAGAGTGACAATGTCAATTCTCCCCAAACTGAGCTACAGATTTAACATAATTCCAATAGGAATCCCAGGAGAATTTTTTGATATAGACAAGCTGGCTCTAAAATGCATATGGAAAGGCAAAGGAACTAGAATAGCCAAAACTATTTTGAAAAAAAGCAAGTTGAAGGATTCCAACTTTAGGTTAAAATTACCTAATTTTAAAACTTATTTTAAAGCCCACACGTAATCAAGACAATGTGAAGGGATAAAAAAAATTGCTGAAGTGATAAACACACATACACACACATATATCAATGGAACAGAATCCAGAGAATCCAGAAATAGACTCACAATATTGCCATTTGATGTCTGACAAAGTTGCAAAAGCAATTCAACAGAGTAAGAATAGTCTTTTCAACAAACGGTGTTGGAACAATCAAACATCAATATGACTAAAAAAAAAAAAAAAACAAATCTCAACCTAAACCTCACACCTTATATAAAAATTAACTCAAAATTTATCATCGATCTAAATATAAAACATACAACTAGGGGCCGGCCCCAGGGTGTAGTGGTTGAGTTTGGCGTGCTCCACTTTGGCAGCTCAGGTTTGCGGGTTTGAATCCCAGGCGCAGACCTATGCAGCCTGTCAGCCACACTGTGGCAGCGAACTCATATGTAAAGTGGAGGAAGACTGGCACAGGTGTTAGCTCAGGGCTAATCTTCCTCAAGCAAAAAGAAAGAGGAAGATTGGCAACAGATGTTAGCTCAGGGTTGCTCTTCCTCAGCAAAACAAAACAAAACAAAAAAAAGTAGAACTACAATACTTTTAGAAGAAAACATGGGGACATATCTTGATGACCTCAAGTTAGATGAGTTCTTAGATGAGATACGAAAAGTAAAATCCATACAAGACACATCAATAAATTGGATCTCAGCAAAATTAAAACCTTTCACTGTATGAAGGGTACTGGTCAGAGAAGGAGAAGACAAACCAGACTGGGAAAATCGTGCAAACCACCTATTCAACAAAGGACTTGCAGAGACAAAAAGAACTACTAAAGCTAAACAGAAAACAACCCAATTTGTTTAAAAACACTTCAAAAGATTGGAACAGACACACTTCCAAAGAAGATGTATGGATAGCAAATAAGCACACGAAAAGATGCTCAACATCATGAAAACCTGTTCCTGGTGGTCCCCAAAAGCATCCAGGCTAAAAATCAACCCCACCCTGACCCACCCAGGAACTCGACCTGTTGACCCAAATAATCCATAACCAATCTATAAATCAAAATTGGGGTGAGTTTATTATGAGCCAGATTTGAGGACCATATAGCCTGGGGCCTTAAGGAAGGCACCAAAAAAGTGGGGTGTACAGAGTGGTTATATACCGTCAAAGAGCATGTATCACATATGATTGCAATGTCCCTTTTACAATAGTCTCAAGATTGCCCTGTCGGCACAACAACTGATGGACACAGCAGGTAGCAGGTCTGCTGTCTCGATGAGCACGGCAGTTAGCAGATCTGTGGTCTCCAGCTGGGTAGTCACAGAGTGAGCACAGCAATCAATTCCTAGCCTAGGGAGAGATGCTTATCCTTAAGGAAATGCTGTTGTGGGGGAAGTTACATTTTTATCTTAAGGGCATTTGTTCTTGTCATTGGGACATGGTAAATGCTTAAAGCAGATATACAATGCATGCTCAATGGCCAAGTCAGGTTCTTTTGGAAAAACAAGGTCAGACCGAATTAGTTTTACACCAAATGGCTTCCTCGTATGCTCCAGTATATTCTATTGCTTGCCATTTATTTATCAGACTCATCACAGGAAAGAAATCTGGGAGGAAGTGCTTAGAGGCAGGAAGCAGAGGAGCCTGGCTACACACCTGTCCTTCACTGACACACGAACTTAGTCGTCTGCTTAACGGGTTGAATGATTCTAGCACAAAAATCTTTTTAAAAATCTCTCCTATTTTAAGTCAGAGAATTTCAAAGTTTCATGGTACTTTAAGATGACTTGTCCATTAACTTAATGGACTTGGGAAAACCATTCTCACTTGACAAACAGGGAAAATGAGGCACACACATTTGGAGCCCAAAGACACTTTAAGACTTAGGCAGTCCTAAAACTATCTATACAGAGACAAGACTGGGTCAGGGCCTCATACCCACCCCATCTCCCCTATGCATACCCAGACAGTTCTCTACACTCCTCCCATAAGGACATTCTGGAGCCATCACTGGCTAAAAATCAGGTTTCCACTCCCTGAGACAGGAAACACAGAGGAAGAGCAGTTTGTGTTGGTAGAGGTGAAGACAGAAATCCAGTCTGGAATATGTTGAGTTTGAAACATCTAGGAGGCATGGAGGTGGAAATGAGCAAATGTAGATGGGGCATCTGGCCTGAAGAGTTGATGTGAGCATGAGAGACCGAAAAAATTTTACATATGAAGTTACCAGGACTGTCTTCCTTTTTCCCACCTCTTCAGACAACAGAGCCAAGAGAAAATACCATGTTTCATCAAATCCAAGATGCTACTGTTTCTAAGAGAAATGACTAAGAAAGAAAAACTGCTGTCAAGATCTGACACAATGCTAAGACAGTAATGATTTTAAGATGCACCCCAAATTCAGAGATGTTATAAGATGGAAAAAAAGATGCATTTTAGAATAGATGAAATACAATAAGCCTTTTTATTGGTAGAAGGTAGTTAGATTGCAGTGAATACAGGGTAGACATTCGCTTTTGTAAATTTTTGTTCTGATATAATTTCAAAGTTATAGGAATGTTGCAAGAACAGTACAAAGAATTCTTGACAATCCTTTGCCAATTAACTGTTTTCACTTAGCCTCATTTATCATGCCCATTTTATCATTTTATCTCCCTTTCTCTCTCTCCTTCCCCAAATTTCTGATTAAGTTTCAGACTTTGTGCCCTCTGCTACCTAAAAACTTCAAGATGCATTTACTAAACTCAAGGTCATAGTCACAGTACAGTGATCAAACTGAGGAAATTTGACATTGATATAATACTATTATCTAATCCACCATTCACATTCAAATTTTGTCCAGTGTCCCAATAATATCCTTTATAGCTATCTTCGCCCCCACACCCAGCATCAAGCACTGTATACAGTTGTCAGGTTCCTTCAGTCCTCTTTCCTCTGGAAGGGTTCCTCAGTCTTTCTTTGTGTTTCTTGCTCTTGAAATTTTTGAAGAATACAGAGGCCAGTTATTTTGTACAGTGTCGCACTAATGGAATTTGCCTGATGTCTCCACACACTGAGATCCAGGTTATGAGGGGAATATGCCTGGGTGAGCTTGTGTCCTTCTCAGTGCCTCTTATCAGGAGGCACGTGACGTCTCCTCACTGAAGACGTTAACTTTGATCACTTAGTTAAGATGGCATCTACAGCACAGCAGTCACCTTTCGTGAGAATTTGAATTACAATAATTTTAAGTAGTAAAAGCTTCAAATATCAAAGTCTTATTTTATGTGTAAAATGTGAAATAATGAAAATTCAAAAAGAATTTAAAATGTATCAAGAACGGCTTAATTTTAATGCCAGGCAGCAATGTGAACTATCAACTATATTCTATTCTTTTGCCACAGAGCAGGGCCTGCCTAAGTTTGAATTATGCAGGGCCCCTACAAACAGCCTGTTTGAAGCAGTTTTCCGAACAGTGCTACCAGCAGTGACAAGAGGCCATTGGCATAGATTGTGGGGTTTAGAAATTGGGCATCCATGTTTCTGGCTGAGTGGTGGATAGGGGGACAAACTTGCCTTGCCACTTCCCTTCATCTGGGTCCTTGGAGAGCAGTGACCTCACAGAAGCCGGACCACAAAAACAGTCACCTGATCCCAGGGAGCTAACTGGCCAAGCTGCAGTCAGCCTTTAGAAATTGGCTTCCCTGGGGCAGAAGGCACCATCCTCCCTTTTATCACAGAGACAATGAGTTCTCAGTTTCATTCTCTATCCACAGGGGGGCACACACCCCCCCGGAGTGTGTGGGGTTGAATCTCATCTGTTCAAGGTTCTCTTGTCTCTCTCAAGCTAGGGAAGTGGGGATGCTACCCACTTTCGCCTGGTTTTGTCCACTTCCATGAACACAGCCAAAAGCCCAGAGGCCAGGTGGATGGCCAGGCCAAGCACATCCCTCCTCAGGCCACCTGAGTATAAGGCAGGCATCTGGATACCATGAGCTCTCCTGGGGGGTATGATGATCTGCCCATCAAAACTGAGCAGACTGCCTTGGTGATTTTTAAATAATGTATAACTATTTACAAAATTCCTGTGCCCATGAAGCTAAACTCCAAATCAGGGATCGTTTCATTATGTTACTTGATGCCGGTTCTTACGTTTACGGCTTGATGCCATTTGTGACCCTGAGGGAGACCCCGCAGGCCCCCGGTTTGAATGGCAATCCTAGGAGGTCCGCACTAGCAGGACCAGTCCACCATCCCTCTACGTGGTAACTAGCGGGGGTCAGGGTTTGTTACATACACAAGCCCAGCATCAGACTCATTTTTAAAAAACGTTATTTCCACAGGCACACACAGCTACAAAGCCCATAGGAGGGAAAGCGTGACTCATTAAGCCATTGATACTCTTGCCTATAAATGGAATCTGAGGGGCCGGCCCGGTGGTGCAAGTGGTTAAGTGCACGCGCTCCGCTGCGGCAGCCGGGGGTTTGCCGGTTTGGATCCTGGGCGCGCACCGATGCACTGCTTGTCGAGCCATGCAGTGGCGGCATCCCATATAAAGTGGAGGAAGATGGGCACAATGTTAGCTCAGGGCCAGTCTTCCTCAGGAAAAAAAAAAAGAGAAGAATTGGCATCAGATGTTAGCTCAAGGCTGATCTTCCTCACACACACACACAGAAAAATAAATAAATAAATGGAATTTGAGTTGACAATTCCCCTATCAACCCCTCACCTCACATGTCTAGGAAGATCATGTAAGTCACAGCTTTTTATCAGCCCTGAAAACTCATCATTTTCTTCTTAAGGTACAGAAATAATCTAGTCACCGAAGCATTGAGAACCCCACGTGCTGGGAGGCCTGGAATTTGCGGAGAGCCTGTCCAGATCCTGGCATACCCCTTAGCATTGTGTGACCCTAAGCACAGCTAATATCAATCCCAGTCTGCAAGATGGGGCTGTGGGAGATCAAAATTGACCACCTCAAAACATGTCTATTTACCTTGATTATTTTCTCTGAAGGACATGTGACCTTCCTCCAAACTGCCTAGAAGCGACAGACTGGGAGGGTCCTTGCTAAACCCATTCTTATCAAAGCTCTGTTTAAGGCAAATCTTCATTGTAAAGGTATCTCCCTCTCTGCACCAGGAAGAAGGGGGGATGACCTTATGTCTAGAAACTCTTTATCAGCTTGGAAGGTGAGGACTTAAACCTGCACACTCTTGAGCACTGTGCTTTCTGCTCGTCTCCCATAGCCGACTCCCCCACCCCCAACAGCCTCCTTTGTCTCCCTGAATGTGCTATTTAAGATGAAAACCTCCGCCATTTGTCGAGAAACTCAGCTTCCCTGGTTTCTCCTATGTGTACATGTTATAAAGCTTTGTTTGATTTTCTCCTGCTATTTGGTATTATGTCAATTTAATTTGTAGCCCAGCCAGAAAGGACCCAGAGTGGGCAGAGGATAGTCTCTCTCCCCTTCAGGGACAACAGCACGCCACAGCTCAGCAAACTGCTGTTAGCACTACGTGAAAGAATTTATGGAAAGCACTAAGAATAGAGCCTGGCATGCAGTGAGTGCTCAATCAAAATTTAAAAACAAAACACCAAGAGACAGGGGCTCCATTTCTAACAGCATCACGGCTGGTGCACGAGCTATTTATAGTGCCCAGGTACAGGGGACACATTATCTGTGTGGCGAACCACTCAAGCCCACCAGTGACCAAGCACCCAAAGCCCTCTCCCAGCCCCCACAAACCCTGTCTCTGTGGATAGCAGCAGGGAAGTGTGGGGCCTGTGGCAGATCAAGTGGGGAGCCTTCTCCCAGCTGGTGGGTGACTGGTTCAAATGGCCCGGAGGCCACCAGGTGTGTTACTTCTCATTCTTAAAGAGAGCCATGGAAGCCAACCTCCTTCTCCCTCCAGATGTGAGTGAGACAGCCATCACCAACATGACACGATGCACAAGAGGAGCAACCAGGGCCCCTACAAGCTGGTTCAGCCACTGGAACAACCCATCCTGAAGCCCTGTACTTTCCTTGTGGGACCTCCCTATTCGTTTAAGCCAAGACTGAGTTGGGTTTTCTATCACTGGCAGCTAAAAACATTCTTTTTTTTTGTGAGGAAGATCAGCCCTGAGCTAACATCCATGCTAATCCTCCTCTTTTTGCTGAGGAAGACCAGCTCTGAGCTAACATCTATTGCCAATCCTCCTCCTTCTCCCCCCGCCCCCAAAGCCCCAGTAGATAGTTGTATGTCATAGTTGCACATCCTTCTAGCTGCTGTATGTGGGACGCGGCCTCAGCATGGCCGGAGAAGCGGTGCATCGGTGTACGCCCGGGATTTAAAGGCGAGGAAGGTGTTGGGGGTGGGTAGTGGTCTGGGACTTCAGAGGGCAAGAAGACAATTTTTTTCAGAGTATCTATAGATAACGTGGTCAGGGAGAGAGAGAGAGTTTTTTTGACAAAAGGGGCTTGGTGCCCCTCCCATTGTAACATCTATTTTACATTATCATTACAGCCATCATGATAGAAGATCTGTTCCAGGAAGGAGCCACCATGTCAAATTCTTTAGGCAGTTAGTGGGGGAGGTCAAATGTCCCTCAGAGAAAACAATCAAGGTAAAGAGATATATTTCAGGGTGGCCAAATCTTGATCTCCCACAGTCCCGCCTTTGAAACTAAAAGTTTCACAGTCCTTTTGAAACTTAAAGAAGTTTCATAGTCCAGAAGCTGAGTTGGTAGATTGTTTCATCTCACTGAACACATTTCTTAGTCCTGATAATAGATCCGTTCAATTAAATTCATTTTAGAGGGTCGTGATGCAGGTGGGCTCTCAAGGTTACGCCTATATTGTAGAAGCAAGCAATCAAGTATTTAATAGAAGCATTTCTATGTAAACAAAAGAAAAACAAGGTTAATGGCTGGAGCAAGTTGTAAAGCAGTTTCTGAGTTTAGAGGACAGCCAGTTAAGAAGATTCTTAGATGTCAGCGTCAAATCATCTTTTGCAGTTTAAAATGTCTCTGATGATGTCATCGGGTAATCTCAAGTTTTAATTTTTTTTCTTCCCCCCCTCAAAAGCCCCAGTAGATAGTTGTATGTCATAGCTGCACATCCTTCTAGTTGCTGTATGTGGGACGTGGTCTCAGCATGGCCGGAGAAGCGGTGCGTCAGTGCGCGCCTGGGATCCAAACCCGGGCCTGCGGCAGCAGAGCGTGCACACTTAACCACTAAGCCACGGGCCGGCCCCTCTCTTAAGTTTATATCAAGTCCATCAGCTTCAGTTTGTAAGGCTTCAGGAAAAACGGCAGGTTCAGTTTTCAGTGATTCCAAATGAAAATGATGGAAAAAATGAAAAACATTAATTTGGATATCTGTAGCCAGATATTTCAGAAGACTAGAAGAAATCAGGATCCAGTCCAGTCAACAGATATAAAACAAAAACCTCAAAAGACAATTAACAAAACTAGGATCTAATATCCGCAAACGTATACTATAGTTTTTACTGAAATATAATTTTTCTAAAATCACCCTCATTTTTATCAAAGATAGCCAAATTAAAACTAACTAGTTTGTAAAATGTCTAGTTCCAATAAAGTTGGCCCAATTATTTACATAAGTACAGCAAGAATAGCAATTGATCACATAAGCAGATTTAAAAATCTGCTTTGCTGGAACTTTTTATAAGGAATCTCAGATTGAACTTTAAAGGCCTCTCGAGGCCAGGAAAGCCAAGCCAAGGATTTTGTCATCACACTTCGCCTGTAATACCTACAGATTTGGGTGAATTCCTCTCTTCCGAGGTTCCCCCAAAATATTTCGAGGTTCCTCGTACCTGCCAGATAAGTGACAATCTTTACTTATCCTGCTAAGTGCTGCTTGGAACGTAAGGTACCAGGCCAATATTTCCACGTGGCTTTATGCCACAAAGTCCAGGAACATAAGGTACCAGGCCAATATTTCCACGTGGCTTTATTCCATAAAGTCCAATCTTCATTCCTCAAAAGCTGTATGGTTATATTGCAAATATGATGTTCCAGTCACAGCCTTGGTAATATAACCAGTGTTTCCAATTGTGTCCTGTCATAAGGAGAACAGATTCTTACCGAACTTATGCAAATAACTATATTGCCATGAAAACAACAATACTCACTTATTAAGAGTTTCCAAATTCGAGAGATCAGATAGAAAAAGATAAATATTCCAATTTTACTTACAAAAGTATCATTTACCAAATTGCTATAAGTCATAGCTAGCTCAGGAGAAAAGAGAAAAAGTTTTCCTTAAATCTGAAAAACCAAAACATTAAAAATTCAGCAATACTTCAAATGAAAAATCATAAAAATTATGATCATCCTTCTCAGTTCATTTAGTCCTGTGTAATCCATTCTTGATCACAATCTTTTTGTTAGCAGCTTCATGAAGTCATCGGTTTCTCCATCAGATTTCTGTAATTTCTTACCAAGTTCAGTTTTATGATCAGAAAGTTTGTCAGAAATCTGTACTCCAGTCTAAAGGTCAGAGTCCTTTCCATAAATTTTTCTGAAGGTGAAACATATTTTGCAAAAGCATTAGAGCCAAGAAATGAATCTGTAAACAACAAGACCTCAAAATGGCAACTGACAAAGCAATTTGGTTAATTTTGTGACATACAACACTTTAAAATAATAATAACCAGAATTATGACTGATAACCAGGACAGATCAGAATTTCAGTAATGTTATACAATTTTAAAACACCTATATCAATAACATTTACCCACAAAATATCACCTAAGCAGGCTTATCATCACTTGTCTGACAATGCTTCCCATGTAATTTAACATACTGAATAACCCTAATAAGTTTAGTATCTTCCTCCGTATAGGAAGAGAGGAAATTTCTTTGAGAAGTTTCAGGGCCCTTTGAAAATTCCCAAAGAAAAAAAGTGAAAAAAAAAAGACTTTATTTAAGATATGAATTTTGGAGAGCTTGTCAAATATATAAACAGTCAAGGCAAACAGAGCATTAACAGTCCAAAAAGCCTTAATAGAGAGACCTCAGTCCTTTTGAACACAGATTTTTTTGTCTTTTAGGTAGACTTACTCAAAGGTAAAGAAAAATCTTTTATAACCTCTTGATCAAGTTCAAGAAAATTATCCTTTTAAGAGAAATAAGACCGGGGC
Source organism: Ceratotherium simum simum (assembly GCF_057802395.1). NCBI lineage: Eukaryota > Metazoa > Chordata > Mammalia > Perissodactyla > Rhinocerotidae > Ceratotherium > Ceratotherium simum. The sequence continues at coordinate 50,908,575 of NC_141920.1, forward strand.
CGGCCCTGTGGCTTGGTGGTTAAGTGCGCGCGCTGCAATGCTGGTGGCCCGGGTTCGGATCCCGGGTGCGCATCGAGGCACCACTTCTCCCTCCATCCTGAGGCCGAGTCCCACATACAGCAACTAGAAGGATGTGCAGCTATGACATACAACTATCTACTGGGGCTTTGGGGGGAAAAAATAAAATAAATAAAATCTTTAAAAAAAAAAAAAAAAAGAGAAATAAGACCAAATTATAATTTTGTACCAGCTTACTTCTGATATAAAAACTCATTTACTTAATGAAATTCATTTTAATCTTAGCCAACTGGACCATGCATAAAACTCCTTTTCCAGAATTCCTTCCACACACCTTCTATAACTTTCTTTTTACATTCAGAATTTGTCCTATGCCTTTCTTTTCCCTCCTAGTACTTGAGGACAAATTTATCTTTCTTAATCAACCAAACAAAATATTTCCATTCTTTGTACCTTCTTTATACAACTTACTTTCCTTGTACACAGACATATTTTTCTTAATTTTTAGTAGCTTCAATCACATCTACTAATTTGAAATTTTAACCCTTAGAAACCTTAATTTGTAAGTAAAAACTAAGTAAACAATTATAAAATTTTTTTACATTAGTATCTTGTGGCTTGGAAAATTTACAAACACTTCATAACGTTTAGAAATATGTTACTTTATAGTACAATCTTTCAATAAAACACATGTTTACCAATAGTCCCAAAACACCTTTTAGTTTTCCTGTAATGAAAAGCCAAAAGTAGACAAATGTACATTTAGCAATCAATGTCTAATATCTTATCGTATTTGGAAATGATACTCAGTGAATTTTTATCATAAAATTTAGCAAAACTCTAAAGTTTTAAGTCACCAAAAAGAGTTTGGAAGCTATAACCACCATAACACATAATTATTGTTTAAAGTTCACCCAACATTCATCTTTTTCACAACTATTTAGTTACTTATTCCCAATAATTACTTAGATTGCCTATAAGACTTCATAAGACCTCAGATAAAATTAGCCATCATTTAAATTACTATTTTTGTTAACCAGTTCTGTAATAGAAATAACATCAGTTTTTTCTACAAAATTTCATGTAAATTTCATCACCTCTTATACCTCTAAACATAGTTATCATTAAGATTTTTATCAATAGGTCTTGGTCTTCTAATTTTGGACAAGGGAAGCATTCCCAGTCAGACATTTTAAAACATACTCAGGCAAAGTTGACGTAACCTCTTTATATAAAATTAGCTCAAACATTCCAACCTTTATAATCTTATCAACACTTACACTTTTACATGTTCTCAATTCAATTGTAACCTGAGTTAAGGTCTTAAGGCTAGTCAAATTTTTCCCTTTCTGTTTCTGGCCTTTTTTTAGGTACCAATTAAACAATTGTGTGAGAGCTCTCAAAACATTTTTTTCCCCCCAATTTAGAAGTTTTTCCAATTCAAAGGATCTGTCGTCTGGCCATTGACGAGTGGGATCTTCATTTGTATATTTATTCCAATAGTGACTTGATCCAATACGCCTTTTTAAGGAAAGACCCGGAGGTAACTTTCCACGCTTAGAATAAATCTTTACCACGGACGCAAGAGGCATCCCTGGTGAGGGTGCAGATGATGTAGCCCCCATGATCCACAGAATTCACTCCCAAAGATATTCAGAGAAAGTAAAGACCGTTGCACAGGCAGTAAGGATGGTGTAGTGAAAACGGTGTCTCCAGTCTCCCACAATAGTGTGGGACGCCTCCAGTCACAGACCCGCTAATCTGTGACACCGGGCAGGCGATACTGGAATGGGATTTTTCCAGCACTAACAAGCAACGAAGGTTAAGACGACAAAAGCCCTTATGGACTGGGCCCTTTATGACAAACTCCCCTGAGAGCTTGGCACAGCCGGACAAAGACAGTTCGGAACCCCAGTTTACTCAACTGGCCACCAAGGGGCACCCCGGTAAATGTACCTTCTGTATGGTGGAGACCAAGGAGAATATTCTCACTGGTCACAAAGCCAAATTCTCAGGACACAGAACAAGACAGAGACTACTTGGGAGGAAAAGGGATCAAGGGCCGGCCCTGTGGCTTGGTGGTTAAGTGCGCGCGCTGCGATGCTGGCGGCCCGGGTTCGGATCCCGGGTGCGCATCGAGGCACCACTTCTCTGTCCATCCTGGGGCCGAGTCCCACATACAGCAACTAGAAGGGTGTGCAGCAGTGACATACAACTATCTACTGGGGCTTTGGGGGCAAAAAATAAAATAAATAAAATCTTTAAAAAAAAAAAAAAAAGAAAAGGGATCAAGATCAAAACCAAGAGTACTCTACCAAATTTACCAGAGTCACTAAAAGCACAAGAAACTAGTTTCCCAAATATTGTCTCCTGCCAATCTAAATTTAGAAAAAGAAAAAAATTCTCACTGCTTGCTTCCACCGCACCCCGCAGATAGAGATTCCGGGAGCCTGACGTGGTAAGAAATCTTACCTTTTGCTGGCTTTCGTCAGGTGTTCCCCTATCTCATCATCTGCAGTAGTCCAGGGAGAAGGCAGTTCTTCCAGAGAAGGCAACTTGCCAGCCAGTGGGGATCCTGCCAGCTACACCGAAACTGTGGGGAGAGAGGGAGAATCCCCCTCTGCCTTTTCCCTTAAGGTTCTTCTGGCTGGCCAAATAATCAACAAGACAGATTAGCAGGAGAAAATAATACCAAGTTTAATAACATGTATACATGGGAGAAACTCAGAAATGAGCAACTTGTCCCTCTGTCTAAGCTGCTTGCTTAAGTATTGTAGCTAAAGGCGAGGAAGGTGTTGGGGGTGGGTAGCGGTCTGGGACTTCAGAGGGCAGGAGGACAATTCTTTTCAGGGTCATCTATAGATAATGTGGTCAGGGAGAGAGAGAGATTTTTTGATAAAAGGGGCTTGGTGCCCCTCCCATTGTAACATCTATTTTACATTATCATTACAGCCATCATGATAGAAGATCTATTCCAGGAAGGACCCACCATGTCAAATTCTTTAGGCAGTTAGTGGGGGAGGTCAAATGTCCCTCAGAGAAAACAATCAAAGTAAAGAGATATATTCAGGGTGGCCAAATCTTGATCTCCCACACAGTCAACACACACGCTGGCAGATACCAGCGCTTTTCAAGACAGAATGCAGCAGAATTACCTGGAGGGCTTTGGTTTACTGGAGAAGCAAATGATTTCAACTCAAGGGAGACTATTCAACAATCTTTGAGAAACAAGAAGCCATTATCCCTTGAAGTCTAAGGAATGACAATCCAGGGTTGAGAGAGACAGAAAAGTGCAACCAAGCAGCACCAGATGCATGCTCCCACTTTCATCAAAAGAGGTTAAAAATACAGAACATGCTCCAAAAAACTCCTGTGTTCCACGGTTCACGGACAATGACAGTCGGAATCCTTTGGTGAACTCTAAGCAGGAGGCTCAAGGTTACCCCAAGGACGGAGGAAGGAAAGCCTTCTGCTACCACCACTCTCCAAATAGCTCCAGGTAGAGTCTGACCCAAAGTTTTGGCCTCCTGCTTGTGATTAACCAAATCTCTGGCCTTGAGCCTAAATTCCTAATTTGTACTGGAGGCCAAGGACTAAGCTAAACCCAAATCTAAAGTCCAGCAACAGCCACTGCCACTCAACCTTTTACAGAATGACCACGGAATCAGACAGCAAAGTGGCCGAAGCGCTGGAGGCGCCCTTCCAGGCCACAGGGCACGATTCCCTCTTTCAGGAGGCACTCCACGACCTCAACTCCAGCTCCAAAACTAAAAGTTCAAGGTGTGAGGCCAAGACACTATTTCCCTCCTTCCAGACCTCTCTAGAGCCAGGGAAGGAGAGATACCTAGCAGTCACCTGTTCATGACAAGATCCAAAGGTAAATATCCAAGGTGGAAAGAACACGATTAGAGGGATCTCTCACACGCCCCAAGTCTCAAATGCCATCCAAGAAAAAAAAGAACCATCCATCAACCAGCATCTAAAGCCACTCACCATAAACTGGCAAAATCTGAACACTTGGAATACTTAGGTTTAAAACTTTGCAACTCTTGTATTACTCTATTTTCCACCACCAAAAATGTTATTAAGAATGCAGAATAAAGGATACGCTAATACTATGGGATATACAACATGCTGTTAGCAAATGACTGTGCCAGTTCACTCTCCTCGGAGCAGCCCTGCAAACCGCACGTATGGGATGAATATGAGTTAGAGAAAAAGTTTTCCATCAAAGTTTATATAAACTCGAAATTTAAAGAATGTTAAAATCCTAACTTTTCCTCTATAAAGTGTTCTTTTCCTAATGTGATGGTGTTAAATGTTATCTGAAGTTTAGGTTCTTTGGAGAAAGCTTGTTATTTTCTAATTCTGCAAAACCCATTATCCTGTATTTTTTATTGAATCTGAACTATATATAAACACATGCCCCACTTTTATTTGCCAATAGAGATCAGTTAAGTTTGTAATAGTTTAAACCCCTAATAGATGATGTGAAAATCAAACAGAAAACGTACAGCAGGGCGGTAGACCGCTTCACTAACCGCCTTCACATTTTTCTTTTAATATACACGTACTCTGGCACACAGTTCGTTAAACTGCGTTCTGCTTAACACACCAGTTTTAACTATCTTTAATTTTTTTTTAATATTCTGCTTTTAGAAGTATTCTAAGTCCAATGCGAAAAACCTGGAAATCACAGCAAAGGCCTCTAAAAAGAAACTCCCCTCGCTCCTATTGACAGTGTTGGCGGTGGGATCTTCAGCACCACTTGCCCTTCTCAAAGCCCTCCAGCGCCACAGTTCCTTCTCCGAAGCTCCTCCCTGCTCCACAGCTGGGCCTAAGGCTCTTAGAGCAGAAGGGAACCGAGCGACCCTTCCCTTTCACCCTGCGAAAACACGCAGCCCTCCACCAGCTCCCAACAAGGCAGCGTTAATTCCAGGGCACGATGGATGAGTGTGAAGTACGCAAGACACGGACAGACTCCTACATGGGATTGTGAACGGCACACTGATGGGAAGAAAGGGGCGATTCCGCCAAACAGCTAGCACAGCAGATAAAACTCCAACAGACAATTCTGCCCCAGAGAGTGGCCGTCTTATCTCAAACAATTTTTCCCAGTGTAAACTCGTAATACAATCAAGGAAGCAGGCAAGTCTTTATGCGTTTCTGCGCAATGGGATTAATCTTACCAACAGAAGACGATTCTGTGGAAAAACTCGACTGCTCAGAGACCTGGGCCTCGCGTTTTGCAGATGACAGGAAAAACGTGAGGGAAATGGCGGCGCGTGGGGGACATTCCGCCGTGCGGTACCCACGACCGCCGCACTCCCGGCCGACCGCCCGGCCTCCACGTCACCGATGAAAACCACCCCTCGGACCCCGGGTCGCACGCCAGGAGCTTAGCGTCCATGTCAGCCCAGGGCGAAAAGTGCCAACTCCGTTCCAGGTCACCGACACCGCAGAAGCAGCCGCCGTCCTCGGACTGGTTTTAAAGGCGCGGTCAGGAGCCGGGGGCTAGGCCCCAGCCGGCACGTGGTTTTAAAGTGCCTCCCCCCCCCCAGGGAGACGGACAAGGCGGGACACAGTCGGACTTGCGACCTGTGGGGGCGGGGGAAGGACGGGGCGCGGGGGGCGGGCGGCGCAAGCTTCTCACCCAACGCCCCAGACTCGCGCGGCCCCGCACACGCGCGCCCACCTGCCGACTCCCGGGGCGCAGCTGGCCCCAACCGCACGTGCGGCGGAGGGGAGGGCGCGGCCCCGGCCCCCGCTCACCTGGGCAGCGGGCGTCTCCGGTCTCCGCCCTCGCTATGCACAGGGACGCGGGCCAAGAGCGCTGGGCGTGCGCCAGCCTCCCACCCCACGTCCCGCCGGCCGCTCTTTGTGACTGGAGGGCGGACGCCGCGCTCCTCCCGGCGCCAGGCACCGCCCCCGCGCCCTCTCGGCGCCGGGCTCGGCAGGCATTCCGGGGTGGGGGCAGGGTGGCGAGGGCGGCGAACTGTTCGGGGATGAGGCGGCTAGCTGCGCCGGGGACTCCTCTGCAGCCTCTCGGGCGTCTCCGGAAAGTTTAGAGCCCCAGGGAGTGAACCCTGGAGCTGACGTCGCTGATTTCTATAAGCGATGGCTGTGGGATTTGGCTGTTCACAGCTCTTGGTTTGGCATCTTCTCCTGGAAACAGTCAGAGGAGGTAGGCCAGGCAAAGGTAATACCCCAAAATCGCAGTTGAGGAAACCGGGAGACATAGAACTTACGGTTACTTTCTTTCTACATATATTCAATAATAAATATTTATTGAGTACCTACTAGTGCCAGGCATTGTCCTAGGGGCTGAGAATAGAGCAGTGACAAAACGGAGGGAGTGGTGCAAAAAAAAAATGAAGCTTAAGAGGTTAAATAACGTGCTGGGATTCATACAGTTCCCAGGTGCCAAGATCTGACCCCAGAACCTGCATGCGCTCTGGCTGCCCAGTGGGCCGCTGAGCCAAGACCTGGGGCTGCGTCATCCTTCCACCTGCTCTCCACACTCAGTGTCAGTGACTTCCTCCTTCTACTCCCTACACTGCAATGAAACTGCTCTTGGTGTCCCCGTTACCTCCCAGTGATCAAATCCAGAGGTTTGTCTTCATACCTTATCTGCGTGGCTCCAGGGCCTGAGCAGCTCCACTCTGGCTCCCCTGACACAGCCCTCCTGGCTGTCCTGTGGCTTCTCTGACTACTCCTTCTCAACACCTCATTGTGGTCCTCCTTTCCCATTCCCTAAATATTTTCATTCAAAACGGTTCTAGACTTGCCTCTCTGCTCTCTTTTCCAGTCTTTGGGTGATTCCATCCTGTCCCCTGTCTTAGTCAACAACCTCCTGCGCACTGCCCCGTCTCAGTATTCCTAGTCCTGCTCTCACCCTAGTTCTCATGCACTTTCTCTCTTAAAGCCCCAAACATCCAACTGCCAACTGCATATTCCACTTCCATGTCCCACAAACAGTTCAAACTCAATTAGTCAACAAGTCTCAAACTGAAATATTTGGGGCCGGCCTGGTGGCGTAGTGGTTAAGTTTGCGTGCTCCCCTTTGGTAGCCTGGCATTCGCAGGTTTGGATCCTGGGCGCAGACCTAGGCACTGCTTATCAAGCCATGCTGTGGCAGCATCCCACATATAAAGTAGAGGAAGATGGGCACGGATGTTACTACAGGGCCAGTCTTCCTTAGCAAAAAGAGGAGGATTGGCAACAGATGTTAGTTCAGGGCTAATCTTCCACACACACACAAAATGAAATATTTATCTTTCCCCTAAAACGTGCTTCTTGTTTTTGTAAATTCTCCATCTTGTTGAAGGTCCCAGCCCTTCCATCTCCTCTTCATGCTTACTCAGTTGCCAAGTCCCATAGATGTCTGTGTCCGCGCTCTCTCAAATCCCAGCCACACACCATCCTTCTGTCAGGCCCTCTGGATTGCTCCCAAGGCTTGCTAAAGCGCTAAAGACCACTGTCTGTGCTTTTTTGTGCTTGCCACCTCCGGCGGGGGCCAGGTGTACTTTCTAAAACATACACCTGTGTCGTCTCTTTTCTGCCTAAAGCTCTTCAAGGGCTCGTTGTGAAATGGTTTAGCAGGTCCTTCCTTCCAGACCTGACCTTGTCACCTTTCTAGCCTCACTCCCCCCTCCCCCACCAGTCCGTTCCTATCCAGCCTTCAGGCCATTGGGGCCTCCCCAGAGTTTTCTGAAAGGGGGACAGATTGTGGTCTCTGTTTCCTCCAAGGCTTTGCAAAACCCCTCTACCTCTCAATCAGCTTTCAGGACTAAACACAGAACCTCCTCACCGCGTGTTTGCTGCCTTTCCTCCATCGTTCCATGACATCGGTGTTCACTTCTGTCCAGACTTGTATCACTCTGTGCTTTGATAATCTCGTTGCTAAATTGCTCTTCTGCTACTTTTTGAGCTCCCCATGGAGCTCTGTCCCCCTCCTTTTATTATCTTTTATCTCTGCCCCTCCCCCCAGGATCCAGCAAGTGCTGTTTGTGTTTGCTAAACCATAGCATGGGCTACTGATGCCCTCTCCCCCTTTGATCTCCCTGACTGATTTTCTTCGTCCCTTTGCTCCTTCCTTTCACCCCTGACGTGGCAAGGGAAGTCTTGCATAACAATACATCAAAGTGATGAAATGAGCTGCAGTGCGATCTAGCATGAGGAAGGTGGATATATTTTGTAGGGATTCCACTTTAAAGGCTGTGAGGATCTGGGGCAAAATGACTGGTGGGGGGAGGAGGAGGCAAGATGAAAGCTCAGCTCTGGGGGCACAGGGTAGGGGAAGGATGGGGGAAGGGACCAAGGGAACTGAAACTTCAAGTGCCTGCAAGTGGCAAACTCAATACAGAGTGCAAGGCAACAGGAGAGCACTGGTGAAGAGGTGCTTACACCGTGCTGTGGGCTGTGGTTTTCCTGACCTGCTCTGCTGGAGCCCTTCTGCTATGTGTGTGACTCTCCCCAGCCAGTGAGGGGCACAGTGGCAGGCCACAGCCTGCAGAGGTGGTCTAGCTGTGGCTAGCAAAGCCAAGACCCTGACTGATTCCAGTTTATAATACTAAGTCCCCAGGGGTGCATACTGCCAGAGTGAAGAATTTCTTTCTCTAATGTTCCTTACTGTCTGCTTGGGGTTTCACTCACCAGTTGGAGAATGAATCTGGTATTAGATGTGAGTCATGGTGCCATTTACTGGCTATTTGACTGTGGGCCACCCAGTCATTTCACCTCTGGACCCTCAGTTTCCTCATCTGAAAGTGGAAATTAAAAACATAACCACTGCACAAGAGTGTATCAAGTTTAAATGAGCTAATCAATGGATCCTATATGAGGGGAGCAGGGACACCAGGAATTCTCCATCTGGGCTATTTAAGCATCTGAATACCAGTGCCTGGGTCCTACTCCCAGAGAATTGGATTCCGTTTGCTCAGGAAAGAACCTTTGAGTTGATCTTGACTCTCTCTCTTATACCCTACATTCAATACATCATCACATCCATGTGGCTCTCCTTTTTTAAAACGTTTTCTTTTGAATTAACATTATATTTATAGAAAATTTGCAAAAGTAGTATAGAGAGTTTCCATATACTTCTCACCCAGGTTCCCCGAATATTAACATATTACAGGGGCTGGCCCAGTGGCATGGTTAAATTCACTTGCTCTGCTTCAGTGGCCCAGGGTTCGCATGTTCAGATCCCAGGCGCGGACCTACGCACTGCTTATCAAGCTGTGTTGTGGCAGGTGTCCCACATAAAATAGAAGAAGATGGGCACAGATGTTAGCTCAGGGCCAATCTTCCTCAGCAAAAAGAGGAGGATTGGCGACAGATGTTAGCTCAGAGCTAATCTTCCTCACAAAAAAAAAAATTTAAAAAATCTTACATAACCATGGTATAGTTATCAGAACCAGGAATTTATCATCGGTACACTACTGTTAACTAAAGACTTTATTCAAATTTCACTAATTTTCCTAATGTCTTTTTTTTTTGATTCCAGAATCCCACCATTGCCACCAAGCTGCCATCATTTCCAGCCTGGGTAAGAGCCTCCTAGCCATTCTCTTTGCTTCTACTTTTGCCTTTCTCCATCCTATTTAAGCTTTGTTCTTTCTTAATTATTGGTTAGTTTTGTAATGGTGTAGCGTTGGTCTTCAATTTTTTTCTTAAGTCTGCAGTTTTCCTTTGATCTCATGCCGCTATTCTGTCCATTTGTCTTTGAGCTCTTGTTTATGAGCTAACATTCCGTTCTTCTTAAGACGTAGAGTCTGAAGCACTTGTGGGGAATTTCTTTTTGTTCCTTGGGCTATACTTTCTCCTAGGTTTGGTTCATCATGTTTTGCATTCTTGCTTCTCTTTTTCCTTTGGGACAGAGGGAGAGAGGAGCTGTAGCACGTTTGTGTGGGTTCCACTGTGTTCTTACCCAAATAGCCCCCTTCAAAACCTCCTTTTGCGCTGACATGTTGTGAATGACTTCTCCCTCTCCTGCCCACTGTATCTGACATCAGTTGGATTTGCCTGATGAGCCAGTTGTTTGAGGGCTGGGTATTTTGTGATCTTTTTTTATTTCTGGTAGTCTGGTAGCCAGACGGCATGGCTGGGACAGGGATGGCGCAGAGTGAGAGGTCAGCTGAGGGGGATACAGTCTTGTTAGAATATCTGGGCTCTGTTCTCCCTTAGAAGGTTTGAGGGAGGGGCCGGCCCAGTGGCACAGTGGTTAAGTGTGCACGCTCCGCTTCGGCGGCCCAAGGGTTTGCAGGCGCGCACCGACGCACCACTTGTCAAGCCATGCTCTGGCAGCATCCCATATAAAGTACAGGAAAATGGGCATGATGTTAGCCCAGGGCCAGTCTTCCTCAGAAAAAAACAGGAGGATTGGCATCGGATGTTAGCTCAGGGCTGATTTTCCTCACAAAAAAACAAACAACAAAAAAGAAGGTTTGAGGAATATCCTGTATCATTTCTCTGTACTGTTTCCCTCGGCCCAGAGAGGGTGATTCTGTCCCTTTAGAGGGGACACTCGGGCTTCAGAGCTACCTACCAATGCAGCATTTTTCACTTCGCATGTTTCACACTTTTCTCCTTAGTAGACATTTCCAGTCTCCTAGTCAGAAGAAAAAGGGAAAAGATGAAGACAGCCACCTGGGTTGATTTTGTCCCTTTTGGAGTATATTATGAAAACTATGGAGTGTATTTGCTGAAGTGTAGGGGTGGAATTAGGAATTTCAACAAATTGCATAGCAATAGGGTCTTTATTCAGAGTGGCCGAGTGCCCAGGTAAATATTCTAGAACCCTAAGGAGAAAGAAAATGAATAACTGGGATCAACTAGCAGTCTTTGACACAATTATATATGAATACTCAGGTCTCTTATTTTATTTTAAGCCTCACAGCCATTAAACTTATTTTCCTTAGGTTGTGTAAAGCAGGCTGCTAAGCGTGCTCCTCTCCCTCTCTTACCTGCTGCTGCCCTGGGCCAGCTGCACAGCTCCACCTGCCCTCAGAGCTGAATCTCCTTCCCTAACCGTGGCAACCATCATCATCCACTTTCCACATATGAGAAGTGTTCTGCACACTTGAAAAGGTCTTTGAGGCCAGAGAAAAATGAGAGGACCCAAACTGAGGTGGCTGGGACTAGATGAGACAAATAAAGAAAATAGGGAAGGGAAAAGTGGGCTCAAGATGCCAGCAGTAAAGTCACCTGGAAAAAACAGGCAGGAAGTGACCAGATCTGATATTTTAGCTGAGAAAGTGGCCAAAGGGGCAGATATGGCTGACATATAAAAAGAAGTGGTAGCTATGAACCAAATGGTGGGGTGAGAGGCAAAGAGAGATGAAAACCAAAAATGTCTCCAAGGTATCTTGCTTAGGTGGAAGGTGAAGTTGCAATGTTGTCCAATGCTTTACACAGAAGTTAAGTACTCTATCTTCACCATGACTTGCTAGTGGAACATTAAGTTGTAATGGTCTTATAAATTGAGTATTGTGTCAAATTTATCAGAGATGGGGCTCAGAGGTAAATTCCAGTGCCCTCATTTAGAAGCATATCATCTTACCCACAGCCTGGATTTAGAAGAAAAATCGACAGCAATAGGTCAATAACTGAGGCTGGAAAAATCCTATTGCATAGTTTGTCTTATCATATAGGAAACACTTATCAGTCTCTTGTCACTTCTAGTCACTCTGTCTCTAGAGCATGCTTGATGTCTGGAGAGATTAATGATGCAAGAGAAAGAAGAAATATTACCTATTCAGGATACAGGGGGGTCAATGTAACCTTGAGATATGAGAGAGAGAAGCCATGGCTCCAGAGTTCTGAAGACCACTCATAACATAAGATGAGCCTTACCAGGTTAAACCCACAGCCCCTGCCTCCCAAATGTTTCTCCTTTCATCTTTCTATGTGCTATGACAAAATGAACTTAATCTTCCCCCAAATCTGCTTTAATCACATATTCCTTTCCTCAAGGCCTTTGATGACTCCACATTTACTAGATGGTGGATCCTGACATCCCCTGCACATTATTGGTGATGTCTGTCTTGGTCATTTGATTCAGGTGGTGTTTGCTAGATCTGTCCACTGCAAAGTTTCAATTTTCCTCTTCCATACTCTGTTCTTTGAAAGGAAATTACTAAGTCTAGCCTACACTCAAGAAGGGAAGGAGTAAATTCCACCTCCTGGAGGGGGAAGTATCTACATATACTATTTAGAATTATTTATAAGGAAGATCTGTCTCCTCTTTCTTGCTTGCTTGCTTTCTTGCTTTCCTTCTTTCCTTCCTTCCTTCCTTTTCAATCATTTATTTATATTAGTAGGGATTCATGTATATGTATTTTATACTCTCAGTTATAATCCAATGCTGTTATTTATTTTGTTGCTCAAATTTTCCCAGCTTTGGCCATTGGGAACTCTTTCAGATTGGCTTCGGTGTCTCTTTGACATGCTCCCATCCTTTTGCTTTTGGAGCACTTCCTCAGCTTCTGGCACCATAAGATGTTCCAGGTTCAGCTTATACTTTCCTTTCCCAGCCCTGGTATCAGCCATGTTTCCAAGGAGCCCTGGTTCCTTTCACTGGAGAATGGTATTTAGAAACCAAGATCTTGATGAGAGTGTGCTCATTGCTATGGGGGATGTCACTGATTCTTAGCACAGCTTCAGGAAATATATGTATGTATACTGACCCATGGATATACACATAGTTATAAATATCTGTCTGTCTGTCTGTCTATCTATCTACCTACCTACCTACCTACCTATTAAACCGAACACGAGTTCATACTGATATCTCCAACTTAAATCCAACACCATAAGCTTCATTCTAGCATTCCCCCCTTGTTTCTTTGATGGTAGGAAACCTGGCTCCTCTTATCTACCATTTATTTACTTATTTGTTCAACTGTAGTATTGTTGTAAAGTACTTTCAGAATTGTTAACTCCTGTAAGAAACAAATTTACAAGCTAGAATATAGTGTTTATATACAGTTCTTTAGCCTTACAGTTTCCAGTCAAAATACTAGTTTTCAAAGTTATTTGGGTCAGCTCCTTTTTTTCCCCACCCCCTTCAGTGAGGTTATAGCATACATTTATAATACAGTTAGATTCATTTGTCACAGTCTGTTTTCCATGTTTCGCTCAACATCCTAGTTGTTTTTTATTTGCATACAGTAAAACTTGTGCTGTGTGAAATCGACAAGTGTATAGTGTCATATATCTACCATCCCAGTGCCATACATAACAGTTCCATCACCCTAAAAGTCCCTCTGTGTGTCCCTTTTGCAGTTAACTGCCTAATACCTGGCAACCACTGATTTGTTTTCCGTCCCTATACAGTCATGCACCACATGTTTCAATCAATGACTGACTGCTTATACGATAGTGATCCCAAAAGATTAGTATCATAGAGCCTAGGTGTGTAGTAGGCTATACCATCTAGGGTTGTGTAAGTATACTCTATGATGTTCACATAACAACAAAATAACCTAATGACACATTTCTCAGAATGTGTCCCTGTCATTAAGCGACGAACGACTGTAATTTTGATTTTTCCAAAATTTCATATGAATGGAACCATATAATACATATGCTTTGGGGTTTGGCTTCATTCACTTAGCAGAATGAGTTTAAGATCCATCCATGTTGTTGCATGTATCAGTAGCTCATTCCTTTTAATTGCTAAGTAGTATTCCATCATATGAATGTTCCACAATTTATCCATTAACCTGTACGTCTTGGTTACTTCCAGCTTTTTGTGATTATGAATAGAGCTACTTATAAGCATTTCCATACAATTTTTTGTTGTTCTTTGAATATAAGTTTCCTATTCACTTTGATAAATACCTATGAGTGGGGTTGCTAGGTTGTATGGCAAGCCTCTGTTTAACTGTATATGATGGTACCAAACTGTTTTCCAAAGTGGCTATACCGTTTTGCATTCCCCACCAGCAATGAATGTGTTTCTGTTCCTCTGCATCCTTGTCAGCATTTGGTGGTGTCAGTTTACTTTATTTTAGCCATTCCAGTAGGGTCTGCTTTCTTTATGAGGGCAGACTTGTTTTGGTAAAAACATTAGGTGTTATTAACATTCACTTAGCTAACAGAAGTCTGATGAGGGTTTTTATAGTGTTAAATTAATTTAAAAAGGAGGCCATTAGAGGTAGTTCTAATGCCCTAGCAGCCTATGTAAGCAAACCAAAATCTAAGCCTGAAATGCCTCAAGGTTAAGAAATCAAAACCTAGAGGCCGGCCCGGTGGCATAGTGGTTAAGTTCGCATGCTCTGCTTCAGCGGCCTGGGGTTCACGGGTTCGGGTCCCAGGCATGGATCTACATACTGCTCATCAAGCCATGCTGTGGTGGTGTCTCACATACAAAATAGAGGAAGATTGGCACAGATGTTAGCTCAGGGATAATCTTCCTCACACGAAAAAAAAAAAAGAAATCAAAACCTAAGGGCAACCAATCACAAACAGCCAACTAGGATTTTCCAAATAAGGCAACCACTTAAGTGATAGCCAATCAAATAATTTTTAAATTTCTTTGGTTTACTTCCACCTATTCTCCATAAAAGTCTTTCCCCCAGCTCCTGTCAGTGGAGTGCTCCTAACCACTTCCAGTTTGGTGCTGCCCAATTTGAATAAATTTTTGCTCAAATAAACTCTTAACATTTTTAATATGCCTTAGTTTATCTTTTAACAACAGTAAGTCAAAGTGTAGATTACTCTTATCATCTTGAATCAAAATGCTGTTGATTGAAGAAAATTCATTTTAGAAATTACTGCAATTTGAAGGTGTTCTGGTAACCAGATTAGGCCCAAGATAGAGTTGCTCATACTGTGCCCATGTCAGCAAGCCAAAACTTAACTGAGTTTCTATGCTCAGCTCTCCCAGAAAAGGAGGGACCAGGTCAACCAATCAGTGCTTGCCTGCTCAACACAAGTTACCTGACCCAGCTCCAAGACTTCCCTTTGCTCCATTATAAGGAAAGTAATCCTATTTTAACCAATTGGAAAATGCCCAATATAACTTCTTTGGTCTATAAAAATCTCTCACCTTGTACAGCTCTTTGGAGCTCCTTTCTGTCTGCTAGATTGGATGCTGCCTGATTCATAAATCATTGAAGAAAGCCAATAAGATCTTTAAAAATTACTCAGTTGAATTTTGTTTTTTAACTGTTTTAGTGATGAGGATGGGATCCAAAGGAGACTACTGATGGGTTTGGGGACAATGAGAAACACAGGTATATGTTCCTGCCGAACCCCTTGTGTTCCCTGTCTTTCTTGAAGTTTCCAAGGGCCATGGGTAAGTTCCTCTTGTATTTGAGCTCTGCTCTTTTTGTATTTGAGCTCCTGATCTAATTGGCTTTTCCAGTCTAGAGTTTAGCAGGTCAGCTTGAGCTGACAGATGGTTCCACCTGGAGCCTGAAGTCCACAGTCCCAATTTGTTGGGTTCTTCTGGCTCAGTCAGTAGTTCCACTTTGGAAACTGCTGGTTTTGTTGGTCCACACCTAAGATAAGAGTGACAAATTTGTCTAACAGAAACTAGGGAGAAATGGGATGCTCAAGTTATAAAGAATCTAGTGTTCCACCTTCTGGTGCCCCAGCTCTTTATATGTTTAAAAACTGTGGTTCTGGTATTTGCATATATTTGCAAAAATGGTGAGATCTCAGTAAGGGTAATTTTGAATTACAGTGGCCACAGTAGGAAATTTTAACCTAGATAAGCTTATCCATTTACAAGGTGCCCTAGAGGAAAAGGGGTCTCAGCCAAGAACCCACTGTAAAGTGGAGTGGGAAGGTCATTTTTCCTTCTCTACAGTTTCTGGCAACCCAGATGGAACCTGCTAGGACACCCCACTCACCCCAGAGCCTGCAGATGGGATCCTGGGAAAACTGGCAGAGGCTGGTGAAGGGTGAGAATTCTTACTAGAATCAGCTCTGTTGGATCTCACTCTGTAGTGCCTGGTCAAGAGAGGAAGGTAAAATTGCACATTGTCCCTTCCTTTCCAAATTAAGACTCTTGCAAATTTGGTTTTGGGGTGCACATGGGTTATCAATCCTTTTTCTCCCAGGTACAGTGTTGCTTTCTTGTTTGTCTCATTTTGTGTCCTGAGAATTTGGCTTGGTTTTCTGCCTTCCTGGTGTCGGGGGAAGAGGGAGAATCTCCCTCTGCCCTTTCCCTTAAGGTTCTTATGGCTGGCCAAATAATCAACAAGACAGGTTAGCAGGAGAAAAGAATACCAAGTTTAATAACATGTATACATGGGAGAAACTCAGAAATGAGCAACTCGTCCCTCTGTCTAAGCTGCTTGCTTAAGTATTGCAGCTGAAGGTGAGGAGCGTGTTGGGGGTGAGTAGTGGCCTGGGACTTCAGAGGGCAGGAGGACAATTCTTTTCAGGGTCATCTATAGATAATGTGGTCAGGGAGAGATAGAGTTTTTTGATAAAAGGGGCTTGGTGCCCCTCCCATTGTAACATCTATTTTACATTATTATTACAGCCATCATGATAGAAGATCTGTTCCAGGAAGGACCCACCATGTCAAATTCTTTAGGCAGTTAGTGGGGGAGGTCAAATGTCCCTCAGAGAAAACAATCAAGGTAAAGAGATATATTTCAGGGTGGCCAAATCTTGATCTCCTACACTGGAGCAGGCAGGTTATTGATTCTTATTCAGCTGTCAGGTTGGGAGCACTGAGAATATGGCCAGACAGAAATGTGGGTTGCACTCCATTTGCAGCTAGGATCCAACCAACTATTACCAGCTTTTAGGGGAATTGTCTAAGTCTTTCTTTCTTTTGGCTATCTCTGGCAGTGGTTCTGGATCTGAGAGGGCTACATCTTTTGCATCCTCTTTGGGAATGCCTCTTGCATACATGGATAAGTCATAAAAGGCTTATTGGTTTTTGTTGAGTCACTTGATAGGTATACCTTTGGCTTAAAAGAAGAAAAAAGTGTGTGGGTTGGAGGGGCAGTTAAATACTGCCAAGAGTATTTTTACTGTTTGTCATGGCTGAATGAAACCTGACGAGGTATCTGAAGGAATTCTTTTAAGAAGTTCTATAGTCAGAAGTTGGCCACATTGGAAGCTGATATTCAGCGCCTGATAGGAACCTTTTTTAGGTCTTCTCCCCTAAGCTAAAATGAAACTATGAACCCAAAGGGAAAAAAGAACATTCTGAAGCCACTGTGGAAGGATTTAGTAAAATCTTCCAAAGACATATACTTCTAAATCTTGAACATAGGAATCTTTTGTTTTTCAACTTACTTGAAAATCTTCTCCCTGATATAAAGAAGCAAATTGAAGAAAATGTAGTTGGATGGGTGAGTTAGCCCCTTGATATCATTCAGGTTGCAACCCAATTCTCTGAGGAATTAAAAATAACTGTGCTTATCTTACAAATTGAATTTTTACAAGAACAGAAATGCAGCTCTGGAAGCAATTCAAAGCCCACCTATCCTTTTTGTCAATCCTCAGACTTCCCCTATTCATCTCAAAAGGCTTGTAGATATTTTAAAAGATCTGGATTTAGGAAACAAATTCCTTCTTGGAGAAACTTACATTCTTTCTCTGTGCCTTTGATATGTAAATGTTTTTTCTGGTCTTCTCTAAAGGAACCAAGGGCCATCTCTTTGAAATGCAAACTTCAGGGAGGTAATTCTAATCAGAAGAACAAAAAAAAAGCTATTTGGAAACTAAGCTTATGAAAAATTTTAAAAGTCTTCTCCACAAATATTAGTGAAAAGCTTACGGCATCTAAGCAGATAATCTTAACTTATGCCATCTGCCAGAAACACAGTTTAGATCCAACTGTCCTTTTATAACCTAGTCAATTTTGCATTATCATACCTATCTCATGGCTAAAATTTTAAAATGAAAGCTATAAGATCTCTGTTTGCATCTTTCTGTATGTTTATGTATGTCCATATATATATATGTGATAGATGTGTGATATTTTTTCTACCTCTGGATTGTATTACCAAAATTAATTTGTAAAGAGCTCTATTTAATTGGCCTAAAGAAAATTAAGCATTTATATAAATCAAGTATAGTCTTAGAAATGTAGAAACTAACCCAAATGTTTTTCAAGTTCATGTGATCTAGGATAATCTTCAGTAAATAAAAGCTAGTTTATATTTGTCAGTTTAATTAAAATAGCATGTCTTTAAAGTCATCAGCATTAAATATAATACTTTTATTCTACCTAGCTTTACTAGATGTCAAATAAGCTCACGTTATGTCTGTTACAGAATTTGTCAGCAAAAAAGATAACTTAAGATGATGGTTAGCTGTTTAATGTCTTGTGAAATTTTAATGACTAATCTAAACATAAGTGTTAAGAACAAGGAAATTAAATAGATATAAGATAAAAGTTAATAAATGAACTTTTCAACAATAATTATGCTTTATGGTATGTCCACTTGAAAATAGTTTCCAAAATCTTTTTGGTAACCTGAAACCTTAAAGTTATACTGAGATAAGTTAAATGATGGATATTTATTGAATATCTAGATCATTTCCAAATAAGATAAAATACTGAAACATTAATTACTGAACATTATCTACTTTTGGCTTCTTATTACAGAGGAACTGTGGATATTTGGGTCTATTAGTAAATATGTTTTGTGCCACATTGAAAAAGTTACTATGAGCAAGAATATACTTCTAGAAATTATAAAATGTATTTGTAAACTTGCCAAGCCACAGAATACTAGTATAACAGACAGTCTCCAATTGCTTACTTCTTTGTTCTCAATAGGAATTGAGGATTCTAAGTGTTAAGAATTCTAATCAACATATGTAATTAAAACTACTTAGAAATAATAAGGGAGAAAGGCAACAACTGTGTATGAAAAGTAGGTAAGGAAAGTAGAATGTGTTTTTGGGTAAAAACAGGTATGAGGTATGGTGATACATTTTTGTTAAGGGAAAAAGTAATTTTATCTTAAGGTAGAAGTCTGGTTGTTTCAGAAGGAGAAAGAGGAAAATAAGGTCAAAGCCTGAATGGATATAAAAAAGCGGTAGATGGTTTGTGGAAAATGAATCTTGGGAAAGGATTTTTATGTGTGATCAAGATGGCTAAGATTGGAATGAATTTTTTAAAGTTTTTAAAGCATGAGTTTTAATATCAAAAGTACATTGGTGCAAAATTAGAATTTGGTTTTCTCTCTATTAAATGGAAAGAGTGTTCTTGGACTATCGGTCTGCTCTTGAAAAGAGATTTTGTAAGGTTTTTCTTTACCTTTTGGGTAATCTACCTGGAAAGCAAAGATTTTGTGTTTTATCAAAATGTCCTGTGCTTCATTTGTCTTTATCATTTCTTTGATTACTTGGGAGAACTGAGTCTTCTCCAAATTAAAAGAGTTAAGTTTTGTTCACAACTATGTAACCTTCTGCATTTGCCTTTAAAATCTTCTATTGTCACTTTGGTTAAATAGATAATTAACTATAATTTCATAACGATCTGTGATCCTATTTAATCTAATGTTCAAAGCTTTTGACATTTTTGATAATTTTCCAAAATCAAATAAAAATAAAGAGGCTCATGGAAAGGATTCTACCAAGTGCTCTTCACCACGGACACTGCTGCTAAATTATAAGGTGTCAAACCTTGGGTGCATATTCTACAACTGAAGAAGGCTCCACCTGACATCTGGTCCTGTGCTAATGCTGGAGACCTCAAAATCAAATTGATCAGAAAGAGAAGCAGCTGACATCACAAGGTAGATTCCTGCCTCCCGAGATGTCAGATCAAGAACATTTCTTTCCATTTCTCCTCCCCCTCTGAGCATCTTTTTCCTAATTCTTGCCTTAATTTTTACACCATAAAGGTCTTTATGATTCTTTTTTTTTTTTTGTGAGGAAGATCGGCCCTGAGCTAACCTCTGCCAATCCTTCTCTTTTTGCTGAGGAAGACCGGCCGTGGGCTAACATCCATGCCCATCTTCCTCCACTTTACATGGGATGCCGCCACAGCATGGCTTGCCAAGCGGTGCGTCGGGACGCGCCCGGGATCCGAACCGGTGAACCACAGGCTGCCACAGTGGAGCGAACGCACCTAACTGCTTATGACACCGGGCCGGCCCCTTTATGATTCTTTTTTGATTCTCATTTGCTCTTTTAAAAAAGAGTTCATTCAACAGGAGCGGAATGTGCTGAGTTCACAAACCAGGAATGACATGGCTTTGCCTCTGACCTGTTTTGCTTCGCTTGATGCTCAGGGCCTTCCTATGGGCACTCCCCCTGGGTTTGCCATGACCACACCACTTTTCTGCCCTCACCCTAGCCCACTTGGCTCATCCTCATGTTGGTCTGGCCCCCATGGGCATTCATGACTGTAACCCCTAAACCAGAGTCTCTGAGTCCCAAATTGTGGGAAGAATACAACCTGCACAGTTGGGTCACTTGGCAGCTGCCAACTGACCAGCCAGAGAAGTTCAGAGAAGAGGCCAAGGACAGGAACTCCTCTAAGCAGGAGCTTTGGGGGTTCAGAGGAAATGACTGGCAGAGAAATGATTGACATCCCTAGTCCGCATATTAAAGGAGATTCCCAGCCTTTCTATGTCTCTCTCTGACCCAGGCAAGTTTTAACCCAATAAAGGAACCATCTGTTTTTCACATTGTTCTTATTGGGCCACCACTACACACAGACACTGTATTAACACAACAGCACTACATGCACTGACACCCAACCACTCACACACACACTAAGCACACACACACACCCCACTAGGCACACCCCATGCCACCTACACACCCCACTATACACAATCCCACTATAAAGAAAGTGCATACTCACTACTCACACTTACACATGCAATCCCACTCCTCACACAAACAACCCCACTCCATACACACCCCACCATTCACACATAATTCCACTAAACACCTCCCACTACATATATACCTCACTACTCAAAAACATCCATTAATCACATACACATTCACATACATATACTGCAGTACTCAACACACATAGTATTCACATACACACCCCTAGAAAAATTCTCAGTACTTACACACAACCTCACTACATAAGCACACAAACCTCCCCTACACACACACACCATTATACACACCCCACTACTCACATATACATATGCACACAGCCCACTACACACACTTGCAAACACTCACCCACACAACACTCTACACTCACTCCCTACCACTCAAACACATCCCACCACACACAGACCTCACTATGCACACATATATACACCTCTTCTACACATATGCGCACACACCCTATACATACACAACCTACTTCACATATACACACCTCTACATACACTCTCACATATATACTTTCACTGCACTATTCACATCCCCCATACCACATGTACTCATGCATCTCATTACACACATGCACACAAGCCCATAAACACATAAACATAAGCTCTACCTGCTTCTTTTCTACAATGTTGATGACAATTTTCTCCATACCCCTGAGCCTCATATTCACAGCCTGCTTTTGACTGTCCATCCTACCTGTCCAAATTACATTTCTCACCATCCCCTACTCAGATCCCTTTCTTCAACCAGGCTGATAACTTTCCTTGTTTGGAGACTGTGAACTCCTCCAGATTGCTTAGCACTCAGTGCCTGGCACTCAGTAGGGCTCCAGTAAATTTGTGTTGCATTGAATTCTCTTTCTGCAGATGTTCTATCCCTTCTTTGCCCCAGTCAAATCTTTCTCTTCCTTCAATACCCAGCTTAAGATTCACATCCTCAATGAAGCCACTGCACAGCAGCTCCCTTACTGACATTCTTTTAGGAAGTGTTCATTTATTTTGTACCATACTCTTTCTTGCTTGTGTACCAGGATGTCAAAATTGAAACTGAGATCTAAGTCAGTAGATATCAAATATCAAAGTTAGTGTGAGACTCCCTAGAAGAGTTTTCAAGGTAGTTACTCAAGAACTTGTTTCCTAACTTTTGAGCTCCCTCACCCATTTCACAAATATGAGTTGAGAAAGTGGAGATGGAGGTGGAAGGGAATTTATGGTATTTCTCTGGAGAGAGCTACTGCAGCCTGAGAATCCCATCCCCTTGAGGAGTGGTAGAGAAACTACCTCTTTGACCTCAAACCTAGAAAATGGGATCCAATGGTAAAACTCTAAGAGGTTGACATGCATTTCCTGCAGAAAGAATCCAAGTTCAAGGGGCCTGTGGCAGGGGAGTCAGGGACAATGGAGGGCTGTGGGTTGGGTGTAACTTGCTTCTCATTGATGGGGCAAGACATGGGAGAAAGGCTGATCTGGAGCCATTTAGAGTCCTTTCCAAGCGGACTGCCTGGAAGAGAAAGGGGATCCCACTGATGAGAGTCAGTGGTAGAGAGGCCTGCTAGAACCGAGGCCAGAGGGGCAGCCTGCTGGAGAAGGGATGCAGAAGCAGAAGCAGCAGCTGGAAGAGTCTAGCAGGGCCTCTAAAGAGCCCCCAGAAGTGCCCACAAGGTAGTCAGGTATGAAAACCTGTTGGGCCTGCAGGCTCTAGAGCTAACTCATGAGAGTAACAGGCTCCAACCAAATGAGAACCTCCCTGTCCACCCTCCCACCCCTCCCCTTAGCTCGCAAGGAAGAGATGAGTATGGAAGAAAACCATACTTCATGCCCATAGGGAGGCCCTAGGAAGCACAGGCCTTGTGGGGGGACAGGCAGGGTGCTGGGCAGTCCTGTTCTTGAATAAAGATTGAAGTATGGACTCATCTGTTGGCCTGGACCCTTTACGTGTCTGAATCAAGACTGCGTTCATGACTTAAAGTGATCATAGGACTATTTCTTAGGAATGAGTGGAAGGGCTGGAGTTTTCATCTAGCCTTCTTGCATTGACAGGGAGAAAGCTTCCCCCGCCTGAGTCAACGTTAAAGGAACAATAGGTGACAGGAAAGTTTCATTTTGATTATATCCCAGTTTCATCCTTGTTTGGCACCCCAGTTACATGCGTGTTTCCTATTAAGTTGTTTAGTTTTTATATCTGACTATCTGGTGTTCCAAATCTGATCCTCGCATTTTCTTTAACCTACAACAATGTCCAACACTTCTTTGGGGTGTTAACACATGCTGGGGCAAGCAGAGAATCTGGTAGACCTAGTGAGAGTAGGACTGGCTGTGGCCAGGCTCTCGTACTGTGGGGCCTTGACAAGCATTTCAGGAGCTTCACTGGCATTGAATGGACTGACTGTTCTCTAGCTCCATGATGTTTGTCATTCTTAGAAGGAGTCGCCCACTGAATTCCCACAAAACTTGCTCATTCCAAGGAGTTAAATATAACAACAGAGCTGTTTTTAGAGGAGCACTGTAAATATCTTATTTTACCAACATCTGCTTGACACTCAGTGAAGCACTGTATGTGTGATTTTCAAAGTGTATTTTACTAACTGCTACTTTATTTACTTCATTAAGTTTTCAAGCTTGGGAGATGTACAAATAGATTAAATACATATCTCTAATTATTAGGAACCCCACAAGTGGAATATGGGTGATGAACACCAACAAATAAACCATAATAAAATTTAACTTTTAAATCATTTAAAATTATACAATTTAAAACTGGAAAATTGGACAGCCACATGCAAAAGAATGAAACTGGACTGGTATCTTACACCATACACAAAAATTAACTCAGAATGGATTAAAGACTTGAACACAAGATCTGAACACATAAAACTCCTAGAAAAAAACATAGGTGGTAAACTCCTTGACATGGGTCTTGGCGATGATTTTTAAAATCTGACCCAAAAAGCAAAAGCAACAAAAGCAAAAATAAACCAGTGGGACTACATCAAAATGAAAGGCAACTTATGGAATGGGAGAAAATATTTGCAAATCATACATCTGATAAGGGGCTAATATCCAAAATATATAAAGAACTCAATAGCAAAAAAAAACCCCAAAAACAAAACAATCTGATTAAAAAATGGACAGAAGATCTGAATAGACATTTTTCCAAGAAGACATACAGATGGCCAACAGGTGCATGAAAAGATGCTCAACATCACTAATCATCAGGGAAATACAAATAAAAACCACAATGAGCTATCACCTCATACCTATTAGATGGCTATTATCAAAAAGACGAGAGATAACAAGTGTTGGCGAGGATGTGGAGAAAAGGGAACCCTTGTGCACTGTTGTTGGGATTGCAAATTGGTGCGGCCACTATGGAAAACAGTATGGAGTTTTCCTCAAAAAATTAAAAAGAGAACTACCATATAATCCAGCAATTCCACTTCTGGGTATTTATTTAAAGAAAACAAAAACACTAATTTGAAAAGATATATGATGCCGGCCTCATGGCTTGGCGGTTAAGTGCGTGCACTCTGCTACTGGCGGCCTGGGTTCGGATCCTGGGTGCGCACCGACGCACCACTTCTCCGGCCATGTTGAGGCCACGTCCCACATACAGCAACTAGAAGGATGTGCAACTACAACATACAACTATCTACTGGGGCTTTGGGGGGGGGGGAAGAGGAGGATTGGCAATAGATGTTAGCTCAGAGCCAGTCTTCCTCAGCAAAAAGAGGAGGATTAGCATGGATGTTAGCTCAGGGCTGATCTTCCTCACAAAAAAAAAAAAAAAAAGATATATGCACCCCCATGTCCGCTGCAGCATTATTTACAATAGCCAAGATACAGAAACAACCTAAGTGTCCATCGAGGGATGAATGGATAAAGAAATTGTGGTATACATACCATGGAATATTATTCAACCAGAAAAAGAATGAAATCTTGCCATTTGTGACAAAATGGATGGACCTTGAGGGCATTATGCTAAGTGAAATAAGTCAGAGAAAGACAAATACCATATGATCTCTCATATATGTGGAATTAAAAAAAAAACCCAAAAACTGAGCTCATAGACACAGACAACAGATTGACAGATTGGTGGCTGCCAGAGGCAGGGGGTGGAGGATGGGAGAAATGGGTGACCTGTGTTTATGTATTTTTTTAGTTTAAATAAACTAAATAAAAATAAAAAAAAAAACAAAAACGAATTAAGAATCAAAATCTACATTACCACCAGGAAAAAGAAAAGGAAAACTAGTGGTCTGATGGGATATGGTAAAAGAAGGAATCTGAAAAAACGGTAGTTTGATAGAACTTGGTAGCTGTTTTTCTTAAAATGAAACAAAGAACTTAAGGAAATGTGGTGTTGCACTTTGACCTTCACCACCCCTCAAGTTCCATACACTGAAAAATCTGTTCTCTTAATTTTGAACTTCATCTTCAAGATGCAGTCGCCTCCCAGGACTTTGTTTTATGCATAAAGTTATCATCCCCTTTTGTATCAGGTCTGTTGTAAATGTCCATTATAATCACTGCTGCTTAATTTAGCAGATGATTGAAACCGAACAGTTCTTCTCAGAGGAATTAAGTGTAGTTACATCATTTCCCAAGTTGATTTAAAAGAAGTAATTTGAGATCAAATAATGTTTCCGTTTCAGTGTTAGTTCACAATCATTGTCACAGATGTTTTCTCTTCTCTGCTTCTATAATTTTGAATATCTGTGATGAACTGTGTTAGTCTGCCAATTTTTTAGCTCTTGATGTTCTTCAATAAAGAAATAAAGATGCATAAATCATTGTACCTCCCCCAAAAATTAAAATTAAAATTGTACAATTTAGGGGCATTAAGTACATTTACAATGCTGTGAAACCATCACCACTATCTAGTTCCAGAATATTTTCATCACCACAAAAGGAAACCCTGTACTCATTAAGCAGTCACTTTTCATTCTCGTTTCAATAACTTGATAAACATAATTTCTTTAAGCCATTTTATCTTCTGTCACTTTATAAAAGTTTGGTTTTAGGATCTTATCCATAGGTCAGGCTGAAGCCCCATAAAAAGAAAATAATGACACCTTCCATGAAATCCAGTGGAAATAACTGTATTGTTATATATGTCATAACTGGTTAAAAAAATAGTTTTATTCTGGCAAAATTTTAGCTCATTGCTAGGAGTAAGTTAATTTTTTTAAAGTATAAATTCAATATCCCCCTCTCAGAAAGATTTTAATTAAAAAGAAATCGAAGACAGTGTAACTATCTTAGAAGTGATCATAGGAACTGAGTTGTCAATCAAAACAGGTATTTATATCCAAGCAATGTTGAAAATTCAGGAACAAAGGACAATGAGACCCACCATCATGATGAGAGTCAAGCCAAAGAATGTCATAAATAAGAATATAGAGAAAAAGGAAGTTGAAGAGATCTTAAGAAATAAGCTGTATATATAATTCAAAACAACAACAACAAAAAAGCTGCAGGCATGCTATGAATCTCCACTTCAAATGAGCAGCTGTGGGTAGTGCTATAGGGCACAGGACTGGTTTTGTGGTCTTAACCTACATTGAACACAAAATAGAAAAGAACAGTGTCCATATTAAGGTGATAGAAGGAAGTACACAGCTAATATTGTTTCTGCCCCAAACCCACCTAGAGTAAAGGAATTTACACACACACACGAGTCAGGAAAACAGGCAACAAGAAAATTTTGGAAGCTGGAAAGCCTGTAGACAAATGGCAAATAATTTAGTAGACCCAAGAAAGCTGAGTCTAGACTAGCAGTCATAAAAGCTGAGGAATGCTGAGGTACACAGCAAGACTCCTCCAAAGATCCAGGCACTGACACCACCAGATACCTCAGTCTTGAAGGAGAAGGGGTAGTTGAATTAAGGAGGATGGGGTAAAAGGTGTTCAAAATACAATCCCTGCCCCCACTCCAACCTGAAGTCCTCACTCAACAGAATTTGTGGTGCTTCTCTGGAGAGAGTAAAACA
The DNA here is from genome assembly GCF_057802395.1 of Ceratotherium simum simum. NCBI lineage: Eukaryota > Metazoa > Chordata > Mammalia > Perissodactyla > Rhinocerotidae > Ceratotherium > Ceratotherium simum. The sequence continues at coordinate 50,935,372 of NC_141920.1, forward strand.
GAGGGTCTCTAAACTGGGGGATACCACACATAATTGGACTCAGGTACAACCAGAAACAGAGAGATTAAGTGACCATATGCATACCCCGTCCCACCCCACCTCATTCCCATGCAGCTCCCCGGTGCTGACATCAGACCTCCCCCCTCCAGTCAGGAGATGGAGATTCTTCTCTAGAAAACCAGACCAAAGGGAAAGACCTTAAGACACTGACCTCAGAGGTTCTCCAACTAACAGCCTACCCAGATACCCTATAGTCAAGGAAGCTCTGAGTTGACAAGATCCACCCACTTGTGCAGAGCTTCCAATCAGCATTTCCATCCCTCCTCTTATTCATGAGTAACCAAGAATTACAGGGCATTTAAGGAAAGACTCTAATATGAACAGATAGATCCAAATAAACAGATTACAGCAAATTTGAAGAAATAGTGGATTCTGTGGATTTTTCAAAAACTTAAAAAAGTGTTTGGAAGATAATATTACACTCAGAACAAAAACAGAATGTTATTAAAAAGAAACATCTAGAAAAATCAAAAAAAGCTCTTGGAAATTAAAAAATAGGATGGCAGGCAGGAAAAAAAATCAATAGGATTAGAAGATAAAGTTGAAGAAACCTCCCAAAAACAAAATAACAGAGATGGAAAAACAGGAGAGAAAAGATTAAACAAAGTGGAAGGTTGGTAGAGAAGGTCCAACATCTGAATAGTAGGAGTTCCAGAAAAAGAAAGAAAAAACAGTGGGGAAGCAATTATCAATGAAGTAATTACATTTTCCAGGACTGAAGATCATAAGATTTTAATTGGCAGGGTTCAAAGAGGGCCAAGCACATGGGATGAAAACATACCATCACTAAGGTACATCATCATGGACTACTGTGGGGAAACTAAAGTTTAACAGCTTCAAGAGAGAAAAAGACACTGGTCACATAAAAATGGCTGCTAGAAGACTGTAGAGCAATGCCTTTGAAATTCTGAATGAAAATGACATCCAACTGCATGCTGTCAAACTATTGACAATGGGAGAAGAGAATAAAGGCATTTTCAGACACTTAACCATCTTAAAATTTTTACCTCACACATTTACAGGGAACCTAATCAAGGGTGCATGGCACCAAAAAGAGGGAATAAAAAATGGGACTATGTAGGACACAGAAAACAGGAAATCCAACGTAAGAGGCAAAGGGAATTATGAGGATGGTGAGATGCACCAAGTGGAGGGAAACTAAGTCAGATTGGAGCAGGCATAAGGGCTCCATAGCTGTACTGACCTTCCCCTCAAAATGAACAATAGGCATAGAGAAAGTGGAACATGGAAACATCACCTTTACTGACAAGATCAACAAGGATAGTAGATGGCCAAGAACCATAAAGATATATGTTCCTAACAGAAATGGCTTCAACAGAAGCTTCATGATTCTTTTTCAATCAATATCTTAGCAAGAGCAGTTTCCTAAAACTTAAAAGCAGAAATAAAAAATCTGCTTCAACTAAAGGAATTCTGTATGGTCATACATACCTATATATACAGATGCACAGGAAGCTGCTAACAGCAGTGGTCTTAAGGGGTCTTAAGACTTGAGAAAGAGATAAGGAGACTTTCTGCCATTCACCCTTTTTTATTCTTTTGACCTGTGTACCACAAATAGTACTTGTTCAAAAATAAATAAAATATATTTTATTTTATATATTCCCTAATTTAAAAAAAAAAGAGGATGGGTCCATAGTGGCTCAGTTTGTCTGCTCTGGTTCGGCAGCCTGGGGTTCGCAGGTTTGGATCCCGGGTGTGGACCTACACACTGCTCAAGCCATGCTATGGCAGCATCCCACATACACAATAGAGGAAGACTGGCACAGATTTTAGCTCAGCAACAATATTCATCAAGCAAGAGGAGGAGGGTTGGCAACGGATGTTAGCTCAGGGCCAATCTTCCTCATAAAAAAAAAAGATGAAAAAACTCTTGAGCATCATGTATAGCAAGGAAGTAGTTTTATGAAACTTGCATCAGGTAAACATATAAAACTGTATTTAATATACATATTAATATATATTAATATGTTCACTATAAATAACTTTAACGGGTTGTAATGGAAAAATGTTTCTTATTGTGGGTTGCAAAGAAGTCTGAAATTGCTAAACCAAGTACCTCTGTAACTAAAAAACTCTTTCAGATCAGCCCCAGTGGGCTAGTGGTTAAGTTTGGTGCACTCCACTTTGGTGGTCCGGGTTCAGTTCCCGGGCGCAGACCTACACCACTCTTCTGTTAGTGGCCATGCTGTGCTAGGGGGAAGGGGTGCAGTGGATGTTAGCTCAGGGCAAATCTTCCTCAGCAAAAACAAAATGAAACGGAACAACTGTCTTTTCTATAATACCTCCTGAGCACCCACTGGGTCCTGGGCACTACCAGGTCTAAGACGTTCACGTACCAGTGGGTGGTGCATATGTGGAATCAGAAAACAAATATCTTGGTTTCAGTATTCCAGGTGGAACACCCACTTTTGTCTACTCTAGGCTTTCCTCTGTAATACAGTGTTTTGGAGAGCCTCTGGACAATTGAGAATTTATGGCTTTGTATGAGCATACCACTACGGGGAAACTATGAAAAAAATAAAGACGACAGGACACTACTGTTACATCATCTTTTAATTTTAAGGAATATTATTCTAAGACAAAAACATTAATAAAATCATAGGTCTATTCTAAGATTTCTTAATATATTCTGTAACATTCCACTCAGAAGGTAGAAAACCACAAAGTTCTTCCCTAGGGAAGGGTGCAAATGGAATGTAATATTGCATCACTGCACTGTACAAAATACAGACTGTGGGCCGGCCCTGTGGCTTGGTGGTTAAGTGCGCGCGCTGCGATGCTGGCGGCCCGGGTTCGGATCCCGGGTGCGCATCGAGGCACCACTTCTCCGTTCATCCTGGGGCCGAGTCCCACATGCAGCAACTAGAAGGATGTGCAGCTACGACACACAACTATCCACTGGGGCTTTGGGGGGAAAAAATAAAATAAAAAAAAAAAAAAAAAATACAGACTGTGAAGACAAGGAAACTCAATTATTTCATTCCCTTCCCCCTAGGGTCACTTTTGCTGAAGAACTGCTCACTTAACATCCTAGGAGCTATCTTGTTGATATCTGCCACCATGATCCAGCAGTGATGAACCTTCTCCAGTTAACATAATGAATGTAATGCTGCCTACATCCACCCTGTGAGAGAGCTAAAAGGACAAACCTTCAGCATCACACATCAATCTACTGGAGAAATCATGAACATAATTATTTTTCTGTCAAGATCCTCTAACTTAACAATTTTTAAACAGCTAAAATATAATCTGGGTCACATCAGCACCATACCTGGAACTACACACAAACATACCCTTTCACAAATGTTCAGTTTCATAGCAACAGCACCTGTGACAGTCAAGGGCACAATCACATTTTTAAAAATTGAGTGAGAAGTAAACACAACAGGGCATTTGCACAATGGCAGAAAATCCTGTTCTTGGTAGCAGATGGGAAATGACTGGCTAAAGAAATAGGTTTATGGATAGGCATAATCTAGAATCTGATTCTAAGTATCACAATCACAGGATACTTGAAGGAGTCATAGCTGTACATAGCCTACAGTCTAACATTTTATATTAGTAGTTTCTTATACAAAAGTTAAAAACCTACCAAAAAATAACCCACATCATTTCTTTTTTGCTTAATTAACCATTTTACTCCCAAGTTTGTTAAGGAACTCATGAGACAGTCTAGCCTAATGGTCTAGAGAAATTTTTCTAGTTCCAAGATGTCTTGCTATGGAGTCATTAATTAGTAGGCTTAAAGTGAACCCTGAATTGGATACAGAAATTTGTGAAACAATGATATATTTCCCCAAATTTGAAAAACAGGAGACTTAAGGCAGATGTTAACACCAAGAAAAGCCACTCAAGTATTAAAATGGCATCCTGGAATGGTTCATAACAAAACCTAATTTTCTATTAGTTTTCATCATCTGGTTGAAACTATTCAGTCAGTAGAGAACAGAGGGGGTGCTGCATGATTAGGCTGCACCAAGGCTAATTCCCTCTGATGTATCCACATAAGGGAAGTGACCTGTACCATATGGCTTGCATTTATCCCCAGCAAGACATTCTGGTCCTCTCAACTGTATTGTGTACCTGGGAAAAGATAGTAAAAATACTTCCATAAGAGGTAAAGACTAAGAGGAGCCTACAAGCTCACTCTGGAAGATGTAAAAATGTCATAGAAAAGGAGCACCACATGCTGATTTTAAGTTTTTTTTTTTTTTTTTTTACTGGAGGAATCTATTTGTCATGTATACACCATAGGAAAAGTGCCCCCGCCCCAAAAAAAAGGTAATGCAGAAAAGTTAGATTCATAAGAGAACTAAACATTCAAAGCAGGCAAAAATATGGTGTGTATGTTTTAAAAAAAGAAAATAAAAAAATAATTTCACTATGAAATGCCTTGATTTGCATGTGACTTAGTACTTATTTCATGTTAACTGGATCCAATTGTTCTGATGTATCTCTATTATATATCTGTTTCAGACTACTAATTTTTTTAAAAATATCTGTTTTTAAGCCAGAACATAAACCTATATCTGTCCATACATGTTAAGCTATCCTGCTTTGTATCTTCATGGATCCAAAATACTAAAAGATTAATAAAATAATTTTTTAAAAACCTCAAGTCACAGATTAACAAATATATTTCCACAAGTTTTCTGGATTACACTACTCGAAGTAACTTGTGTCAATATATTCTGGATTTCCAGATATAAATACCAGTCAATGGTTGGTTGGCCATTAAATCAAAAGTAAAATTATTCTTAGAACTAGGTCATAGTATATGGAATGCCTTAACTTTTCTTAGTTCAAATCCTACAATTTGACCCTAAAATATATAATCATGCCCCTTTATGTGCTTTAAGCTGACATATTGACTTTGCAGTCTATGCTTTGTAAGAGAGCAGGTAACTCTAGCACAGAGGAAATTATATAATGTGGCACAGGGTATGACTTCAGTGGCACTATTCCATTTTTATTTATCCAGACTGTTGCTTTCAGCCCTGCATTGATGCCTCCTTGTATATCGGTTTCTAGTGTGTCACCAACCATCACACAGTCCCCAGGCTGTACTCCAAGGAGATCACAGGAGTAATAAAATATGGAAGGTGCTGGTTTCTCTTCTTTCTGCTCTCCCCCTACAACAACAGCGTCAAAATAGGACTGACAGGCACAAGCCTCGATCTTCTCCCTCTGGGTCTGTCTGTCTCCATTTGTTAGTAAAAGTAGGCGGACCTCCTTTCGAAGTTCGGTGAGCATGGCTTTGACATCTTCTGCTAGCGTCATATGCTGCAAACGTGTAGATTTCCACAGGAAATAACATTCTTCAGCCAATTTCCTATTGGCTGTACCACCCTTTGTTTCCTGGATTGCTTCTTCCCAGTGTGAAGTCCTTAGATCAGTAATGCATGTACTGGAAGGATGAAAACATTCCTTGCTGAGTTTGACTTGAACTTTGTCACAGATAATTTCAGCCTCTTCTTTGTAATGGTATTTTGATTGTAAGAGCTTTATCACCTAAATAAAGGAAAATAACTCCATCAACACACTTCATGTCTTTAATAGCCATGCCTTGAGAAGCTGTGATCCTATAAACTCAGAGATTCTAACTCCAATCATTTTGTCTTAAAGCAGCTCTATTACCACACCATTTTTGGTGGGAGTTGGTTTTATTTTTAAAGAACAACAGAATGAAGATCTCCCAACTTCTCTAGACAACTCATTCATATTTTTTACCAATTTCTATTTTAAGAAGAGTCTTCATATATAGCTAATAAAAATATTTTATTTGGCAGTTTAAGTCCACCACCTTTCATTCTGGTCATGAAGACATGAAAATAAAACTTGTGTTTATATTTAGTAAAACATTTTAAATTTCTAACAATCGTTATTTAGACTCTTCCTAGAAATAACACTAGTTCATCTAACCTTTTCTCATCTATATTCATTTTACATTTTGAAGGCCTGAATTGAGCACCATATAAAATGGGACCCAATTCTATACTTTAGCTCTAATGAAATCAAGCATATTCTGTGGGTTGAGCAGTTTAATGACCCAGTGCCTTTTCCAAATCTAGTTTTCCAGAAAAAAAATTCAAGCAGTTCAAACTCACCCTTTGTTATGCTGGTTCTAAATCTCTCATCAGAATTAAGCACTCTCATGTGTTCCCACAGCTCTTTATTTTGGCTTTTATTACATTAGGTTCTTATTTTGGCCTGTCGTCTAACATTTACTAAGACTTAATGGGGCAAGCATTATACCCAATGCTAACTCACATTATTTCTAACCTTTTCTACAACTCTGCAAGGGAGTTCTCTTTTTGAGATGAGGAAATGGAAGTTCAGAACTGTTAAGTAACTTGCCCAAGCTGGGATTTAAACCCATGCTTGCCTTTACACTACTGTACCAGGCACTGGAGACCAGGGTCCCCTGTCTTCATGACATTAGCTGGTAGGGAAAATAAGCAGTATGCAACCACCACTAATGCTGGGTTGAGTGCCATGACAGTCAGGTGAACAACTGTGGAAATAAAGTGGAAGGAGCAATTCATTCCACAGGGTTGTTGCCTAAGGTTTGGCAGACGAAATAACATTTAAATGAAGGAGTTACCAAGCCCATAAGGTGTAGATGGGAAGAGGATAAGATTGTTCTAGATAGAAGGACCAGCATGAACAAAGAGACACAGCTTGGAATTTTGTGAACTGGGAATGGCAAGAAGCTAAGTTCAGCTGAAATGGAAGGCATGTGAGGGAGGATGCTAAGAGATGAGGCTGGAGAGACTGGAATCAGTTTGCAAAGGGCCTTGAATCCCCAGTTCCCTTGGCACACACTATTCCCATACATGCCAATGGCTTCAGACTGTTAAGTACTTGAGTTTCTCTGCCTGAGGGCTTTATTTGGCTACAGGGGCACCCATGCACATAGGCTGGGACCGAAGTGTTGCCCTGGGAGCAGGCCTCAACCAATGAGGGGTAGAAATTGGTGGATAAATATCACAGCTTTCTGGCCCCTTGGGAGGGACAAGTGAAGCATGTTCTGCATATTGTCTCCCAGATTCCCCAACTGTCACAGCAGTAACACGCTCACTCACACAGCCTGTATTACATTCCTTCCCCGTCTTACTCCCCACTCCTTGACAGTACCACCTGGGATTACCTCCCAAATGAACAACCCTCACTGGAAGTACGTGTCTTAGGGACATCTGGGGAAAGTCAACCTTGCCAAGACAATTTTGGATCTTTGAGAATGAGTGCAATGCACATAGCTGGGACTAAACATTGCTGTTGAAGCAAAGAGGTCAAACAAGCCCTAACTATACAGGGAATGAGTGGTATGCTACTCACAGCAGACATTCAATTCACCTATTAAAAAAGAGGAAAGAGATGAATAGACACATTCTTCTTCCTTCAGAGTATAAGAATCACACCAAAAGTAAAGGAAGTACTTCTCAGGCTATTTGTGCTCATCAGAAATGGAAATAGTTAAGAAAAGTCTTATTACTGCAAGAAAAATATACCATCCCTAAGAACTTTAGGTGAAGGCAAAACACTGAAAATTTTTGCCTTATAAAGTTAAATTTCAGGGGCCGGCCCCGTGGCTTAGCGGTTGAGTGCGCACACTCCGCTACTGGCGGCCCGGGTTCGGATCCTGGCCGCGCACCGGCCCACCACTTGTTGGGCCATGCTGAGGTGGCATCCCACATACAGCAACTAGCAGGGTGTGCAACTATAACATACAGCTGTCTACTGGGGCTTTGGGTAGAAAAAGGGGAAGAAAAAGGAGGAGGATTGGCAATAGATGTTAGCTCGGGGCCAGTCTTCCTCAGCAAAAAGAGGAGGATGGGCATGGATGTTAGCTCAGGGCTGGTCTTCCTCACAGAAAAAAAAAAAAAGTTAAATTTCAATCAACAAATCAAACTTTTTCAACCTCCATGGTATGTCACCATCTTTTCTAACAGTGTCAATTGAATCACTCTTGAACTATGATTGAAGGTCCCTCTAAAGTTTTAGCAACCTTATGGCTACACAATAAAGGACACAGGCCCCGAGGACGCCTCAGTGCTTGAGCTTAAATAGGAGCTGGCTCATAGTTAATAAATACAGAGTTCCCAATAAAGATCCAACTTCCTGTTACTGCAACTGGCAATTCATTAAGCACATTCTTGGGGCTCTGAAAAAGAATTACTTCACCTTAAAGGGGAGATTCTTATAAAGGAATAGCATACTGCTCCCAAGTTTCAAAATTTCTTCCCATTACATCCCCTGAATTAACTTTCTCATTTTGTCACACAGCAACTAATTACAGATTCACTTGGGATAACAAGTAGCATTTTAATGTTAACATCTTTTGGAAAAAATTTTATCAGTCATTCACATGTTAATTAGTTCTATTAGTTAATATTAGAAATAACACCTAAGTTGAATTAGTACATGTTATTATGAGTACAAACTCTCCTAACACCTGCCCTGAGAAAACAGAAGTTTTGATTGAATTGATGGTGGAGAAAAAAGATCTCTAACTTGGATGTGTGATGATATTTTGCGTAAGGGGTAAGGCAGGCTTGAAAAGGATTCTGAGTAGTATAAGCCCACCAGGCACCAATAGGCCTGAAGAAATGGGCCCTAAGATAGTGGGGGTGGGGATTAATTTGTAAACATAATATAAACTCAAACTTCATCTACTTCAAAACTCTATTTCAGGGCCGGCTCCGTGGCTTAGCGGTTAAGTGCGCGCGCTCTGATGCTGACGGCCCGGGTTCGGATCCCGGGAGCGCCCCGAGGCACCACTTCTCCGTCCAACGCGAGCCCGAGTCCCACGTACAGCAACTAGAAGGATGTGAACCTATGACATACAACTATCTACTGGGGCTTTGGGGGGAAAAAACTGAATAAATAAAATCTTTAAAAAAAAAAAAAAAAAACTCTATTTCAGGCTCTATCTTAACACATACAAAAAGGAAACTCTCTTCTTCCAGGTCCTGTTCTCTGGACCCAGAATTAAAGTTAATACCATCAGTACTAGTGTTTAGCTAACTGTGATTTAAAAGACTTTTCTAGGGCTAGTGTAGGAACCATATAAGACTTTATAACACTATGATTAAGATATGAATGCCAGGGCCGGCCCCGTGGCTTAGCGGTTGAGTGCTCGCGCTCCGCTGCTGGCGGCCCGGGTTCGGATCCCGGGCGGGCACCGACGCGCCGCTTCTCCGGCCATGCTGAGGCCGCGTCCCACATACAGCAACTAGAATGGATGTGCAGCTACGACGTGCAGCTATCTGCTGGGGCTTTGGGGGAAAAATAAATAAATAAAATCTTTAAAAAAAAAAAAAAAAGATATGAATGCCAAATAAAACTAAGTTAAAAATCATGCTCACAAAATATGACTGCCTGCATACAGCCTAGCAATTCAAGCAGCCCTCCTGTTATTTTTCGTTCTGTTCTTTGCTCAAACATCATCTACTTAATGTGGCCCAATCTGACCAACGTATTTAAAATCGCAATTTGGGGCCGGCCCCGTGGCTTAGCAGTTAAGTGCGCGCGCTCCGCTACTGGCGGCCCAGGGTTCGGATCCTGGGTGCACACCGACACACCGCTTCTCCGGCCATGGTGAGGCCGCTGCCCACATACAGCAACTAGAAGGATGTGCAGCTATGACATACAACTATCTACTGGGGCTTTGGGGGAAAAAAGGAGGAGGATTGGCAATAGATGTTAGCTCAGAGCCGGTCTTCCTCAGCAAAAAGAGGAGGATTAGCATGGATGTTAGCTCAGGGCTGATCTTCCTCACAAAAAAATAAAAAATAAAAAAATAAAATCGCAATTTGTCCCTCCCTTCACTGTTTCTAATACACTTATAAATACATTTGATGTGTTATGTTCATTGTCATCAACACAGGAACATAAACTCACAAGTGCAGAAATCTTTTCTGCTTTGTTCACCAAGAAACCCCAAATTACTGTAGAAGGCTTCCTCTTGAGTAGTGACACTGAAAGACAGGCCTGAAGAGGGTGGAAAGAAATAACTTTCCCAAAAGATTAAAAAAAAATTAAAGTTGATATAGTCAGTATATGAGCACAAAGCAATGGCTAGACCTTTCCCCCTTCCTCCTTTCATGAGTCATTCAGAGTGATTTATGAAAGCTGGCATGTTACTTTTGAATAGACCAACATTTATTAGTGTTGTATTCTTGTGTGATAAAGCATTCCTTGTATAGTTAAAAGCACACAGTTGAATTCTGCTCATTTCATAGAATATTTATAAAGGAAGTGGCAACCGAACCAAGTCAGAAGTTTATCCATCCACCCAGCATTCATTCAACATTTACCATGTGTCAAACTAAGATGACTAAGGCAGTTTGCTCCCTCTTAAGAGGCTCACTATTTAGTTGTGGGCATCTGAGTTGCAAAAACTAATTGTAATACCCTTTGACAAGTGCATTAAGAGATATATGAACAAAATACAGTGCTGGTACAAGAGAGGGTGTAAAGACCAGGGAGAAATACAATCTCACTTTTGTTTCAGAAATTTCACTGTGGCAGGAATGTGGAGGATGAACTGGATGCAGTAAGCATGGAGACGAGACCACAACGACAGTTTATACAGGAGCGAGTCCAGCTTTAACTAAGACAAGGGCAGGGGGGATGTGAAGGAGGAAATGGACTGGTTGACAGGGTGGATGGTGGTACAATACATTAAGTGAACACTGGACGGTAAGCACTACCCATGCATTATGTTAAACCTACCTGATAGGGTTATTTAGGACTAATACCATTTTCAGCTAGGTATTGGAAGAGCTGTGTTTCAAAATCAAGTCTCATTTTAAAGCCTGAACTCTTGGCCTACGGCACCATTTGACCTAAAACAAGAATTTAATTGCAACACACTGGCCTTTGCCTGCCAAGAACACACAGGTAAATACGTAGTGAGGGCTGGTAGAGATATTAGAGCCGATGTAGCACAGGGTCATGACTCTGAGGTCGAGGTCAAGGGTATGAAGATGGAAGGAACAGTCAATAGTGTGGAATGCCTCAGCAAAGTCTTTAAGACAGACTTAAAATGTCCACTGATTCTGGCAGGTGCCTATTGGGAAGCGCCTAATGACCTGGCAAATCTATTTCATTCCAGTTGCAAAGACAAAGGCTACACTGCAATGGATTTAGGAATAAATAAGAGGTAGAGACATGGAGATAATGGATATAAATTGTTCTTGAAAAATATGACTGTCCAGAGAGATAGGTAGCATCTAGTGGAGGAAGAAGGCTCCAAGGGAGGTGCTTTTTTTTTTTTTTTTTAAAGTATGGGACAGACTTGAATATGTAGGAGTGGAATGCACCAAGAAAGAGGGTGAAGATCCAGGGAAACAAAACCTAAGGAAAGATGAAAAAGACAGGACACTCAGGGTTGGAGAGATTAACTTCTGAAAGTGGGTTTTTCGCATCTGGTTATTCTTGGTTTTCTCCTTAAGGCTGAAGGCAGAGGAAAGCAGCAGGGGTGGATTAGGGGCTTGAAGAGTACGGGAAAGGTCTGATACAGCATCTGTGGGTGTAGAATGGAGAGGCTGCTGCTGAGCAATGCCTATTGAAAGGAATGCGGTACAGCGGGGACTTCTGCTTTGGGTGTCACCTCAGAAATCTACAAAGGGTTACGCCCACAGCAGGGAGACCGGAGGGGAGTTTCCGCGGAGAAAATTCTCTGGAGTCGATTAAGTCCAGGGCTGCCACTGATAGCTGTGTAACTTCTCGGGTCTCCTCAAATATCCACTGAAGACCACGCTGTAGGGGGTCGATCCTTCCCCGACGTCAATCATGGAAAGCCCGGCGCGCGCACTCGTCCAGACTGGTCCCAACCTGTCCTGGCACAACGCCAGGTGTCTCGCGGCACGGCGTGACCATCTGTCTCTTTGCGGGTGGCTCTGCCACCGCGGCAGTTTTAACGACATCCTTCCGGGCCCCAAAGTGCTGGAATCAGCTTCAAGAGCCCAGCTTCCCAGAGGCTGGGGCCAGCCAGGCAGGTAACCCAGACAGCCACCTCCCCAAGCCAGTCCCCCCGGCCCACTCGCCCTTTCCCCGATCCTTCCGGCACGGGGGTCTCAAGGACGAAGGCCAGTGCCCCCGGGGCGCTCCCAGATGCCCGGCCACGGCGCGGTGTAAGAGACTAGAGCTGGACGGCGGGGGTGGGTGGGGAGGAAGCCGAGGGGAGGGGGAAGCGCGCGGGACGACGTGGGGCGCGCTGACCCCGCCCACAGTACAGCCGCGGGAGCCGAGACGTTACCTCCAACATGCCTTTCCTACTCGCCCCGGCCGTGTCGATAAGCGTGTTGTCCAGATCAAAGAAAACGGCCCGGACCCGGCTCAGCCCCATCTCGCCAGCCGCCCGCGCGAGGGGCAAACTTGTAGCCGCCTCCCACGCACGAGTGAGGCGGGCCGGCGGCGGACAAGAAAGACGTGGGCGGAGCCGGGAGGTCACCTGACCCTCCCGGGCCGCCGGCGGAATTCCCGCGAGGTGTCTCAATTCTTGAGCGCCTGAGACGAGTGAGATCTCGCGAGACTCCGGAATCCTGGTCGGTGGAGTGCGAGGGAAGCGCGCGCCGCTAGTGGTTATCTGAGCAGTTTGTGGAGGGTGATTAGAAGCGCGGTTTCCCTGTTTTATAACGTATGTCTGCTTGTGTGTTTTTCTCGTTTTGCACTTCTTGCATGAGGAGGACGTTATAACCGCCTTAGGGAGGTTTTCTGCGCCATTTGGCGCCTGGGAAGGAGACTGAGAAGCTGGCTTTTCCGGTTAGCCGTGTGTTACCGCTTGGGGAGCTGCTGGCGGCTCCGAAAGGTTTCCGGTCTTCTTGTCCCAAGTAGCAGTGTGAGTGTGTGTTTAGTATCCTAAGTCTGCGGTTACGAGACGGACACTGTCAGTAGCAGGAGCACCACAGGGATGCAAGGGTGTGATAGCCAGTGTTTTAAAATTTTAACAGCTTATTACGCACGCTGTGTTCTCCACGCTGGGAAACCGCCCACGTGGGTCTTGATGTATTTATCCTACTAGATTATAGTAGCTGTGTTGGAACTGAGCCCTCACCAGCACGGTTTTGAAAAGTGTAACCTGGATTTCTCAGAGCCCTTGTTTAAAGGCTGTGCACGAAGACGGGGAAGGCTCTGTAGTGTCTGCTCGCTGTTTTGTTCACATTGATTGCTTTTCCTGAAGCCTTGCATTTCCAGGCCTCTAGGTGCCTTCTAGAACTGGATGGTTTTCAGGTGTAGCAAGAGGCAGAGGGACCTAGACAGTCTATTAAACTTCCAGAGGGGCAATAACAACTGTTTGCCTTTATCAGCTTTAAAATAGCCAGTTATTTTACTGGCAAAATGAGTTTATTTGGGAATAACAAAGAATTGTAATTCAGGATGTGCAAACTGGTGAAACACAGCGAAGTCCGGAGAAAACGGAGGGGAGCTTGCTTATATAGAGAAAAAGGGGGAGTTGTGAGGCGCTGTTCTAAATGAAAGTTCATTGGAGGGGAGTAAGAGTTCAGGGTGGCTGTGGCTCCTCATGGGCAAGGCAGCTTTGGCATTTTCCATTGGCTGGGCTTTTTGCTGGGCGAGAAGAAAACCTTCCTTCTGCTGGGGTAAAGTAGTAGCTCACTTCCTGTTGGAGATCCAAGGTATATTTCTTCCTGTTTGGGGTAATTGACCATGAGTGGCAGGGGGTGAAAGCTCCCTCTGCAGGCCTTCCCTACTCCAACTGTAGTTGAAGTTTCCTTTATTAATTTTCACACCTGCTGTTAGCAGAACAAGAATCTTGAAACTAATTTCTAATCTCTTGTCTAAGTTGTTTCTACTGGGTAACTACCAAAATTTGGATATGTGGTCATCATCAAGTGACCAGAAATTGTCTATCAGGTAGAACAGAGCTGCAGGCCACCAGATTTTGTTGGATCTGTGAACTAAGAGTTTTTTACGTTTTTTAAAATGATTGATGGGGCCAGCCCTGTGGCTTGGTGGTTAAGTGCGCGCGCTGCGATGCTGGTGGCCCGGGTTCGGATCCCGGGTGCGCATCGAGGCACCACTTCTCCGTTCATCCTGAGGCCGAGTCCCACATACAGCAACTAGAAGGATGTGCAGCTACGACACACAACTATCCACTGGGGCTTTGGGGGGAAAAATAAAATAAATAAAATCTTTAAAAAAAAAAATAAAAAATAAAATAAAATAAAATAAAATGATTGAAAAAAATCGAAGAGTATTCATGACATGTGAAAATTATATGAAATTCAAATTTTAGTGTCCATAAGTAGTTTTATTAGGGCACAGCCACATTCATTCATTGATATTTTGTCTTTTGCCACTTTTGCCCTACAGTGACAGAGTTGAATAGTTACAAGCGAGACGGTATGGTCTGCAAAGCCTAAAATACTTACTATCTGGCACTTTATAGAAAAGAATTGCCCACCCCTGAGGTACATGATTAAGAGTTGGGCTGCTGATGTTCAGTAGATCAATTGTCTTATCCTTATGTTCATGGATTTTTCTTCTGCAGTGGCAGACTATAGTTTCTATATGTTTTGGAGCAGAATCACAGTTGACCTCTCCTTGCTGCTGTGAAAAATAAATATATATCCCTTCCTCAAAAACATGACTCTGTGGTTACCCTGTTGATGTGCAGGGCTAGTCTATCAGTTTTGTTCATTTAGATTAGCAGTCACCCCAAGTTATGAGTGCATTAGTTGGAGTTACCTTATTTAGTTGTCTGAAATGTCAGAATAAATTTAGCATAAAAGTGCTTATGGGCACATGAAGCTTATAGGATGGGAGCAGTTTTGTTTTGTTTTCCTGATGTGCATATAGAGTTTGACTTAGGCACAAATCCAAACTCAGAGGAGGTATAGCAGCCTGTATAATCAGTCCTCTTGCTTTAATGGGTGGGGGTGTTTGATAGGTTTCCCTTTGTGAGAAGTAGTCTAATGACAATCCATGACCTGTCTAACTTTGCTACTTAAAGAAAGGTGATGGCCAGATACCGTCCATCCTGATAACTTTAATTCCTTCTAATTAAGTGTCTCAAGGCTTCAGGATACTGTAGTTAATGCTTGTGAACCAATGAGTTTTCCTGTAGCATTTTAAGGTAGTGAGATGTACAGGCTCCTCGTTATAGATGGGCCTCAGGTTATTAAATACAGTATTTAATCTGGTCAGCTTGACAGATTTAACACTAGTAGCTAGAGGAAGTCTTCATATGTGCAGGAAACAAGGTCTAAGTAAAAGATTGGTAATCGAGAGAATTGATGTAGGCACAAAGAAAATGAAAACTAAACTGAAACTGTGCTTCATCAGCGTTC
Source organism: Ceratotherium simum simum (assembly GCF_057802395.1). Taxonomy (NCBI): domain Eukaryota; kingdom Metazoa; phylum Chordata; class Mammalia; order Perissodactyla; family Rhinocerotidae; genus Ceratotherium; species Ceratotherium simum. The sequence goes on from NC_141920.1 coordinate 50,950,773, forward strand.
TGCACTGCACGTGATGGCACCGTCGTTGTGCAATTGCTGCTGCCCAGCTTTGATCCTGCCTTTTCCTACCTTAGGGAAAGTCTCTCCCAGGCCCTTCCCCACCAACCTTCCCTGTACAAGTTCATTACAACTCCATGACCTCAAAAGAGAGGTTTGCCTTCTGGTTTCAAGTTTTCTCAGAATGGAGTATTGCTAAGTTGATAGGGATAAAATAGAAGCAACCAGAAGAGAATCTCACGGGCTCCCACTATGTTTACCCAGCTATTATCAGCTGTACCCACCCACCCTGCCTGAGAACCTTAAATGAACCATCCCTCCTGCCTTCTGGGGCCAGCCCTTTCAGTTGTTCCCTATGTCCTCACCCCTATTTAGGGACGTCTCTTCAGCAATTCTTTCCTCCTCTTTTGCATCATCAAAATTTCCCCAACTGTTGAATCTACTCCAGTCAGCCTCTCACTCACCTTATTCCATTGAAACTACTCTTGCCAAGTCACCAGTGACCTTCACCTTGCTAAATCCAGTAGCCATTCTCTGGCCGCATTGTATTTGTCCTGTCAGCAGAGAGCACACTCGGGTTGATAACAATTCACCAACAGTGCTGCCAGAGTATTATTAGAATACTGAAAGCTGTTACCCAGGAAAAACACCTCTCAGGGTTTACATATATTCAGAATTCTACAATCCTGCCTTCTGTACTCTCCAAATATCTTAGTCATTCAGGAGACAATAACAGAAGTACAAAAAAGGATCTGTCTTTCTCATAGTAAATACAGAATTATCATCTTAAAGCCTGGAGTTGTAGTATTGAAACTGCTATTCATTTTATTCTTCAGATTGATGCTTCACGTTGATTTTATTGATTCTTTAGATTAATTCCAATTCCATATATTTTCTTTACCATTAAAACTAATTATTTAAGAATATAATATACCCTTAACCTGTGTTATCTTTTACTAGACTTTTATTTTGTTATTGTTGCTTGGTTGGATTTAAGTCAAACATTTATTTGTCTGATCATGAAAAACAGAATTTGGGCTGTCTTATTTCTATGGTCAAAACCCTCACTGCGGAGAGAAATACCAGTGTGTCCCAGAGACCAGCAAGGTTTGTCAGTCTTCACTTTGAATCATCGATACGCTTATAAGGGAGGAGGTTCCACTGCCTGTGATAAGCCAGGTCCCTCATTTCCAGCAGCCTCATTCCTCTCCCTCTCAGCCCATTAGGTGTCCTGGCCTTGTCCTTCAGAGGTCTCTGTGTGCTGCACACAGCTCCCTCTGGTTACCTGCTTGTATGAGCCTCTGGAGTCCAGTGCCTGTCCTAGGATTCCAGGTTCTATTCCCCTGCTAGGAGGAAGCAGCGATTTTTTTTTTTTGAAGTTACAATTATGTAACTATTTATAGCCAGAGATGGTGATTGATTTGATTACTTTTCTCTCCCACTACACAGTCAGTAAGCCCAGTGAAGGCAGAGACGGTCAATTTTACTCACCATTGTATCCTCGGAGACTAGCACTCTACAAAGCACGTAGTAGGTCTTCAATAAATATATATTTTTAAATGAATGAATGGCAGCTTCTCCAGCCCCTACATCTATCCTCTCATAAACAGCCACCCCTTCCCCTTCCTTCCCTCCTCTACCTCCCATCCAGACCAGAGTGTGACTAGAGCCATTTTATTTCTTCCTCCACCTTACCTGTTGTGGAGAGAGACGGGGGGTAAAGAGGAGTGTGTGTAGGTGGAGGGATTAAAGAAATGGGGTTGGGAAAAGCTAAACTTCAAGAAGCTAAACTATGTAGAGAGGAAAAAAGTCTAAGAAACATACAGCACATTGACCTCCCATGCCTGACCATTGTGATTTAGAAGAACTTGGCTCTAGGGTTTTGTATTATACTTGCAATATGTGTGGCTTGTGTTTACCCATCTGCTTCCCCGTCTAGACTGCAGTCTGCAAACGAGCTGTCACCTGTCATTGAAAACTCAGTGATGACCTGACTCAAACCCTAACCTGACTTAAAAGACATTTTATGCTCCTGCTCAATGTCACCATCTCCTGTCTGGCAACTCCCCCGACTTCCCAGCCCTTAAGTCTGCAGCCAAGCTGACTTGCTCAGGACTTCCACTGCTTCACGTTTGTTATCTTCCACCCATAGCTGGTACGCGTCACTAGGGATACTTCCCCCTTCCCTTCATCTGTCAGTTGACTACTTTCCACTCCTTCAAATGTGAACCTGGACTCCAGGAGCTATGCGAGTCTCCTAACTGCCCCTGCATGAGCACAGAAATAGAATATCATTCTATTTCTCACATACTCACACTGGTGGTTAGGTGGCCCTTCCTGCCCTTATCATAGCATTTAGCACTCTGCAATTTAACAACTTGTTTGCCTGTTCTGTGAGTTAAGAGCTCCACCTTTAACTACTGAATCCACAGGGCTCTAGGAGCTTAAAAAAACATTCATTAAGAAGATGAAAAGAATTTTAATTAAATTAATGATTATTGTGGTAAAATATACATAACAAAATTTACCATTTTACCATTTTTAAGTGTACAGTTCTGTGGTATTAAGTACATTCACATAGTTCTGCAACTATCACCTCCATCCATCTCAAAACTTTTTCATCTTCCCCAGCTGAAGCTCTACTCAAACAACTTCCTATTCTTCTCTTCCAGTAGCCTAGGCAACCATCATTCTACTCTCTGTCTTATGAATTTGACTACTCTACTTCATGTAAGTGGAGTCATACAGTATTTGACCTTTTGTGACATAATGTCCTCAAGGTTCATCCATGTTGTAGCATGTTTCAAAATTTCCTTCCTGTTTAAGGCTGAATGATATTCTATTTATGTGTATACAATATTTTGTTTATCCATTTATCCATCAGTGGACATTTGAGTTGCTTCCACCTTTTGGTTGTCGTGAATAATGCTGCTAAAAACATGGCTGTACAAATAACTCTTTGAACCCTACTTTCAATTCTTTTGGGTATATACCCAGAGATGGCACTGATGGATCGTATGGTAATTCTGTGTTTAATTTTTGTTTTTGTTTTATTTTTTTGCTAAGGAAGATTTCCCCTGAGCTAACATCTGTGCCAGTCTTCCTCTATTTTGTATGTGGGTTGCTGCCACAGCATGGCTGCTGACAAGTGGTGTAGATCCACGCCCAGGAACTGAACCCGGACTGCTGCAGCAGAGTGCGCTGAACTTAACCACTATGCCACAGGGCCGGCCCCTCTATGTTTAATTTTTCAAGGAACCACTCCACATCAGCTATCCTCCTCATCAGCTGCGCCAATTTTACATTCACACAAGCAATGCACAGAGTCCCAATTTCTCCACATCCTCACTAACACTTTTTTTTTTCTGTTCTTTTTTCCTTTTTCTTTTTTTTTTTTTAAAGATTTTATTTATTTATTTTTTTCCCCCCAAAGCCCCAGTAGATAGTTGTATGTCACAGCCGCACATCCTTCCAGTTGCTGTATGCGGGACGCGGCCTCAGCATGGCCAGAGAGGCAGTGCCTCGGTGTGCGCCCGGGATCCGAACCCGGGTCGCCAGCAGCGGAGAGCGCGCACTTAACCGCTAAGCCACGGGGCCAGCCCTTTTTTTCCTTTTTCTAAATCATAGCCATCCTTAAGGGTGTAAAATGGTATCGCATTGTGACTTTGATTTGCATTACCCTAGTGATTAGTGATGTTAAAGATCTTTTCATGTGCTTATTGGCCGTTTGTTTTTTTTTTTTTGAGAAAGGTCGATCAAGTCCTTTGCTCATTTTTTTTTTGTACATAAATGTTATAGCAGTATTATTCATAATAGCCAAAAAAGTGGAAACAACTGAAATGTCCACCAAATGATGAATGGACAAACAAAATGTGGCATTTTCATATAATTGAATATTATTTGGCCATAAACAGAAATGACATACTGATCTGTACTACAACGTAGATGAAACTTGAAAACATTGTGTTAAATGAAAACAACCAGACACAAGAGGCTGCATACTGTGTGATTCTATTTACATTAAAAGTCCAGGATAGGCAAATTTTTTGAGATGGAAAGTAGATTCATGGTTGACTACTTCCCCAACTGGGGAAGCTTGGGTGGAAATGAGGAGTAACTACTAATGGGTATGAGATTTCTTTTTGGGCTGATGAAAACGTTCTAAAATTGATTGTGGTGATGGTTGCACAGTTCTTATTAAAAACCATTGAATTGTATACATAACTGGGTAAATTGTATGTGAATTATATCTCAATAAAACTTAAAAAAACTAAATGGGGTAGTTACATGAATATATACATGTGATAAAATTGCGTAGAATACTGCACACACACATCTCGTGTAAGAACTGGTGAAATCTGAATAATATCTATTGACTGTACCAATGTCAGTTTCTCTGTTTTTATGTTATACTGTAGCAAAGTAAGATGTTATCATTGGAAGAAGCTAGATAGAGGATACACATGACCTCTCTACTATTTTTGCAAAATTAGTGGCTATATTAATATTAGAAAAAGTAGACTTCAGAGCAAAAATTACTATCAGGTATAGACTCACTTAATAATGATAAATGGATCAATTGAGCATGAAGACATAATAGTCCTAAATGTGTATACTTATAACAGAGCTTCAAAATACATGAATCAAAAGTTGATACAGTTGTAATGAGAAATAGACAAACCCACAATTAAAATAGGATATTTTAACACCCCTCTGTCGATAATTGATAGAGTAGACAAAAAATGAGTACAGATGAAGACTTGAACAATATTACCAACCAACTTAACCTAATTCACATTTATAGACCACTCCACCTAACTACACCAGAATACACACTCTTCAAGTGCACACAGAATTTTTACCAAGGTAGACCACCTTCTGGGCCATAATACAAGTCTCGATAAATTTACAAAGATTCCCAGTCATACAAACTATATTCTAGGGCCACACTGGAATTAAGTTAGAAATGAATAGCAGAAAGGCATCTAGAAAATCCCCCAATATTTTTTATTTTATTGAGGTCATAATAGCTTATAACATTGTAAAATTTCACTTGTACAGTATTATTTGTCAGTCACTGTATATATGTGCCCATTTACTCCTTATGCCTACCCCACCAATCCCCTTCCCCTCTGGTAACCACTAATCTGTTCTCTTTGTCCATGTGTTTATCTTCCACTTATGAGTGAAATCATATGGTGTTTGTCTTTGGCTTATATCACTTAGTATAATACCTTCAAGGTCCATCCATGTTGTTGCAAATGGGATGGTTTTGTCTTTTTTTATGGCTGAGTGGTATTCCGTTGTCTATATATACCACATCTTCTTTATCCATTCAATCAATGGGCACTTGGGTTGCTTACACATGTTGGCTGTTGTGAATAATGCTGCAATGAACATAGGGGTGCATAAGTCTCTGAATTGTTGATTTCAAGTTCTTTGGATAAATACCTAGTAGTGGGATAGCTGGGTCGTATGGTAGTTCTATTTTTAATTTTTTGAGAAATCTCCGTACTATTTTCCATAGTGGCCACACCGCTTTGCATTCCTGCCAGCAGTGTGTGAGGGTTCCCTTTTCTGCATATCCTCTCCAACATTTGTTATTTTTTGTCTTGGTAATTATAGCCATTCTAACAGGTGTAAGGTGATATCTCAATGTTTTTTTGGTTTGCATTTCCCTGATGACTAGTGATGTTGAATGTCTTTTCATGTGCCTGTTGGCCATCTGTATATCTTCTTTGGAAAAATGTCTGTTCATATCCTCTGCCCATTTTTTGATCAGGTTGTTTGGTTTTTGTTGTTCAGTTGTGTGTGTTCTTTATATATTTTGGAGATTAACCCAACCCCTTGTCGGATATACGATTTGCAAATATTTTCTCCCAGTTGGTGGGTTGTCTTTTCCTTTTCTTCCTGGTTTCCTTTGCCTTGCAGAAGCTCTTTAGTCTGATGAAGTCTATTTGTTTATTTTTTCTTTATTTTTTCTTTTGTTTCCCTTGCCTGAATAGACATGGTATTTGCCTTTGCTCATTATTTAAATTGGGCTATTTGTTTTCTTGTTGTCAAGTTGTAAGCTTTCTTAATATATTCTGGATATATATGATTTATCATATATACGATTTTCAAATATTTCTCCCATTCTGTGGATTGCTGTTTCACTCTGTTGATAGTGTCTTTGATGCACAAAGGTTTTAAATTTTGACGTAGTCCTATTTATCTACTTTTCTTATGTTGCCTGTGCTTTTGGTGTAATATCCAAGAAATCATTGCCAAATCCCATGTCCTGAAGTTTTCCTCCCATGTTCTCCTCTCAAAGCTTTATAGTTTTAGGTCTTTGACTCATTTTGAGTTAATTTTTTTATTTGGCATAAGGTAACAGTCCAAATTCATTCTTTTGCAAGTGGATATCCAGTTTTCTCCAACACCATTTGTTGAAAAGACTGTCTATTTCTCCTTGAATGGTCTTGGCACCATTGTCAAAAATCATTTGAACATTATTTCTGGGTCCTCTAGTCTATTTCATTGGTCTAAATATCTGTGTTTATGCCAGTACCAAACTATTTTGATTACTGTGTCTTTGTAGTAAGTTTTGAAAATTGTGAGTCCTCCAGCTTTGTTGTTCTTTTTCAAGATTGTTTTGGCTATTTCCTGTCCCTTGAGATTTCATATGAACTTTAGGATGGGTTTTTCTATTTCTGCAAAAAAAGTCCTTGGGATTTTGATAGGAATTGCATTAAATCTGTAGAACGTTTGGGTAGTATGTACATCTTAACAATATTAAGTCTTCAAATGTATGAACATCAATGTGTTTCCTTTTGTTTATATCTTCTTTAATTTTTTACAGCAGCGTCTTGTAGTTTTCATTATACAAATCTTTCATCCCCTTGGTTAAGTTAATTTCTAATTATTTTATTCTTTTAGATGGTATTGTGAATGGAATTTTTAAAATAATTTCCATTTCAGATTGTTCATTGTTACTGTATAGAAATGCAACTGATTTTTGTGAGTTGATTTTGTATCCTGTTACTTTGCTGAATTCGCTTATTCTAACAGTTTTTTTGTGGACTCTTCAGAGGTTTCTACGTATAAGGTCATATCATCTGTTAACAGAGATAATGCTTCTTCCTTTCCAAATATGATGTGTTTTATTTCTTTTTCTAATGTAATTTCTCTGGATAAAACTTCCAGTACTGTGTTGAATAGAAGCAGTGAAAGTGGGGATCCTTGCCTTGGTCCTGATTGTACACAAAAAACTTTTAGCCTTTCACCTTAAAGTATGATGTGCACTGCGTTTTTTTCATGTATGGCTTTGATTATGTAGAGGTAGTTTGCTTCTACTCCTAATTTTTTTTTTAAATGTGGCTCATGTTTATATATATTTGTGTGTGTATAAACTCCATTTCCATTGCTATTTTTTTACTTTTTTTCTTGGTGTTTTATTAGTTCTTCTCTGTTCCTTTCTCCTTCTCTTGCTCTCTTCCCTTGTGGTTTGATGGCTTTCTTTAGTGTTATGTTTGTGTTCCTTTCTCTTAGTTCTTTGTGTATTTATTATAGGTTTCTGGGTGGTGATTACCATGAGGTTCGTGTATAATAACCTATGTATATAGCAATCTATATTAAGTTGATGGTCTCTTTAGTTTGACCTCTATCTGAAAGCTCTACTCTTGTGTGCCCCTCCTCCCACATTTTATGTTTTTGATATCATATCTAACCTCGTGTTTGTGTGTTTGTATCTGTTACGTTCTTATCATGGAAATAGATAATTTTTCCTATTTGGGGTCTTCTCTTTTCCCCTTAACTATGTCCTTTTAGCATTTCTTGTAGGACTGTTTTCTTGGTGATAAACTCCTTTAATTTTTGCTTGTCCTGGAAACTGTTTATCTCTCCTCCTATTCTGAATGATAACCTTGCTGGGTAGAGTATTCTTGGCTGTAGGTTTTTTTCCTTTTAGCACTTTAAATATGTTGTGCCACTCTCTTCTAGCCTGTAAGGTTTCTGCTGAGAAGTCAGCTGATAGCCTTATGGGGTTTCCTTTGTATGTAACTTGTTGCCTTTCTCTTGTGGTTTTTAGGATTCTCTCTTTATTTTTAATTCTGAACATTTTAATTATGATGTGTCTTGGTGTGGGTCTCTTTGGGTTTATCTTGTTTGGTGCTCTCTGTGCTTCCTGTACCTGGATACCTGTTTCCTTCCTTAGGTTAGGGAAGTTTTCAGCTATTATTTCTTCAAATAGATTCTCTGCCCCTTTGTGTCTCTCTTCTTCTTCTGGGACACCTATAACATGGATGTTAGGGTACTTGATGTTGTCACAGAGGTCCCTTAGACTGTCCTTGTTCTTTTTAATTCTTTTTTCTTTTTTTTTTTTTTTTAAAGATTTTATTTATTTATTTTTTCCCCCCCAAAGCCCCAGTAGATAGTTGTATGTCATAGCTGCACATCCTTCTAGTTGCTGTATGTGGGACACGGCCTCAGCATGGCCGGAGAAGTGGTGCGTCGGTGCGCACCTGGGATCGAACCCGGGCCGCCAGCAGCGGAGCGCGCACACTTAACCGCTAAGCCACGGGGCCGGCCCTAATTCTTTTTTCTTTTATCTGTTCAGCTTGGGTGATTTCCTCTAGTCTTTCGTCCAGTTCACTGATCCATTCTTCTATATCCTCTACTCTGCTTTTAAGTGCCTCTAGTGAATTTTTCATTTCCAGTGTTGTATTCTTCATTTCTCATTTGTTCTTTTTTGTATCTTCCATTTCTTTTTTGGAATTGACACTGAGTTCATCCATTCTTCTCCCAAGATCAGTGAGCATCTTTATGACTCTTTGTTTGAACTCTCTGCCGGGAGGTTGCTCATTTCTGTTTCATTTATTTCCTTTTCTGGGATTTTGTCCTCTTCCCTTACTTGGAATGTATTCCTTTGCTTCCTCATTTTGCCTCTTTTCCTGTGCTTGTGTCTAAGTATTAGGTAGGTCAGCTACGTCTCCTGATCTTGGAGAGGTGACCTTATATAAGTGATGCCTTATGAGGCCCAGCAGTGTACTTCCCTCTCATCACTAGATCCAAATGTTCCAGGTGTGACCCCCATGTGGGCCACCTGTGTCCTTCTGTTGTGGCAGGGTTGCTCTTGCCATAGGTGCCCAGGGAGGCTGAGCTGTCCCCCTGGCTGGCAGGTTGTAATGCTTAGCTCCTATGTAGTTGTTGTGGCCCCTTCAGTCTCTTTATTGGGTGTGGGGAGCCCCAGTACAGTTGGCTGCAAGGTCTAATAGCACATTCCTGTTGCAGTTTTTATGTTAAGTGACTTGGCCCCCAGCGTGGCTGCTTGTTAGGCTCCAGGGCTTACAATTGCTATAAGCCTCTAGCCCATAAGGCTCTTGTCAGCTCTCTGAGGATTGTAGCTTGGTGGGGATGGCCTGAGGCATGGGAGCACCCAGTTGTTTCAGGCTTTGGAAGGTGGGGCTGATCCCTTATGTGGGTGTTTGAGAAGCACAAGTCTTCTGCAGCTGACAAGCCCTGCTGCCCACAGGGCCACACACACAGTAAACACAGTCCTGCCCCATGCATGCACCCCAACCCCCTGCAGTGGACCCAGTCTCTCCAAGGCAGAGACCCCACTCACTCCACCAACACCCCGCACTCTTCACCAGCTCCTCGTGCATGCCCTGCCCCACAGAGGTGGTCCCACTCACCAGGCTGCAGAGAATCTAGGCAGCTTGCTTAGCAGGCCCACAGGTTGCCTGAGGGCTTGTTGTTGGGTGGAGCCAGTCCCTAGGGTGGGCTGATTGCCTTGGCTGAGTTAAATTAAATCTGTGCTCTAGTGGGTGGGGCCGACCCTGGGCTAGCATGCCACAGGGAGAACTCCAATGGCATCTGCCAGCATCTGTTAGCATGCCCACACCAGGTCACAACAATGGCTGCCGCCAATGTCCCAGTCCCTGAAGAGGTCTCACCTCTCACCAAGATGCACCCAGAGTCAGGTGAGTCGCTTTTCACCAAAGGATTGTGCACCTTTCTTGCTGGTGATTTTAGGTTGCTTTCTGAAACGGGTGAGTTTCTGTGTGGACCTTTAAGAGCCGACTTTAATTTTTTGTGTCCCAGCTTTTCTGGGGGTATTCCCCATTGTTAGTGGCCAGCCAAGCCAGATATTATGCCACTCATCTTGGTTGTGCTCGGTCCAAAAAATGCCGATAGCGTGAACGCTTCCCACCTGGGGTCCTCCATTGCTCCAGGGAAGGCTGTGTACCTTTAGGTTGCTCCTGGGTGGTTGTGAAGCATTGCAGTTTGTGAAGGTGGCGTTTTTTTCTTTACAGAAGGAAAGTTTTGCCTTTTCCACCTCAATTAGGATTGTTGTTTGTTGCAGGGGTTCCTCTTATCCAGTTTTCAGTTGTCTCTCAGGGGAATTTTTCCAAGGGTAGCTGTAAATTCACTGTGTCAGTGGGAGTCTGCCTACGCTGCCATCTTGACTTCTCTACTCCTAATTTCTTATTGTATTTTTTTTATCATAAATGGATGTTGAAATTATTCAAATGCTTTTTCTGTATCAATTGAGATAATCATGTGGATTTTTTTCCCTTCACTCTTTTAATGTGGTATATTACATTGATTGATTTTCTTATGTTGAACCATCCTTGCATTCCAGGAATAAAGCCCACTTGGCTATGATCTATAATCCTTTTAATATGCTGCTGAATTACGTTTGTTAGTATTTTGTTGAGGACTTTTGCATTGATGTTCGTAAGAGATCTTGAGCTGTAGTTTTCTTGTAGTGTCTGTCTGGCTTTGGTATCGGTAATGCTGGCCTCACAGAATGAATTAGGAAATGTCGCTTCCTTTTCAATTCTTTGGAAAAGTTTGAGAAGGATTGATATTAGTCCTTCTTTTTTTTTTTTGGCTGAGGAAGATTAGCTTTGAGCTAACATATGCTGCCAATCTTCCTCTTTTTTGATGTGAGCTGCCACCACAGCATGGCCACTGACAGGCGAGTGGTGTAGGTCTGTGACCAGGAACTGAACCTGGGCTGCTGAAGCGGAGCATGCCGAACTTAACCACTAGGCCACCGGGGCTGGCCTGACACTAGTCCTTCTTTAATGTTTGGTAGAATTCACCAGTGAAGTCATCAGGGCTTTTATTTGCCAGACTTTTAATTACTGATTCAATCTCCTTAGTAGTTATAAGTCTATTCAAATTTTCTATTTCATCACAATTTAGTCTTTTAGGTTTTGTGTTTCTCAGAATTTGACCATTTCATCTAGGTTATCCAATTTGTTGTCCTATAATTGTTGCTAGTACTCTCTTATAATTCTTTTCATTTCTGTAGAAATGGTAGTAATGTCCACACTTTAATTTCTGATTTCAGTAATTTGAGTCTTCTTTCTTCTTAATCTATCTAGCTAAAGATTTGTCAATTTTGTTGATTTTTCTTAAGAACCACTTTTTGATTTCATTGATTTTCTCTATTTCTGTTCTCTATTTCATTTATCTCTCCATTAATCTTTATTTTTTCCTTTCTTTTGCTTGCTTTGAGGTTAGTTTGTTGTTCCTCTTCTAGTACCTCAAGTTGTAAAGTTAATTTGTTGATTTGAAATCTTTCTTGTTTTTGTTTTTTTATTTTTTGGCTGGGAAGACTTGCCCTGAGCTAACATCTGTTGCCAGTCTTCCTCTTTTTTTTATTCCTTCCCCAAAGCCCCAGTGCACAGTTGTATATTCTGGTTGGAAGTCCTTCTAGTTCTTCCATGTGAGCTGCCACAACAGCATGGCAACTGACAGATGAGTGGTGTGGTTCTACGACCAGGAAACAAACTCAGGCCCCCGAAGCGGTGAGAGTGCTGAACTTTAACCACTAGGCCATCAGTGCTGGCTCTCTTGTTTGTTTGTTTTGTGAGGAAGATCAGCCCTGAGCTAACATCCATGCCAATCCTCCTCTTTTTTGCTGAGGAAGACTTGGCCCTGGGCTAACATCCGTGCCCATCTTCCTCCACTTTATATGGGATGCCACGACAGCATGGCCTGACAAGCAATGCATCGGAGCGCACCTGGGATTCAAACCTGGGCCGCCAGCAGTGGAGCGCGCACACTTAACTGCTATGCCGTGGGGTTGGCCCCATCTTGTTTTTTAATGTAAGCATTTTTTTTTTTTTTAAAGATTTTATTTATTCATTTTTTTCCCCCCAAAGCCCCAGTAGATAGTTGCATGTCATAGGTTCACATCCTTCTAGTTGCTGTACGTGGGACTCGGCCTCGCGTTGGACGGAGAAGTGGTGCCTCGGGGCGCGCCCGGGATCCAAACCCGGGCCGCCAGCATCAGAGCACGCGCACTTAACCGCTAAGCCACGGAGCCGGCCCTATGTAAGCATTTAAAGCTGTAAATTTCCCCTTTAGCACAGCTTTTCCTTTATTCCATTACTTTTGGTATGTTATGTTTTGTTTTCATTTGTCTCTAAATATTTTGTAATTTCTTTGATCCATTGGCTGGTTTAAGAGTGTGCTGTTTAATTTCCACAAATTTGTGAATTTTATCGTTTAACTTCTGTAGTTGATTTCTAACGTCATCCTATTGTGGTCTGAGAAGATATTTTATGATATCTATATTTTAAAATCTATTGACATTTAATTTGTGGCATAACATAGATCTGTCTTGGAAAATATTCCATGTGCACTTGAGAAAAATCTGCATACTGTTGTTGGGTACAGTGATCTGTATATATCTGTTAGATCTAATTGGTTTATTGTGCTGTTTGTCTTCTATTTCATTACTTCTGTCTAATTGTTCTACCCACTGTTGAGAGTGGGGTGTTGAAATCTCAAGCTATTATTGTAAAACTTCCTATTTCACTTTTCTATTCTGTCAGTTTTTGCTTCCTATATTTTGATGCTCTGTTATTAGATATGTAAATTTTTATACTTGTTATATCTTCCTGCTGTATTGAACTTTTTATTAATATATAGTGTCCTGTTTGTCTCTTGTAAACTTTTTTGATTTAAAGTTTATTTTGTCTGCTGTTATTAGAGCCACCTGCTCTCTTTTGGTTCCTAGTTGCATGGAATATCTTTTTCCATTCTCTTACTTTCAATCTATTTGTATCTTTGGATCTAAAGTGAATCTTTTATAGACAGCATATGGTTGGATCATTTGTTTTTTGTCTGTTCTGCAAATCTCTGTCTTTTGATTGGAAAGTTTAATCTGTTTACATTAAAGAATTATCAATAAAGAGAAACTTCTTTCATTTTGCTATTTGTTTTCTATATGCCTTATAGGTTTTGCCTCTCATTTTCTGCATTGCTATCTTCTTTTGTGTTTATCTGATTTTTTGTAGTGAAATGTTTAAATTACGTTCTCATTTCCTTTTGTGTATATTTTTTAGCTATTTTCTTTGTGGTTACCATGGAAATTACATTTAACTTTCTATAGTTATAACACTAATTCGAATTTATACCAGCTTAACTTCAATAATATACAAAAACTCTGCTCCTTTACAGCTTCATCCCCACTTCTTTCAGTTTTGATGTCACCAAATTACACCTTTATACAATGCCCCAAAACATAGACTAATAATTCTTTTAAATGCAGTAGTCCTTTATTTTTATTTTTTTTTATAATTTTATTTATTTATTTATTTTTCCCCCAAAGCCCCGGTAGATAGTTGTATGTCATAGCTGCACATCCCTCTAGTTGCTGTATGTGGGACGCGGCCTCAACATGGCTGGAGAAGCAGTGCATCAGTGCGTGCCCAGGATCCAAACCCGGGCCGCCAGTAGCAGAGCGCGTGCACTTAACCACTAAGCCACGGGGCTGGCCCATTAGTAGTCCTTTAAATTATGTAGAAAACAAAATGTGGACTTACAAGCCAAGATTACAATAATGCTAGCTTTTAGACTAATAATTGTTTTTTAATATATTAGTCTCTTAAATCATGTAGAAAGCTAAAAGTGGAGTCAAAACTGCCGTTTCACTATTACTACATTTTGTAATTGCACATGTATTTACCTTTGTTGAGATCTTTATTTGTTCATGGCTTCTGCTTACTATCTAGCATCCTTTCATTTCACCCTGCAGGACTCCCTTGAGCATTTCTTGCAGGGCAAATCTAGTGGAACTTTCTCAGCTTTGGTTTATCTGGGAATGTTAAGACATCTATCCCTCACATTTGAAGGGCAGTTTTGCCAGATATTGGACTCTTGGTTGACATTTTTTTCTTTTAGAACTTTGAATATATGGGCCCACTGCCTTCTGGCTTTCAAAGTTTCTGATGAGAAATCTGGTGAATCTTTTTGAGGTTTCCCTGTATGATGAGTTGCTTCTCTTGCTGATTTCAAGATTCTCTTTGCCTTTTGAAAGTTTGATTGTAATGTGTCTTAGTGTGTGTCTCTTTTGGTCAATCTTGGAGTTTATTGAGCTTTTTACATGTTTATATTCATGTCTTTCACCAAATTTGGGAAGTTTTCAGCCATCATTTCTTAAAATATTCTCTCTACTCCTTTCTCTCTCTTCTTTCTGGGTCTCCCACAATGCATGTGTTGGTCTGCTTGGTGGTGTCCCACAGGTCCCTTAGGCTCTGTTCACTTTTTTTCAATCTTTTATCTTTCTGTTCCTTGGACTTGATGATTTCCATTGTCCTATATTGAAGTTCACTGATGCTTCTACCTGCTCAAATCTGCCTTTGAATCCCTCTACTTAATATACCATTTCAGTTATTGTACTTTTCAGCTCCAGAATTTCCTTTTGGTTTCTTTTTTAGGTTTTCTGTCTCTTTATTGATATTTCCATTTTGTTAGTATATTATTTTCTTCACTTTATCCACATCCTCCTTTACTTCTTTGAACATCTTTAAGATAGTTGCTCTACAGCTTTGTCTAATAAATCTGCTATCAGATATGTTTCAGGGAAAGAGTCTATTAATTTTGGGGAGGCATACTTTGTTGTTTCTTTGTATGTCTTGTGATTTTTTTGTTGAAAACTGGACGTCGAATCTAATAATTTGGCAACTTTGGAAATCAGATTCTCCCTCTTCCCCAGGGCTTGCTGTTTTTGTTTTTGTTATTGTTTTTGTTTTTCTGATTGTTGGAGATTGTCTCAGTACCAAGATCAGCCTGAAGTGTAAATTTAAGATCTCAGGTCTTTTCTGAGCCAGTGCTTTTCCCAGGACATGCGTGGTCACTTTCTAATGTTCCTTGTATATGCAGTCACTTTTGAATGTTCTAGTCTTAATGAGTGATTCCTAAAAGGGAAGAAGAGGAAAATGAGGAAGAAAAAAGGGCACTGACCCTTTTAAGTCCTTTAGAAGTTACTTCATCTAGAGGGGGAGGGTCTTGTGCCAGTGGGGGAGGTGGAACAACAATGGCTGCCCACCTCTTTGTCTGCACCTCTGTGATCAGAAGCAGTAATCAGCACTCAGAGCAAGATCCCTGATAATTGGAGGACATGGTCCTTTTTGCCTACCCTCATTCCCACAATGTGTGTGCAAGCTGTTTCAGGAGCACATGGCTGCCTGCCATGGGGCTGGGTGGGGTTGGGTAGCTGCTACTGTGCTAAGAGCTGAAATTAACCAAAATTAACAGCAATTTACCTTCCTCACTTTTCCCTGTAAGTTGCAAGCCTTCAATAGACTCCAGAGTTTCAAAATAGTTACATCATACAGATTCTGCCAGTGTCTAGGTGGGGAGACAAATTCATGGTGCTTCCTATTCCAGTATCTTCCCCAAATCTTCTAATCGTCTGGTTTTTAACACATATGTAAATTTAATATTAAGTAGTAAAAAAAAGTATACGTCTTATATTTTCTTCACATCTGTATATATAGTTTTATAGTTGTCAGCTTTAAAATAAAAATGAATTAAATAACAAAATATTAAACAAAAAATAATAAATTAAGGAGAGAGATTAAATAATTAGATAACATTTGTGTACATGTGTGTATACACATACACCTTTAGATAATACATTTTTCTTTAAAATGTATATGAAAATTCAGAAAGTCCTCATCAGGTACTTGATGTCAAAAATAAACTGAATTTGAAAAGGCAGAGTCATACAAGCCATTGGCCACAATGTAAGGAGGTTACAAATAATCTATCCATCTGGACATTTAAAACATACATTGAAGTAATTGGCTTAAAGCAGAAATAAAAATGAATATTAATATAGAAATGAAATGACATTCACAGGATATTTTAGAAAATTTAGCGGTATTTTTAGAAAATCAAGAAAGAAAATAAGTGAACTTAATGTAAGAAGCTTGAAAAGGAATAACAAAACTGATTCAAAGACACTGGACTGAGGGAATAAATATAAAAACATAAGTTTGCAAAGTAGAAAAATAAGACAAACTGAATTAATGATCAAGAAAACACAAAGCTTGTTCTCTGATCAAAAATTAAAATAGCAAAATATTAGACCAGTATAATTACAAATGAAAGAACATAAGAAATGAAAATGAGACATAACCATAGGTGTGGAGGAAATTATGTAATTTTAAAGGAAAACAATATAACCCTTGGTTAGACTAAAACTACAAACCTAGAAGAAAGATATGCTTCTCCAGGAAACTTGTGCTTCTCATTAAAAATGTTTGAAGAATAAGAAAAACCCTTGAGTCACCAGAGCTACCGGTCATCATTTCTTGGTGGATTTCAACCAGCACTTCTTTTTTGTGTGTGTGTGAGGAAGATTAGCCCTGAGCTAACATCCACCACCAGTCCTCCTCTTTTTGCTGAGGATGACTGGCCCTGAGCTAACATCCATGCCCATCTTTCTCTGCTTTATATGGGACGCTGCCACAGCATGGCTTGACAAGTGGTGCATCAGTCTGCGCCCGGGATCCAAACCTGCGAACCCCGGGCCGCCGAAGCAGAGCATGTGAACTTAACCACTATGCCACCGGGCCGGCCCCAGCACTTCTTTTTCATTTTGAAATTTTATTCTATTTTGTGTTTAAATATCAGTAAAGAATATATGGGCCGGCCCCGTGGCTTAGCGGTTGGGTGTGCGTGCTCCACTGCTGGTGGCCCGGGTTCGGATCCCGGGCGCGCACCGACGCACCGCTTCTTTGGCCATGCTGAGGCTGCGTCCCACGTACAGCAACTAGAAGGATGTGCAGCTATGACACACAACTATCTACTGGGGCTTTGGGGGAAAATAAATAAAATTAAAAAAAAAGAATATATGTGAATGGTATTAAGTTTTTAGTTTATCCTTTGTACACAGGAAGTTTACTCGTTGCACATAACTGCATTTCTTAGAAGTGAGTGTGTCTGTGTATGTCTGTATGTACTGAGGTGTGTGAATTTAGATGTGTTTGTCGCTGAAGGTCATTCAAGTTTGAAAATCCCAGGTAAAGGTCTGACAGCTGTGTGGAAATAAAGATAGCCCAAATGAGAACAAACAGGCTACTCGTTCAGAGCTTGCTAGAGCAGGGGAGTCAGCTACTTGCTTTTGGCAGAGGAGTGAAAAGGCTTCAGGTGTGCTCTGACTGGAGGCTGGGTGATATGGGAATGCTGGAAGCAGCTAATTAGCAGTGAGGAATCCCATGTGACTGGTTAGGGGAGCCTATTTGGCTTTTTCCTGAGTTGGAAGCAAGGGCAAAAGTTAGGGAAGCTGTAGTCATTGACCAATCCCTGACTGGTTTTGAGCTGATTGCTGCAGAGGTTTCTGGTTTGGCTCTCTGAGCTGGTGGCTGTAGAGGTTGTGGGTTAGCTTGTCACTAACAAATGTATCTTTGCAGGCTTGGGAGTGGATTGAGAGGTAAAGCCACTTAATAATGGAGTCAGTGAGTCTCCACCTGTCTTAACCACTGGGTTTGAGGTGATTCACTATTTTATACTGTTGATTCATTTCTTTTTTATTGAGGTGAAATTCACATAACAAGTGTGTCTTGTTGTAAGGAGAACAGATTCTTATTGAACTTATGCAAATAACTATTTTGCCATGAAAACAATACTTGCTGAGAGTTTCCAAATCCTAGAGGGATCAGGTAGGGAGAAAAAGATAAATGTTTCAGTTCTGCTTACAAAGGTATAATTTACCAAATTGCCATAGGTCATAGCTAGCTCAGGAGAAAAGATAAATTTTCCTTAAATCTGAAAAAACAAAACATTAAAAAAAATCAGCAATATTTAAAACAAAAGTCATAAAAATTATAATCATCTCCATAAGTTCATTCAGCCCTGTGTAATTGATTCTTAATCTTCTGTTAGCAGTTTCATAAAGTCAGCAGTTTCTCTGTTAGAGTTCTGTTATTTCTTATCCAGTTCAGTTTTATAGTCTGGAAGTTTATCAGAAACCTGTATTCTAGAGTAAGCACCAAAGTCCTTTCCATGAATGTCTCTGAAGATGAAACATATTTTGCAAAAGCATCAGAGCAAATAACTGTCTGTAACCAACAAGACCCCAAAATGGCAGTTGACAAAGAAATTTTGTTAATTTTGTGACATACGATACTTTAAAATAGTAACCAGGACTAGACTGATAACCAGGACAGATCAGAACTTCAGTAATGTTATACACTTTCAAAACACCTATATCAATAACATTCACCCACAGAATATCACCTAAGAAGGTTTATCATCACTTATTTGACAATGCTTCCCATGTAATTTAACATACCAAATAAGCCCAACAAGTTTAGTATCTTACTTTTTACAGGAAGAGAGCAGATTTCTTTGAGAAGTCCCAGGGCCCTTTAAAATTCTCAAAGAAAAAAGTCAAAAGAAAGACTTTATTTAAGATATGAATTTTGGACAGCTTGTCAAAAATATCGAAAGGTTTTAAAACACTTGGTCAGAGGAGATCAAGGGGTTGCTGATCTTGTCACTGTGAAACAATGCTTAGTTACCCATTCAAATAAAGTGAGAACAGAAACAGTCAAGGGTAAACAAAGAGTTAAAATAGTCAAGAAAAACCTTAATAGAGAGATCTCAGTCCTTCTGAACATAGGAAATTATTTTAACATAGTTTTTCTGTCTTTTAGGTAGACTTACTCAAAGGTAAAGAAAAACTTTTTATAACCTTTTTATCAAGTTCAAGGAAATTATCCTTTTAAGAGAAAGAAGACCAAGTTTTAATTTTGCACCAGCTTTATTTTTGATGTTAAAGCTTATTTACTTAATTAAATTGATTTTAATCTTAGCGAACTTGACCATGCATAAAACTCGTTTTCCAGAATTCCTTTTCCACAAACCTTTTATAACTTTCTCTTTACATTCAGAATTTGTCCTATGCCTTTCTTTTTCCTCCTAGTACTTTGGGACAAATTTATCTTTCCTAACCAACCAAACAAAGTATTTCCATTCTTTGTACCTTCTTTATGATATACGTCTTATTTTCCTTGTATACAGAGCTGTTTTTCTTACTAATTTTTAGTAGCTTTAATAACATATATTAGTTAGAATTTTTTTAATCCTTAAAGACTTTGACTTCTAAGTAAAACTAAGCAGTTATAAAGTTTCTTTTACATTAGCATTCTGTGGCTTGGCAAATTTATTTCTTGGCACATTATTGGCAAACACTTTTCATAATTTCTGGAAATGTGTTACTTTATAGTGTAATCTTTTAAGGAAACACACGACATGTTTACTAACAGACCCAAAACACCTTTTAGTTTTTCTGTGATAAGCCAAAAGTAGATAAACTTAGATGTGTTTAGCAATAATGTTTCAGTATTTTATCTGATTTGAAAATGACCCAGATACTCAATGAATTTTTAGCATTAACTTAATTTAGCAAAACTCTAAAGTTTTGAGTTACTAAAAGGCATTTGAAAGCTGTTTTTTCAAGTATACAGACCATAAAACATAATTATTGTATCCAAAAACTCTTACTTATTTTCATCTGTCTAAATCATTTGTTTCCAACAATTGACAATCAAACCAACAAACTTAAACCAGCTTTCTTTTACCAGAGATTCATTTATATCGTGTTACCTTCAAAGACATTTGGGTTAATTTCTATTACATTTAGAATTTTTCTTTTTTTTTGAGGAAGATTAGCCCTGCGCTAACATCTGTTGCCAATCTTCTTCTTTTTTTTTTTTCTCCCCAAAACCCCAGTACATAGTTGTAGAGTTCTAGATCTTCTATATGGGACGCCACCTCAGCATGGCTTGATGAGCAGTGAGTAGGTCCATGCCCAGGATCCGAACCAGCGAACCCCTGGCCGCTGAAGCTGAATGCGGGAACTTAACCCTGTTACGCCACCAGGCCGGCCCCTTACATTTAGAATTTATGTAAGTGCTTACAGCCGATTAAATAGAGCTCTTAATTTTAGCCATACCATCCGGAGGTAAAATATCACACATAGGTAACATACATATAGGCACACATACACAGAGACTGCACAGCTGTTACTGCCATGAATCAGATACAGGGCTCCTTAGTTACGAATCTAAATTTTTGTTTTAAACATTTTTACTAATATTTGTGGAGAAGACTCTCGAGATGCTAGATTTTTGGCCAGGTGTGCTCCTGTGGCCATTTTTCTGGCGTTTTTACTTTTTTTTTCTTCAGTCCTAGGAATTAGTGATGGGCCAGATAACAGTTCCCAGAGGAGATGATAATCCTTTTTGAGATAAAGGAACTGGGTGGAATTTGAACTACCTCTAGAGCTGCATTTCCAGTCTTGCAAGGATTTTTTTAAAGGACAATTGCTCTTAATTTCTCAGATATTGGGTTGTAACTGAAATGACATTATAGGTTGATCTACCTGTCCAACTACAGCATAAAGGCCCAGAGAAACACTCAAGTTTTCTCTAAGATGGAGTTTCTGGAACATAACTCATCCAATAGAAAGTGTTTCCAGTGTTAACTGGAAACTGTTAACTGTTTCCAGTTAGTTAAAATGCACCAGAGGGGTGAGTCTCCAGAGGTGCTTGGGGTTTTCCCCATGGCAGTAAAGCTGGTGTCCCACTGACAGCGGGCCAGAGAAGGGTGCAGAGTCCCACTGCGGGTGTCAATATAGCTATAAGATTTAGTCAGGTTCCACTCAGCTGGGGCACTTAGTCCCTGAGCCAGCACAAGGCAAGCGAGGGAGGCAAGAGGCAAAAGCCTGGAGTGGGGTGGGGGCCGGGTCTGCCAACGCCGGGGTTGAGAGTTAGGTCCTTGGCAAAAGGTTTTCAATTTTTACGGAAGGTCCAGGTTCTGCTCAGGTCCAGCCTGAACTTAACCTCGACTTAATGACAACAGAGGAGGTGATGAATGAGAGACAAGGGAAAGAGGTGATCAGGCCTCGCCCTCATGGCCTTTTCCCAAGGATTATCAAGATAAGGGTCACACAGACAACAGTTCCCGGACAAGACAGTTTACAGAATAAATTACAGATCTCCTGGGCCGGCCCTGTGGCTTAGGGGTTAAGTGCTCGCGCTCCGCTACTGGCGGCTGAGGTTCGGGTCCTGGGCGCGCACCGATGCACCGCTTTTCCGGCCATGCTGAGGCCGTGTCCCACATACAGCAACTAGAAGGATGTGCAGCTATGACATACAACTATCTACTGGGGCTTTGGGGGAAAAAAAAGGAGGATTGGCAATAGATGTTAGCTCAGAGCCAGTCTTCCTCAGCAAAAAGAGGAGGATTAGCACGGATGTTAGCTCAGGGCTGATCTTCCTCACACAAAAATAAATAAATAAATAATTAAATAAAATTACAGATCTCCTGTCCCCATAACTGACTCAGTAGGCACCTAAAATACTCAACAGTTTCTTTTTTTTATTTATTTTATTTTTTTATTATTATTTATTTTTTTAAATTTTTGTTTATTGCAGTAACATTGGTTTATAACGTTGTATAAGTTTCAGGTGTACATCATTATACTTCTATTTCTGCATAGATTACATCATGTTCACCACCCAAAGACTAATTACAACCCATCACCACACACATGTGCCGAATTATCCCTTTCACCCTCCTCCCTCCCCCCTTCCCCTCTGGTAACCGCCAATCCAATCTCTGTCTCTATGTGTTTGTTTATTGTTGTTGTTATCTACTACTTAATGAAGGAAATCATGCGGTATTTGACCTTCTCCCTCTGACTTATTTCACTTTGCATAATGCCCTCAATGTCCATCCATGTTGTCACAAATGGCTGGATTTCATCGTTTCTTATGGCTGAGTAGTATTCCATTGTGTATATATACCACATCATCTTTATCCATTCGTCCCTTGATGGGTGCTTAGGTTGCTTCCAAGTCTTGGCTATTGTGAATAACGCTGCAATGTACACAGGGGTGCATGTATCTTTATGCATTGGTGTTTTCAAGTTCTTTGGATAAATACCCAGTAGTGGAATAGCTGGATCATATGGTAGTTCTATCCTTGATTTTTTGAGGAATCTCCATACTGTTTTCCATAGTGACTGTAGCAGTTTGCACTCCCACCAGCAGTGTATGAGAGTTCCCTTCTCTCCAACACATGTTGTTTCCTGTCTTGTTAATTATAGCCATTCTGACGGGCGTGAGGTGATGTCTCATTGTACTTTTCATTTGCATTTCCCTGATAGTTAATGGTTTTGAACATCTTTTCATGTGCCTGTTGGCCATCTGTATATCTTCTTTGGAGAAATGTCTGTTCAGGTCTTTTGTCCATTTTTTAATTGGGTTGTTAGTTTTTTTGTTGTTGAGTTGCATCAGTTCTTTGTATATTTTGGAGATTAAGCCCTTATCAGATGTATGGTTTGCAAATATCTTCTCCCAATTGTTAGGTTGTCTTTTCGTTTTGTTGATGGTTTCCTTTGCTGTGCAGAAGCTTTTTAGTTTGATGTAGTCCCATTTGTTTATTTTTTCTATTGTTTCTCTTGCCCAGTCAGACGTGGTGCTTGAAAATATGTTGCTAAGACGGATGTCGAAGAGCATACTGCCTATGTTTTCTTCTAGAAGTTTCATAGTTTCAGGTCTTACATTCAAGTCTTTAATCCATTTTGAGTTAATTTTGTGTATGGTGTAAGGTAAGGGTCTACTTTCATTTTTTTGCATGTGGCTGTCCAGTTTTCCCAACACCATTTGTTGAAGAGACTTTCTTTTCTCCATTGTATGTTCTTGGCTCCTTTGTCAAAGATTAGCTGTCCATAGATGTGTGGGTTTATTTCTGGGCTTTCGATTCTATTTCATTGATCTGTGTGTCTGTTTTTGTGCTAGTACCATGCTGTTTTGGTTACTATAGCTTTGTAGTATATTTTGAAATCAGGGAGTGTGATATCTCCAGCTTTGTTCTTTTTTCTCAGAATTCCTTTACTTATTCGGGGTCTTTTGTTGTTCCAAATAAATTTTAGGATTCTTTGTTCTATTTTTGTGAAAAATGTTGTTGGAACTTTGATAGGGATTGCATTGAATCTATAGATGGCTTTAGGAAGTATGGACATCTTAACTATGTTAATTCTTCCAATCCAAGAGCACAGAATATCTTTCCATTTCTTTGTGTCTTCTTCAGTTTCTTTCAGCAATGTTTTATAGTTTTCCGTGTACAGGTCTTTCATCTCTTTGGTTAAGTTTATTCCTAGATATTTTATTCTTTTTGCTGCAATTGTAAATGGGATGGTATTCTTAATTTCTCTTTCTGCTACTTCGTTGTTAGTGTATAGAAATGCAACTGATTTTTGTATGTTGATTTTGTATCTTGCAACTTTACCACATTCGTTTATTACTTCTAAAAGTTTTCTGGGCCGGCCCTGTGGCTTGGTGGTTAAGTGTGCGTGCTGCGATGCTGGTGGCCCGGGTTCGGATCCTGGGTGTGCATCGAGGCACCACTTCTCCGTTCATCCTGAGGCCGAGTCCCACATACAGCAACTAGAAGGATGTGCAGCTACGACACACAACTATCCACTGGGGCTTTGGGGGGAAAAATAAAATAAATAAAATCTTTAAAAAAAAAAAAGTTTTCTGGTGGATTCTTTAGGGTTTTCTATATATAAAATCATGGCATCTGCAAATAGTGACAGTTTCACTTCTTCCTTTCCAATTTGGATCCCTTTTATTTCTTTCTCTTGCCTGATTGCTCTGGCTAGGACTTCCAGTACTATGTTAAACAGGAGTGGTGAGAGTGGGCATCCTTGTCTGGTTCCTGTTCTTAGAGGGATAGCTTTCAGTTTTTCACCATTGAGAATGATATTAGCTGTGGGTTTCTCATATATGGTCTTTATTATGTTGAGGTACTTTCCTTCTATACCCATGTTATTCAGAGTTTTTATCATAAATGCATGCTGTATCTTGTCAAATGCTTTCTCTGTATCTATTGAGATGATCATGTGATTTTTATTCTTCATTTTATTAATGTGGTGTATCACGTTGATTGATTTGCGAATGTTAAACCATCCCTGCACACCTGGAATAAATCCCACTTGATCATGGTGTATAATCTTTTTAACTTATTGTTGTATGCTATTTGCTAGTATTTTGTTGAGGATTTTTGCATCGATGTTCATCAGTGATATTGGCCTGTAGTTTTCTTTTTTTGTGTTGTCCTTGTCTGGTTTTGGTGTCAGGGTAATGTTGGCTTCATAGAATGAGTTAGGGAGCTTCCCCCATCCTCAATTTTTTGGAAGAGTTTGAGAAGGATAGGTATTTTTTTTTTTTTTAAAGATTTTATTTATTTATTTTTTCCCCCAAAGCCCCAGTAGATAGTTGTGTGTCATAGCTGCACATCCTTCTAGTTGCTGTATGTGGGACGCGGCCTCAGCATGGCCGGAGAAGCAGCGCGTCGGTGCGTGCCCGGGATCCAAACCCGGGTCGCCAGCAGTGGAGCGCGCTCACTTAACCACCAAGCCACGGGGCCGGCCCAAGAAGGATAGGTATTAAGTCTTTGAATGTTTGCTAGAATTCACCAGGGAAGCCGTCTGGTCCTGGACTTTTATTTTTGGGGAGGTTTTTGATTACTGTTTCAATCTCCTTACTGGTGATTGGTCTATTCAAATTCTCTACTTCTTCTTGATCCCATTTTGGAAGGTTGTATGATTCTTAGAATTTATCCATTTCTTCCAGATTGTCGAATTGGTTGGCATATAGCTTTTCATAGTATTCTCTTATAATCTTTTGTATTTCTGAGGTGTCTGTTGTAATTTTTTCTCTTTCATTTCTGATTTTACTTATTTGTGCCTTCTCTCTTTTTTTCTTTGTGAGTCTAGCTAAAGGTTTGTCAATTTTGTTTATCTTTTCAAAGAACCAGTTCTTGGTTTTATTAATTTTTTCTATTGTTTTTTTGGTCTCTATGTCATTTATTTCTGCTCTGATTTTTATTATTTCCCTTCCTCTACTGATTTTGGACTTGGTTTGTTCTTCTTTTTCCAGTTTCTTTAGGTGCCTTGTTAGATTGTTTATTTGAGATTTTTCTTGTTTGTTGAGATAGGCCTGTATTGCTATAAACTTCCCTCTTAGAACTGCTTTTGCTGTATCCCAAAAATTCTGGCATGTCGTATTTTCATTTTCATTTGTCTCCAGGTATTTTTTGATTTCTTCTTTGATTTCTTCATTGACCCAGTCGTTGTTCAGTAGCATTTTGTTTCATCTCCATGTATTTGTGGCTTTTCTGATTTTCTTCCTATAGTTGATTTCTAGTTTCATACCATTGTGGTCAGAAAAGATGCTTGGTATTATTTCAATCTTCTTAAATTTATGGAGACTTGTTTTGTGGCCTAATATGTGATCAATCCTGGAGAATGTTCCATGTGCATTTGAAAAGAACGTGTATTCTTTGGTTTTTGGATGGAATGCTCTGTATATATCTCCTAGGTCCATCTGTTCTAGTGTATCATTTAAGGCCAATATTTCTTTATTGAACTTCTGTTTGGATGATCTATCTGTTGGTGTAAGTGGAGTGTTAAAGTCCCCTACTACTATTGTGTTACTGTCTATTTCTGTTTTTATGTCTGTTAATAATTGCTGTATATATTTAGGTGCAGCTACATTGGGTGCATAGATATTTACAAGTGTTATATCCTCTTGTTGGATTGTTCCCTTGATCATTATGTAATGACCTTCTTTGTCTCTTTTTGCAGTTTTTGTTTTAAAATCTATTTGGTCTGATATGAATACTGCTACCCCAGCTTTCTTTTCATTGCCATTTGTGTGGAGTATCTTTTTCCATCCCTTCACTTTCAGTTTGTGAGTGCCTTTAGGTCTGAAATGTGTCTTTTGTATGCAGCATATATATGGGTCTTGTTTTTTTATCCAATCAGCCACCCTATGCCTTTTAATTGGAGCATTTAGTCCATTGACGTTTAAAGTAGCTACTGATAAGTATGTACTTACGGCCATTTTTTAACTTTTTTTCCCTCAGTGTTTTAGTAGTCTTCTGTTCCTTCCTTCTTCTATACAGAATTGATGGTCTCTTTAGTTTGACCTCTGTCTGAAAGCTCTACTCTTTAACTGCCCTCCTCCCTCCTTTTATGTTTTTGATATCATATCTGACCTCTTTTTTGTGCATTTGTATCCATTCCCTCTTATCATGGAAATAGATAATTTTTCCTATTTGTGGTCTTCTCTTTTCCCCTTAAATCAGTCCCTTTAACATTTCTTGTAGCACTGGTTTCTTGGTAGCAAACTCCTTTAATTTTTGCTTGTCTGGGAAATTTTTGATCTCTCCTTCCATTTTGAATGAAAACCTTGCTGGCTAGAATATTCTTGGCTGTAAGTTTTTTGCCTTTAGCACTTTAAATATATGATGCCATTCTCTTCTAGCCTGTAAGGTTTCTGCTGAGAAGTCAGCTGATAGCCGTATGGGGTTTCCTTTGTATGTAACTTGACTTTCTCTTGCGGCTTTTAGGATTCTCTCTTTATTTTTAATTCTGGACATTTTGATTATGATGTGTCTTGGTGTGGGCCTCTTTGGGTTTATCTTGTTTGGGGCTCTCTGTGCTTCCTGTACCTGGATGTCCGTTTCCTTCCTTAGGTTAGGGAAGTTTTCATCTATTATTTCTTGAAAGAGATTCTCTGCCCCTTTGTCTCGCTCTTCTCCTTCCGGGACACCTGTAACACGGATGTTAGTGTGCTTGATGTTGTCACAGAGGTCCCTTAGACTGTCCTCACTCTTTAATTCTTTTCTCTTTTATCTGTTCAGCTTGGGTAATTTCTTCTAGTCTTTCTTCCACCTCACAGATCCGTTCTTCTGTATCCTCTACTCTGCTTTTGAGTCCCTCTAGTGAATTTTTCATTTCCAGTATTGTATTATTCATTTCTGATTGGTTCTTTTTTATATCTTCCATTTCTTTGTTGACATTCTCATTGAGTTCATCTATTCTTCTCTCCAGATCAGTGAACATCCTTAACACTCTTAGTTTGAACTCTCTGTCAGGTAGGTTGCTCATTTCTGTTTCACTTAGTTTCTTTTCTGGGGTTTTGTCCTGTTCTCTTACTTGGAATGTATTCCTTTGCTTCCTCATTTTGCTTCTTTCCCTGTGCTTGTGACTACATGTTAGGTAGGTCAGCTACGTCTCCTGTTCTTGGATAGGTGACCTTATGTAAGTGATGCCTTAGGAGGCTTCCAGTGTGCTTCCCTCAGTTCTCAGTGTTCCAGGGGGGACCCCTATGTGGGTTATGTGTCCTTCTGTTGTGGCCTGTTTGCTCTCCCTGTAGGTGCCCAGGGAGGCCGAGTTATGTTCCTGGCCAGCTGTTGTAATGCTCAGCTGCTTGTAGTTGTTGTGGGCCCTTCAGTCTCTTTATCAGGTGTGGGGAGCCCCAGCACAGTTGGCTGCAAGTTCCAATACCACATTTGTGTTGCAGTATTTCTTTTAAGTGAGTAGGCTCCCAGCCTGGCAGGTTGTTAGGCTCAGGGCCTTACAATTGCTGTAAGCCTCCAGCCTTTAGGTCTCTTGTCAGTTCTCTGAGGATTGCAGCTGGGTGGGGGTGGCCTCAGGCACGGGAGCACCCAATTGTTTCAGGCTTTGGAAGGTGGGACGAACCCTCTATATGGGTCTTTGAGAAGCACAAGTCTTCTGCAGCTGACAAGCCCTGCCGTCCACAGGTCCACACACACAATCAACACAGACCTGCCCCGTGTGCGCACCCCGACCTCCTGAAGCAGACCCATTCTCTCCACGGCGGGAGCCCCACACTCTCCACCCGCTCCTTGTGCATGCCCTGCCCCACTGAAGTGGGCTCAGTTGCCAGGCTGCAGAGAATCCAGTCACCAATCTATGCAGGCCCACACGTTGCCTGAGGGCTTGTTGTTTGGTGGGGCCATTCTCTAGGTTGGGCTGCCTGCCCTGGCTGAGCTGAATTAAATCGGTGCTCTAGCGGGTTGGGCAGACCCTGGGCTAGCAGGCCCTATTGAGAACTCCAATGGCGTCTGTGTCAGCATGCCCACACTAGGCCACAACAATGGCCGCCACCAATGTCCCAGTCCCTGGAGAGGTCTCACCTGTCACCGAGATGCACACAGGGCCTATTAGGTGAGTCTCTTTTCACCAAAGCACTGTACACCTTTCTTTCTGGTGATTTTAGGTTGCTTCCTGAAATGGGTGAGTTTGCCCGTGGGCCCTTTAAAAGCTGGTTTTAATGTCTTTGTGAACCAGCTTTTCTGGGGGTTCTCCCCAATGTTTTAGTAGTAGGCAAAGTCAGATATTATGCTACTTGTTTCGGTTGTGCTGGGTCCATCAAATGCCCACAGCGGGGGCGCTCCCCGGCTCAGGGCCCCACGCCTCCAGGGAAGGCTGTGTACCTGTGGGCTGCTCCCGGTGGCCGTGAGGCACTGCGGCTTGTGAAGGCGGCGTTTTTCCTCTCCAGAAGGGAGTTTCTGCCTCTTCTACCTCAGTTAGGATTGTCTGTTGTTGCAGAAGTTCCTCTTATCCAGTTTTCACTTCTGTCTCAGGGGTAATTTTTCCACGAGTAGTTGTAAATTGGCTGTGTATGTTTATTGTTTTTCCCCTTTCAGTGAAAGCTTCATAGGTCAGGGAACATAATAGCAATGTTCTTCATTTAACCAGTACCAGGCTCAGTGCTTGACTTGTAGAATGTGTTCTCATCTTCTTCAGCACTAGGAGCAGTACCAGGGCTTGATGAGCTAATCCATTCCCAAGCTTGGAGTTTCTTATTGCCGAGTTTTGAGAGTTCTTTATAGTCCTGTCAGATATGTGACTTGCAAACGTCTTCTTCCAGTCTGTGGCTTACCTTCTGCATCCTCTCACCAGTGTCTTTGGAACGTCTGTGTAACATAACTCGAGAGGCACCATGTGACCTTATCTTCCTTCATTGGGAAACAGAGTGAGGTTGAAGCACCTGAGTCCAATCAGATGTTGATCAGAGTTGGGTCTGGGTCTCACTTTTAGTTAACCCAGCCCTTCCAGTTTCCCCCTGTTCCTGTTTGCTGTGCTCCCCTCCCACAGTGGTCTGATTCTAAGTGTGGTAGATCTCTGTCTCCTCAGGTTTGGGAGCCCACAGAAAATTCAGCTATGCCCTTCAGACATCTCCGCGCAGCTCTCCAGCCTCCTACCTTAATATGGCAAATTCCCTGAAGGTCAGACTAGCAGTATGTTTGACTTACGCCACTTCCACCACTTCTGGAGGTTTCACTTTGCTGTGTGGAAGCTTTTGGCCTAGTTCCCCAGATTCCTGTGTGGCACTAAAACTTAGCACAGGTGATGTGAGGAAGAGCAGTTGTGTGTCTGAAAGCCCTCGGGTTTCCTCTGCCACACCAATCCTGCAGAATCACTACAAGTTTGGATAGTTGCTCTTTTCCCTAGCTGAGGCTCTGACTGAGTGAGCCAGATCCTCAGCAAGCACCCAGAATCAGAAAATGTCTGCAGGGGAAAGAAAGATAGAAATCCTTGCTCACATAAAAGACTTTTTCTTCTTTCTGGAATTTTAGTTGGCTGATTCTGAAGTTCTCTGATGCTCTAAAAATATAATTTATCTGGCTTTGTCCAGTTTTGCAGCAAGAGTGCTTTTCTGTCCTAGTCTACGCTAAACCTAAGTTCCCTTGTCATTAGTTTTTAACTCCATCACTTATACATTGTCAATATTATTGTTTGGTAAAGTCATGCTTTCAATGATTTATTCAGATGTTTACCCTTTTTTATCCTCACGGTCCATTTTTACATCTTATCATTTCTTTTATCATTTTCTTCTTAAAGTAAATTCGTTTTACTTTTTAATTTCTTTCCTTGAGGAATATTAGCCCTGGTCTAACATCTGTGCCAATCTTCCTCTATTTTGTATGTGGGTCACCACCATGGCATGGCTGATGTGTGGTGTAGGTCCATGCCTGGGATCTGAACCCACAAACCCAGGCCTTTGAAGCGGAGTGTGCTGAACTTAAACCACTACACCAGGTGGCTGGCCCCCTTAAAGTACATTCTTTAGAAGTTCCTTAATGAGCATTTGTTGGTGGTAATACTCTTAGTAAATGTTTGCATAAAAATATCTTTAATTTACCCTAGTTCTTGAGATATGGTTTGATTCGGTATACAATGAAAGTTATTTTCTCTCTGTACCTTGAAGATATAATCCAACTCTCTCTTGCCTTCCATTGTTAAGAAATGTATCATAGGTCTAAATGTTAAGTCTCCGTAAGCGTTTTGTCTCTCTGTGGGGCTTTGAATATCTTCTTTTGTTTTGGTGTTCTTTGGTTTCCCTGGATGGATCTGACTCTAGATTTTTTTTTTTTTTTTAATTGTGCTTGAGATGTGTTCAGCTGCCTGAATCTGGAATAGAAGTCTTTTATCAATTCTGGAAATTTCTGTTATTATTTCTGAATATTTCTTTAAATCATATATATATGTGTATTATTTAATTCAAATATATATACACATATTTATACACATTTCAATATATATTCATTAAATATGTGTTATTTAATTCAATATACTATATTATTCAATATAATGATTTATATTAGTCAAAAAACATACATAGCTTATTTATATATAGGATCCTGTACTTGACCAAACTCAAGCCAGGCTCTATTGAGCCCTCTTCTTGACCGGGCCTCAATCTTGGCCAATAATAACTACGGCCTCTCAGCACAAATCATTTCACCCCCACACACACATTATACGACTTAAACACTGACATAGTTTATAACAGCTCAAATCCACACCCCTAGGATGACCCGAGCCCCCTTAAATTGCCTGCTTGAGAAAGCTCAAGGCAGCCAAAAGAACTGGCTGTTTGTTCTGGCCAACACTTGATCATTGGCCCCTGACATCCCTTTCTTAGAGCATTTACCCAAAAGTGCTCACAACTGTGAATCTTTCCTCTGTCCTTTTGAATTGTATGTGTGTCTCCTATAACTCAGAAGTGCATTTCTCAAGGTCCTGAGAGCCATTCCTTGAGATGAGGACAGGGTGTCTGTCTCCCAGACTCTATGAGAGGAGAGAAGTGAAACTTTAATCATTTCCAACCAGCAGACACAACTGCCCAGATCACACTGCACTGACCAACACTCTGTAACTTTTCCCTCCCTGACTCTACTGAGCCCCTGCTCACCCCTCTGCCTGCTCCCTCATTCTCCCTTTCAAATGCTCAGTCACCTCTGTACAAATCAAATTGAGTTCAGTTCGCCCTGTTCCCTCTTCTCTATTGCATTGGTGTATGCCTGATTAAAATCTGTCCTGATCACTTTAATTAGAGTCTGGCTTTGTGTATCCTCTACATTTAACACAGATAATTTCATGCAGATGCATATATACGCATATACCAATGTAACCATGGGCCCTCTAGGACCAGTTCAACTGACCCCATCTTATCAACAGAGTAGTTAAGAGTTTTTTTCAGGAACTGAGACCCCTCGTCCAGTTCAGGCCAGTTGACACCACCAGCACATTAACTGGGCCTGTGCAAATGCTTGATAAGTGACCTTTTTAACATCAAGGAGTTAAAATCTCCATCCTCAGATCATGGTAACACTGCCAATTTGTGAACACACATCCGATGAAGAGCCATGAAGCTTGACTTTTCTTGTGCAGATCATCAATTACCTCACTTCTCCTTACTTCTGATCATCTACCTCCACACATCAGACCACCCTGCCCTTCATCCCATAAATTGTGCCCCAAGCCCTGGATCAGGGAGACTGATATGAGACAGACAAATGCCCCCTGTTTCCTTGCAGATCAATCTCACAAAATAAAGTTACAATTCTTTTCCCAAAAGCTGATGCCAGAATAATTGGCTTTTTAACTGTGCATTGGGCAAGAGAACCCCAATATTGTGTGGTAACAGCAGTACATATATATACACTTAATGGATGTTTTATCTTCTTTTTTTTTCTTTGCTGAGGAGGATTCGCCCTGAGCTAACATCTGTTGCCAATCTTCCTTTTGCTAAGCAAGATTCACCCTGAGCTAACATCTGTGTCAACCTTCCTCTATTTTGTTTGTGGATTGCCGCCACAGCCTGGCCACTGATGAGTGGTGTAGGTCCATGCCCAGGAACTGAACCTGGGCCACTGAAGTGGAGTTCTCTGAACTCAAGCACTAGGCCATGGGACTGGCCCACCTCTAATTGTTTTGAAGATGTAACTAGATATGTAATTGAAGTTTCACTATGATCTCTGGATTTCCTTGCTGCTCCTTTAGTCCCTCACTTCAATGTATGTGTTTCTTGCTCCATCTTTCATGCTAGGGGAATTCCTCGAATATCAAGTGGTCCTTGGCCACCTGTTCATATTTCTGTGATTGGGAGGAAGTAGCTGAGTAGGATCTCTGTGGGCCTGATGGGGCCTGTATCTGTCTGGACTCTGTTTCTTCAGGGGTGTAGAGTGTTGAACTAGTAACAGGCAAACAGTGTTGGTGCCCACGCTGATCTCTAACAACATACTTATTCCACATATTTCCACAATGACAGACATCCTCTGAACACGTGGAAATGCTGACACCACACACCTACACCCACATACACACTATTTGCAAATGACCAGCAGCATTCAGACAGTAAACTACACCTGATAATGCACACTGATACTCAGAACATACACACAAACTCACACACATACAGACCACTCACTGTCTCAGAGCCCACAGTGACTTGAACTCGCTAAACACATACAGACATCAACAAAACACACCTTCACGTGGACGCCATGTTAGCCATGCACCCTGTGACCATACAGAATTGCTGAACACACACACATCCACACAACAAGGAGCATGGCCGTGCACGTGTGGGGTTGATCAGGAGGTTTTTCACACCTCAGCATCAACATGGACACCCTGGGGTGAGAGGGAGAGGCAGAGGGCACAGGGAGAACATGTGGGGAGCAGTCAGGAGACACTTGCATAAAGCAAATATGATACCTGCAAAGCTGGTTGCTAAATGACATATGACTCAAGGGTATGAGGAGCCAAGAGGATCTGAAATGGTACAAAGGAGGTGACTGATACAAACCCATCACAGGATAGTTAAATGTAAGGAACAGTCATATTTTAAAAGACACTGAGGAGAATTCATCAAAGCTTAGATATAATTCCAAACAATGAATGACATGGAATTCTGGCCAAAGAACAGCCACTATTGCTGTTAAAATTCCTACTTAAATGTTTCTTATAAAATTATAGAAATACCCATTGAAAAATGACAAATATTCATTGGTTTAAAACATTTAAAACATTTCAGGGTAAAATAGTTGCAGGTTCCACTTTCATTGAGTAGCTTTTCTTGGGCAGCTAGAAAAGCTGGACAAAGCACACAGAACAGCTGTGTGAAGGGTCAGAGAACATCCTGTGCAGACAGGACTTGAGGGTCTACAATCTCTGAGACGAGGGAAGCACAAGATTGTGAGCACTAGCTCCATACATCTTCTCCCCTAAGGCTGTTGCTATTTCCACAGTGAGAGAAGAGAGTCTGAGCAGAAAGAGGAGGAAAAATGAACTGAAATTTGGTTCCAGCCAAGTCCAGTAACTTCTGCTTGCAGTCAGATGTGGTAAAGGCAGAGCAACAATTAAACATTGATTTAATAAATACTGTATGTTTGAAAACACCAAAGGGATGTGGAAGCAAACAGGACTAGATGAAATAAAATTTCAAAAAGGGAAGAGCCTTTTTAGGTGAGATTGCCAGGCATGCCCTCACCCAGGGGAATTTGCTTAATCTGGACTCTGATAATCAGACTTGTTTACCAGAAGACAGTTGTAAGTATAATCTGTCATAATTGATCTATGTTATCTTTTTAATATCACAAGCTTTGTTTGGATGTTAAATTTTATTGCCTCCACTAGAAGACTCTGTGAAGGGAAGGACGTTGTATAATTTGCCTCATGATCTCCAGAACATTCTTCAGTTGGGGCTGTATGACTTCTATAAATATTTGTTAATTGTTGGTTTCATGAAAGCTATGGACTTAATGTCTATGTAACCCAATTTCATAGTTAAAATCCTAATCCCCGACGTGATGGTATTTGGAAGTGGGACCTTTGGGAGTTAATTAGGTTGGATGAGGGCATGAGTGTGAAGCCCCCATGATGGGATTAGTGCCCTTACAAGGAGATGGAGTGCCAGAGCTCTCTCTGCCAGATGAGGGTAGAGCAAGAAGCTGTCCTTCTGCAAAACAGGAAGAGAGCTCTCACCAAAATCAAACCAGCTTGAACCTAGATCTTGAATATCTCAGTCTTCAGAACTGTGAGGAATGCATTTCTGTTGTTAAAAGTGCCCAGTCTGGGGACAGCCCAGTGGCGCAGTGGCTAAGTGCGTGTGCTCCACTTCGGCTGCCCAAGGGTTCACAGGTTCAGATCCCGGGCACACACTGACACACTGCTTGTCAAACCATGCTGTAGCTGCATCCCATATGAAAAGTACAGGAAGATGGGCACAGAGTTAGCCCAGGGCCAATCTTCCTCAGCAAAAAAGAGGAGGATTGGCATCGGATGTCAGCTCAGGGCTGATCTTCCTCACAAAAAAACCCCAAAAGTACCCAGTCTAGGGGCCTGCCCCATGGCCTAGTGGTTAAGTTCAGTGAGCTCCACTTCAGTGGCCTGGGTTTGGTTCCTGGACACAGACCTACACCACTCATCAGCAGGCATGCTGTGGCGGTGACCGACATACAAAATAGAGGAAGACTGGCATGGATGTTAGCTCATGGTGAATTTTCCTCAGGAAAAATAAATAAATAAATAAAGTACCCAGTCTATGGTATTTTTGTTACAGCATCCCAACCTGACTAGGACACTGATTGTGTGAATAAGTTCATGTAGAATGACGATCCTTCTTCTATATGACATGTTATTGCTAATGATTCCTAAATTGGTGTGAGTCCAATTTCCCTTAAGGATCATAAAGACGTTAGGGCCTTTCTCCCTAGTTATGCACATATTGATACACATGAAAACATGTTGCATCAAGTGTTTTATCGACACTTTAGTCTCACACCTCATCCCATTGGCCTTCAGCAAACCTCAGTGTTACAGTCAGTGCTTTGGGCAATAATGGAAAGTCCCTGGACTGAAGAGGGGCCGGTATCCATCGTGCAGTTCCTGTCCTCTGCCCAGACAGCTCCAGAGCAGGGTCAATTTACAAGATGTGCTTTCCTCCAGGCAGCTGTCTTCCTCCCAGCTTGTTCTCATTTAGGATGATCTCACCAAGAGCAATGAGTGGAAATTTGGAGGGAAGAGCTACAGAAGGCATCTCCCAGGGCAAATTCTTTGTGGTTACATGACCTAGAATATGGACACCTGACTGCTCTAAGGTATCCTGAAAATGGAACCCTTCTCATGTCTGCAATATCCTTCCATGTCCTCTTTCCCTACCATCTCTCTGTTCTTGGTGGAAAAATTCCCATGGCAACAACAATAAAAACACGAAAGTAGGGAATGGCCCATTTCCAGTCTCAGAATTCTGTGGAATTTTACTCCCTATCCCCAGTCTCCCAGGACTGACACCCTTTTTACTCTTTTAAGATTAGATTACATTTTAATCTCCTTTAATCAAAGTTTTCTCTCATCCTTGTTATGTATATACATGTTCTAATACATAACATTGAAAACATTATTTCTGGCCCTAAAATTTCTAGATTCATTCATAGTTATTTTCTGATGGATGCATGCCTTTGTAATTATGTTTATAACTCCATTAATTATAGAAATTGACTAAATGATGAGTAGTAATGTACTAATACAGGAAAATGGCCCATTTTTATTCAACATAAAGTTTCATGTTTTCATCAAGACAAATACATGAATACTTAATTGTTCAGCAAAAACTCTTACTGTGTACATGTAAGCAATTATAAATCTATCGGAGTTGGTTTACCTTGTCGATTATTCCTTGTTTCTGAATTGTGCATTCAGCATTTCCATGAACACTTTAGAATCCTGCATCTTTATCCTACCATTTTAAATACTAAGTCCTCGACAAAAGTCCAAATGACTTGTCCAGTGTATGCTAGTGGGTCCTTCGTAGGGTGTCTTCCCAGGTACATTATCACATGGTCATCGACAAAAGTCCAAATGACTTGTCCAGTGTATGCTAGTGGGTCCTTCGTAGGGTGTCTTCCCAGGTACGTTTTCCAATGTGAACTCCAGCTGATGGCCTTGTGACACTGATGTAAATACTCGTGTCTCCACAGATCATGGGAGTCAATGATGTTGGGTCCTTTATGGAGTCATATATAACCTAATACTTTTCATTCAATTAGTGTAAGGAAAGCTATGGAAAGTAGATTGGGGAAAATTAATAAAAGAAGATTGATTATGAATATGCCGTTAGGGAGAGAAATTGAACCTCTGCCTATAAACGTTTACTTTTTATGCAATTAATCAGCCACCCTAACAAACCCCGTTCATAGGCAGGGCTATATACATATATATATATTAGATTAACATTATATCATCTATTAGCTTGAATGTGCTTTTGTAGAGTACGCCTTGTTTCTCTTGCCCTTTCGTACTAGGAGAAATACGGAATAGACAGAAACAGACTGGATTACTCTGGTCTGAACTCAGATCACGTAGGGCTTGAATCATTCAACAAATGAGCCATTAACAGTGGCTACACCACTGGGATTTCCTGATCCAACATCGCGGTCATACACCCTATTGTGGATATGGACTCTAGAATAGGATTGTGCTGTTATCCTGAGGGTAACTTGTTCTGTTGATCAATATTTTGGATCAATAAGTGATAAAATATTTTGACTAGCTGGTCTAGATTTTAATCACTCAGAGGTTATTTTCTTCTCTGAGGTCACCCCAACCAAAATTGTTAGTCCATTTAAGTTTTGTTATCCCTTGATTTGGCTTACCTTTTTTTTTTTTTTTAATTAATTGAAGCTCCATAGGGTCTTCTTGTCTTATTTTGTCATTCCCGCCTCTTCAGAGAAAGGTCAATTTCACTGATTAAAAGTAAGAGAGAGTAAAACCCTCGAGTGGCCGTTCATACAAGTCCTCATTTAGAGAACAAATGATGCTGCCTTTGCAGGGTCCAGTCACTGTGGCCTTTACACCGTGTCACTGGGCAAGCAGTGCCTGTAACACCAGAAATGCCAGAGGAGATGCTTTTGGTAAACAGGTGGGAGCTGTGTTTGTCGAGTTTCTTTTACTTTTTGAAATCTTCCCTTGAATGCCTACCTGGGTTGGGTTAACAGTTAATGTAATAAATAATTATTGGGTTGAATTTATTTTGTTGTTAACTTTTGGTGATTATCTGTTCCGATATAAGATTATGAAGGAAAAATAATTCTTGTTCCTCATAGTAACAGTAGTACTTTTATGAATTAATATGTCAATGCAGTATTAGATTGGGAGTTAGTTTCTGTGATTGAAATTAAGATAAGTATATTGTTGAACCTGAAGGCTTTCTTAATTGGTGGCTGAATTTAGGCCAACTAGGGTATTGTTTGTACTCCCTCTCTAA
This sequence comes from Ceratotherium simum simum, assembly GCF_057802395.1. Taxonomy (NCBI): domain Eukaryota; kingdom Metazoa; phylum Chordata; class Mammalia; order Perissodactyla; family Rhinocerotidae; genus Ceratotherium; species Ceratotherium simum. The sequence goes on from NC_141920.1 coordinate 50,988,503, forward strand.
GGAAGGTTGTATCCTGTATCTAAAAGGCTGTACCTCTTTAGGGCTGGGTCTGGGGAAGGCAGGAGGCTGGACAAGTGTGGAGCTGGCTCTGGCCCAGAGGGATGAGCAAGAGACACAGGGCACCTGCTGCCACACACAGCCGCAGCAGACATCACCAATCAGTCACGACATGCTTGGCTGCAGAGCCCAGAGAGCCCCCCAGTCCTCAACAATGTGCACTCCGAAGCCACTCCCGGGCAGAGCAGGGGACTGTGATGAACCCATTTGCCGTCCCCGCTCCCCTAAGACGTGCTCCAGGCCTCCTCTCCCCACTTACTCCGCCAGCTCCTCACTGTCCTCGGGACTCAGGCCTTCAAGGCCCGCCAGCAGGCTGCTCCAGCACTTCTCCTTCCTTACCATCCCCTCCCCTCTCTGCTCCCACTCTAGTTCCAGGGCAAGTTACTTGTGGCTCCTGAGTGCTGCTCCTTGTCCTGGAAGGCCCTTCCTTCAGCCCATCCACCCTGTGCACTCCTACTTACCCTTCAAGACTCGACTCCAGTGATGACTCCTCAGGAAGCCCTCCCTGATGCTCCATCTTTCCAGGCATGTTCTGGGCCACCACACTGCCTTCTGCCCACATCCATCACTGCCGGGAACCTTGCTGGGCCCCCTTGTTTGGTCTCCATGTCCAGCCTAGCCCCTCAAGGGGAGGAAATGCTTAGGCTGAGGCAATGGAGCAGACTCCTGGACAGTGGTGACACTCCCCACCCAAGAAGAGGTCATTTTTGGCCCACTTCCAGCTTGGGCCCAATGCAGCTCAGGAGGAGCCAGGACACAGGGAGGCTGGCTGAGGGCCGAGAAGGTCACAGGGTCAGCCTAGAGAAAGGGCACAAGGGACCACACAATGGGCCTCAGGAGAGAACCCCAAGTCAACAATACCCTTGCTAAGGGCAGCAGGGGCCAAAGACTGCTGCACAGGCCACAGGAGGTACTGGTGAGATTTTCATCTGCTCAGAGAGTTCCAGGGCTGGATAGAAGGAACTCAGGAGGCCCATCTGAGGTGGAGGTCACCTCGGGGGCATGCAAGCAGAAGCTGAGGGTCCCACAGCAAGTGGAATCTGAAGAGGTGACCCTCAAACTCCTTGCGGCTCTAATATCTCCTAGTTGGAAGTCAGTCATCTCTGTCACAGCCTCTAGCTGTCCCCTCACAGGGCTACCTCTCAATCACAGCTCCCAAGGTGAGTGGAGGCTGAGGGTGAAGGAAACCTCCTACCCGTGAGAACCGCTGTGATCACGGCCTCCTGCAAGGGGCCAAGGATGATGAGCAAGGGACAGAGGGACTGACCCACACGACTTCCCCTCAGATGCTGAACATGCTTGTGATTCACCAGGCCAATCAGTATCTGTCCTCATCCTCCACTCCTCTCTCCCCAAAAGGACATGTCAGTGTTTACTATGACATCCACAGACACATCAAGGGCATCTGGGAAGAATCATGTGTACATCTGGAGAGAAGGGAACTGTGAAAACCAGTAATATCTGCATCCATGTGTGCAGATACCGACATCTACATACAGCTGTCACATTCCTCCAGCAGCCCCGGAATACTCCACAATCATGCTGGCAGCTTTTGGCACATGGTAGCCAAACCAACTGATGGTGTCCCCAAGTGCCACCACCACTGGGGCCCTCCTTGATGTTGGGGGGAGGCAGGGTGCCATGCCCCATCTCACAAAAGTCTGGCTGGTGTCCAGGAGGGTCTCATAGCCTTCGACGATCATGCCCTCCATGGCTATGTTTTCCTGGATGCTCTCTGTCTCGTTTACTTCATTCTGCATTATCCTGTGGGGACAGAAAATAAGTGAGAGGCAGGCTGCCCCACCTCTCAGGGAGAAGGGAATGCTGGGCCTCTGGCTAGACCTAGGAAGAAAGCCTGGCACCCAGGATTCTCAGGTGGAGCCTGTGGTCATGAAGGGGGAGAGAGCATGCATATTGAATGCCCGCTCTGCCAGGCACTCTATGGGCATGATTTCACATCATCCTTCTGACAGCCCAAGGAGACAGGTGTTCTTATTTCAGAGAGAAGGGAATGGAGATTAATAGCTAGAAAGCAGTTCTGATCTAAAAGTCTGAACCACGTGGAAGAGATATGGCAAAACTGGGAGGAGGACGAGAGTACAGGAGACAACCTTTCTTCATTACTCTGCCCCCCACACCACTACTGGCCTTATCTCCATCCATAGAACACCCACCCATTTTTGCCTCAGGGCCTTTGCACTTACTGTCTCCACCAGTCCCACAATGCACTTTATACAGTTGCTTCCTTAATGATCTGCCCTGGAATGGCTTTGGAGCCATTTGGTTCCATTTGGTTTGGAGCCAATGGTTTTGGAGCACCTGACAATCCCGCTGGCTCATGGAAAGACTGACTCCAGTAGGCTCCAGCATGTCTGGGGGGAGCAAGACATACCTTGTCCCTTAATCTGAGAATAACTCTATTTGTCCTGTTCTGACTGCCACAACACCCCTCCTCCAGGAAGTGGCACCATTTAACTGCTTTTTAAAAACAGCATTGGTGGGAAAAGAGGCGTGTGAGTTGCCAACTTTGCTAAGAGCTTTGGTGGGTTTTCAGGAGTCTTAGGAAGTTAGTAATTTCGGGGGGAGGAGCACCTGGAAAAAGTACCCCACTTAGTCCAAGAAAAGCGCAAAACCTCGTATTTGTCTGCTGATGCCTCAAATTCTACAACTACGACCAGATCACCAAGAGGGCTGGTTAATATGCATGGCTTACGAAGTTCTCTAGTAGACACTGTCCAGTTTAACCTTCCCAGCAAAGATAGATGACACTGGTCGAGCTGGATCGATGATTAACGATCTCAGCGTGATGAGCAAATTACTGGGCCCCTCTGAGCCTCAGTTTGCTCACCTGTAGAAGGTCGGAGTGAGGATGGAAGAGAATACATTTCACGTGCTGACCTCAGGCCCCACACATGGCAGGTGCTTGAGTAAAGGGCAGTGATCACTGTTGCTATTATCACTGGTTGCAAAAGTGTTATTATAAAACTATTATTATCCCTTGTTTTCTGGTTATCAGACTGGGGCATGGAGATGGAGTCTCTTCCTTAGGAGCCTCAGTCCCTCCCTCCCAGCAATGCTCTTCTCAGCAGCCCAGGCCCTAGCCCTCTTCTGGAAGAGACAGGGCACAGGGAGGCACCTTTCAAGGATATGCTAGTTCCCTGGATAGGGATTCATTTTTGGAAGTTAGCAAAGGTAAGCAGAACCATTTCTTTTGACGAGGGTGGGGATTTTGCTGAGGAGGGCTGTATTTGCTACAAACAAGGGGGCGATCCCAGAGTAGCAACACTAGTTTCACTGTTAGACAAGTGCCAGCTGCAGCTGCTCAGGACTCCTGCCAGCCCCGGCTGGGGTTTGTGCTGAGAGCCACACCGTCCACGCAGCTGGGGAGGAGTTCCCAGGGCCGCAGGCTCCCGGGGGAACTGGAAGTGACGACCTGGGTTACAGTGAGCCCAAGAGATGAGGTTCAGGAGAAAAAGCGGGACAAAGGCCAGAGGTAGGAGAGAGTCAGCCCCAGGGGAGGAGTGTTTCTGAGCACAGCCAGGGAGGGTTGGTTATCTGATGGCTTCCTGCCGGGCTGGGAGCTTTCCTCAGTCCCCCAAGGGAGGGAGAGAGGAGGATGAAAGGGCTGCTGTCAGGGCGATAGGAAAACCCTCTTCTGTGCCACTAGGGCTGGGTTCAGGCCACGTGCAGGTGATCAGGTGGGACAAAGGATGAGTAGGCTTTGGGAAAGGGAATCAGGGTCTTGGGACAAATGCCTTGGCACCCATGTGCCTTCCTCACCCCTGCCGGCACCAGGACAGGGCATCCCACAGTGACGAGGAGCCTCGCTGGAGCCCCAAGTCTTCTCCTTGGGGAAGTGTGCAGGATTTGGCTCCTTGGGGCACGAGAGGACTGGGGTCCCCACCCCACAATGCTTTTTGTTAGTCTGCAATCACGCTCTGATTACATCTGCTCCCTGAATGAACCTCCACTCTGGGGCCTGTGCCCTGCCCTGGTCCAGCCTGGTCCTCCCTCTGCCCAGCTGGGAGACGTGGCCCTACTGGCTGCCTTTTGCTGGACTCGGGAAGCCATTTAGGGCACTGAGTGGTTGGCAGGGCTGGGGACTGGACCTCACATGTTTCAGACCGACCCTCCTTTGCAGCTTCTGGTAGCCCATCACTGAGTACGAGGCTGCTCATCATCTCTTGGCCTGCACAAAGTGGAGTCCCCAGGGCTCAGCTCTTGGAGCTCATCTCATTCCTGCCTAAACTCACTCCCCTGGTGATCTCACCAGTCTTGTGACTTTAAATACCATCTCCAAGCTGATGGCTCCCGAATGGCTCACTCCCTTACACTCCAGACTCAAACGCCCTCCTCCCTTCTTGTCCTCTCCACCACTGTTGTCCATCTCAAGCTCAACATGCCCCCAGTAAAGCTCCAATGAAGCAAGAAAGACTCCCCCTCCACACCTGCCCCTCCTGCACCTTTCTCCATCTCGGTTAGCAGCAACTCCAACCTTCTGCTTGCTCAGCCAAAAACTCTGGAATCACCCTTGACTCCCATCTTCTCTCTCCTCACATCTAATGCATCAGAAACTCCTGTTGGTTCCATCTTCAAAACACACCCAGAATCTGAACCTCCTCCTCACCTCCACTGCCACCACCTGGTGCCGGCCACCGTCAGCTGCTGCCTGGGCTGTTGTAGGCGCCTCCTCCCTGGTCCCTCTGCTTCTGCCCTGGCAGAGGAAGGTTGCCCCTTGGCTTTGAGGACTGAAAGAGGGGCAATGGAGGGGCCTTTACCAGAGGGCTGGGGCCTCTGACACTGGACAAATCATGGGATTCTCCACCCATGACAATGCCTGCTGTTGACTGCAGCCTTAGGCACATGAAGGCTTGTCACCCAGGACCCCCTCTGGGGCTCCTATACCACAGGTTGTGAGACACTGACACTGGAGAACAGAGGAAGTTGGCAGAGTGCCTGTGAGTCCCTTGGCGGATCCCCATCCTGGCAGATGGGCCCACGTGAGTGCCCAGGGCCCTTCCTCGAACCCCATCTGTGCCAGGGACAGCACACCACCCACACCATCCCACCAACTGCCCCCTGGGCTTGAGCTGTGAACTCCTCATATTGCTCTGGGGGCCCTGCTTCCAGGTGGGGCAGGCTGGGGTCCCCCAAATCCCACCTCTTGGGATCCTAACCTGAACATGAGATTTACCATCTGGGGCTAAGCAAACTCTCTCTGGGGAGCATCCTCAGCCCTGGCCTCTCCACTGGTGGGGGCACCCAGGAGCCGGGCTCACCCAGATAGCTCCCCTAGTTTAGCCCTGGCATTGTCCAGGCTGTTGGTTTGACGTGCTCATGAAAAGTGGGCAAGGAGCTCTTGCAGTGTCAGAATGTGCCTGGGAATCTGCAGCAGGGAGAGGCAGGGGGATAGGGACAGAGGCAAGGATGGGGAAGGTCAGAGGTACAGGGAGACAGAGGCAAGGAGAGAGACAGTGATGAAGTAAGTCAGAGAGAGAGAGAGAGAGAGAGAGAGAGAGACAAAGTGGACGGAGAATGGTTCTCTGAGCTCCCAGCACTCCCACGAGCAGGGCTGAGGAAGGATACCCACAGCACTTCTGATCTCAGACTCTAATGTGGAGGCTTTTCCAGGGTCTTGTCTGGGCCAAGAGCCCAGAGCTTGAGGCTCTAAGCTGGCAGGTGGAAGGGCCTGGAGGTGGGCTCAGGACCAGGAGCTCCCACTCACCTTCCCACACTGCCTGCTCTGTGGAGCTGGACAGGCCTGCGGTCCGCTGGGTCAGGGGTTGGCTCTAACCCCATTCTCCAGGCAGCCCAGAGCTGGGGCCTGTTAGGGCCTGGGCCCTCCCGGCCATGGCCCCCTGGTGCCCCCAGGTGTGGCTTCCTCCCAGCTGGGGCCCTCACTGCTATGTCCCCCAGTGGGCTCCCCAGGCATGTGCCCTCAAGGACAGGGCTAGGTGCCAGCTGGAACATGGGGTCAGTGAGGAAGGTCTCCAGCACCCTCTCCTTGCAGTCAGTTTGGCCTCATAGTGCTTCAGCAGCTTGTCAAAGTCACTGTTCTGCTTGCAGTGGGCCAGGATCTGCAGGCTGTACTGGTGGCTGGAGACCAACTCCTGATAGAAATTGACCATGGGCAGCAGGATGGCCAACAGGTCTGCTCGGTGGGATGCCCCACAAGCCCTCGGTCACCCAGCCCCACCCACGGAGGTCAGGGCCAGGCTCAGACCTCCCACCCAGAGACACCCTTGCCTTTGGGGATCACTCTGGCACCACTGCCCTATCCAGGGCCAGATAGTTAGCCCCAGGTTTTGGGAGCACATCAGAGTCACAGATCTTTGTAGACATGGGTCCAGGTCTAGTCTGACACCTGTGTATTGGAAGGTCGGAACGGGCTGTTGTGGGTGCTGTGGTGTGCCCCGTCGCCTGAAGGATCTGAAGGGCCACACAACTCCAGAGTTTGTGGGGGTCAGCTGAGGCCTCTGTGGTAAATGAATTGCAGCTCCACATCCCCCTCGGCCCTGGCTCCCCCAAGAGGCCTCCCTCCCAGAGTGTCCCACCAGTGACAGAAGTGACCCATCCGAGGTCATAACGTGAGTCAGTAGCTGGTCTGGAACCAGGTCTCCTGAGTCCCCCATTCCAGGGCTTCCCCCACATGACATGCCCTCCCGAGTCACGTCCCTTCAGCTGTCTGTCCCTTTATCCATGTGTCCCTGTCCTTCCTCACCTTCCCAGGTTCAGCAAGGTGGGTCTGCTGCTGGCCCGCTCTGCTCCAACCTCCTGGATACACAATACCCTGCCTTCCAGCCCCCAAAAGCCCAGCCAATCTCCCCAAACCTGCCCTTCAATACTTGATTGGCAGGGATGAACCCACTGAAACCTCTGCTTATAAACTCCATTACAAAAGAAAAACGTGCCTGCTTTTTGATAAACTCCAAGTGGGAGCTTACGCAGGGCATTCCACTACCCAAGGGATGGCACCTTCAACCATGCAACTACAGGAAGTGCAGACCTCGTCTTTCTAGGGCAGCTTCCCATTGTGACCTTGGGGAAAAGCGGGGCTCTCTGACTTAGGAAAGTGAACAACAAAAGGGTCACACTCAGTGTGGGAGAGGCGCGATGCAGGGGTCCTGCTGTGCAGCCCTCGGGGCCGTCAGGGCGGTGCAGCCAGCTCGGAGAGCAGTGACGCAGGGTGGATGGAGTGGGAGCCTTGACCGTGCTTCTACCTTTTGTTTCAGTCATTCTACTTTTGGAAACCTGTCCCAAGGAGACGCTCTCTCATATGAACATTTCAGATGCAGAGATGAGTGTTTCTAGTAACAAAAAGTTGCAACAACTTTAAGAGCCAATGATGGGAGATGGCTGCATGGATGATGGCATGCTCACAGGTACTGGAGCAGCATACAGCCAGAAAAAGCATACTTTCAGCATGAGAAAACACTTGTGCCAAAACGCTAAGTAATAAAAACACATCAAGATTGAAATTCAATATTCATATGTGTGACATTATGTAAATAAAATGGGGGGGAAAACCCAAGGTCTGTGCATAGAAAAAAGTTTGAAGAAAACACACCAAAGTGTTTTCAGTGGTTATCTTTGGGAAGCAGAACTATGGTTGATATAGCTTTTAACATTTTCTGCTTCTCTAGATTGTCAAATTTTCTCAAATGGGTTCATATATATTATTTTTAAAAGGGAAAAGTAGATAAGAAACTAAAAATATATCGCTTCCTCCTAGAAAAACAGCTTTTGCCAACTTGTCTTTCCTCTTCTGCTCCCTCTGAGGGATTCTGTGTGTTTTTAAGGGGCCGCTGTTACACCCCGGGAGGATGGAAGTGCCGCCAGCCTGGAGGAGTGGGCCCTGGAGAGGGACTTCTCAGGTGGATTTGGGTGCAGGTGGGGCTGGGGACCTCTGCCAGGGCTGCCTGCTCACCCAGGCCCCAGTGGGCCAGCTGGAGATGCAGGCCTTCAGGCCTTGGTAAAGATCTGGTGCAAACACACGATGGCCTCACTGACAGAGGAGCCACAGGGTAAACTCTGGCCACGGAGTTCCTGCCCCTCCAAGGCCCTGCCCCCAAGTCCAGCAGAGCTGAGGGGCCCAGGGAGAGGGCAGGGGCTGCCACCGCCCGTGGGACTCTAGCAGCCAACGCCTTTCTCAAGTGACACCTTATGTGAAAACCCCATCAGCAGGATGGACTGTGTAACTTGTGGGGCCCAGTGCAGAGCAAATATGCAGGACCCCTTCTTTAAAAAATGACAAAATTTCAAGATGGTGACAGCAGAGCACTAAACCAAACACAGACTTTTGTAAACATGGGTCACACGTCCCAGAAGCTGGCAGAGGACAGGAGCTGCTCTAGCTGCCAGCCTTCCTGGCACCCTCAGTGCCCACCTGCTGGGGTGACCCTAAGGGATCTTAGAGGAACTCAGGGCTCTAGAGAATTCAGAGGAAATGCCACTGATGATGTGAAAAGAGCTAGGGCTTGAGACCCACTCAGAGCAGGCTCAAATCCGCCTTATGCTGCTTCTCAGCTGTGTGACCTCCAGCAAGATGCCTAACATCTCTGAACCTCAGGTCTTTCCTGTAAAATATGAAGGTGAAATGAGGTCACCCCTGTAAGTAATGGGACAATTTGAGGGCCTGGTGCAGAGAAGGTGCTCAGTAAATGCTAGCTCTCCACCACCCCCTTTTGGGGGGAAAACTTAGAAAAGCAAAAACACCCAGATTCTCCCAAGCACCTGCCCTGTCACCACCTAAAGAGCCCTGGGGAACATGCCTTCTCACTGGCAGCTTAGCACCAGGCTGGGTAATGGGCCTCTGAGCACCCCTGGCAGCCACATTTTCCTTGGCTCCCCTCCCAGCACCCTCTTCCCCGCCCATGCTCCCCAGCCAGCCAGCTCCAGAACACAGCCCGAGTCTCCTCTCCCAGGATGAGCTGTAAGGATGCCAGAGAGACTTCTGCTACTTCCTGCAGCCCCCTCCCCTCCCAACTGTTCCTCCTCTGCCCCTGCTCATCACCCCCAGCTCCTAAAACCCTGGAGACCTGGGAACCTCCCCAATGTGTCTGGGGTTTGAGCTGAACAACAGAGGGGAAGCTAAAGGGACTCTGTCGTGCACCCCATTTGTGGACAGGAAAACAAGCTCAGAGAGAAAGAGTGAAACCCCCGGGAGTCAGGGCAGCCCCAGCCTAAAAACCTGTCCCCATCTCCCTGCAGTGGTCTCTGTCTGTCTCTGCCACATCAGATGCCCCTCCCTGGTCCTATTCTCCACGTGTGCTCTCTGCTCCCTCCCTCTGTGATGACCCAGTACTTTGGCTGTTGGAGGTCCTTGGTGTTGTCCTCCTCGGGGAGGTGTCACAGGGGGCTGTCCCCTCTCCCACCAGTTTATGCCCTGAGGGCAAACCCCCACCCTGGGGTCTCACTCTCTCAGTACATAAGAACACGGGATGGAAGGTGCAGAGTGGGTGCAGAAACATCCCTGAACTGGGTGGCACACGTCCAAAGATAGTAGCACAGGGAATCACAAACATGTCACAGATCCAGCTCTGCTCCCTTTTCAGGGCACGTGGCTTTGTCCCCTCAAGCCCACTTGCTGAACCACAGGATGAATGAGCTCTGACAATTGAAGGAATGGAGCACTTTGAAAACAAAATTGGACAGTTACCCACTCTCCACTTCCGGGTTGCTAAAACTACCCCAGCCTGTGCTTGAAGAGTGGCTGAAAATATCTAATGGAGAAATATTTATTGCCAATGCAGGCTTTTCTATTTTATCGATTCTCTGAGAAACTTAGCAAATGAAAAAATGGCTGTTCTTGGATCTGAACTCTAAAGAGCTGAGGGATTCACACACAGGCTCGTGTAGAGCTCAGAGACACGTGGATGCCCAATCAGCACCCTCACTGCCCTGATGTCATCACCCCCATGCCAGTCTGCTCTCTTTGCCAGTTCTGGGATTTGCACGTGTTATCCTTTTCTCTTTAGGATGGCGGTGTGTGTGTGTGTGTGTGTGTAAGAGTAGTCTGTATGTAAAACTGATGGCACTCTTCTCAGAGGCATCTACAGGACATCTACTTCCCAGAGACCAGAGCAAAAACCAGATGCAGTCAGGTCAGGCGCTCTGCTCCCTGCACAGGCAGCACCGGCAGTCTGGGAGTCTGATTTAAGGATTGGGCTGGGTGGGCAAAGCTCTGGAGAGCTGTGAGCCTGGGGACCCTGCAGAAGCCTTGGGCCATGGCCCACCCCTACTAGGAGCCAATGTCAGGATGGCGGCAGGAGCCCCAGCCCCACTGAGATCGCAGAGGCTGCCTTTCCCTTACCCTGCAGGTCCCTTCTGGGGATGCATTTGCTTTGGTCCGGGTTGGCTTGGCTGACATCAGGGCCTGCTCAGTTGACCCCTGTCAACAATGACCATGGAGAGTTGGGACTTTGGCTTACACCCCAACTTGCCAGCTAGAGTCCAGCTCTGGCTGCCCAACCTGGCTCAATGCCTGGCATCTCAGCTGAGCCCTGCCCACTTGCCACCCCACAGTCTGGCCTTCTTGGCCCATCAGAGGCAAACCTTCATTTGCCACATCCCTTAGCGGCACTGCTTGTTGGCTCCTGCCCCACCACAGTCCCCTCTCTGGAGACAGTGTCTTTAATCCAGAATGCATTTAGTCAGTGCAGTCATTGATGGAGGAATTAGTCCATGGTTTTCTCTCTTTTGTTAGCAGTCAAGGTTTTGCTAAAGATCTCTGTACTTCTTGCTTTTCAAACAGTTGCCACACAACTCAGTTCTCTCTCCTTCCTTCTCCATTCCCTCTGGCCTCTTCCAAGCCTAAGAGATGCCCATCTCTGTCTCCCTTTGTGCCAATGCTGTCAGCATGTCCTGATGGAGTCTCTGTGGTGGGCACCATGCTGGGCATGGGTGAGACACAGCCAGAGGTGGATAAGTCAGATCCCTTCACTGGAGGAGCTTCCAGCCTAAGAATGGGGTCAGATACCCACAGAGGTAACTTATACTCCAACAAGGTGAGGACAGAACAGAGGGGTGCCCCTACTGCAGTGGGAGGGTCTCACCCTGGAAGACAAAGTGCTACCCAGAGGTTTTGCAGGATAAAAAACGACCCCAATTGGGCCTGCCCCGTGATGTAGTGATTAAGTGTGAGTGCTCTGCTGCTGGCACCTCGGGTTCAGATCCCAGGCGTGCACTGATGCACCGCTTGTCAGACCGTGTTGTGGTGTTGTCCCATATAAAAGTGGAGGAAAATGGGCACAGATGTTAACCCAGGGCCAGTCTTCCTCAGCAAAAAGAGGAGGATTGGCATGGATGTTAGCTCAGGGCTGATCTTCCTCACACACACACAAAAAAGGTGCCCAACAGGTGTGCTATAGGATGGAAGGAATTGGAGCAGAGGGGATGGTGTGAACAAAGATGCAGAGTTCGACAGGGTGTTGAGTGCAGGGCAGCAGGGGAGTGGATGGCAGGAGGAACATGGGAAACAGGACTCAAGGTACAGAGTGGGCCCTACAGAGGGGCTGACTGGGGAGGGGTCAAGGCGGCCCTCTAAATGTCAAAGTTGGTTTGCAAACCTGATTCCACGGCTACAGTTTTACCTTAAACTCTGAAGTAAAGATCTCTGCAGTTTCTTGCAGAGTCAGCCTTCCAGGATTCTGAGTGCTCCCAAGCCAGAAAAATACCACAACCATCTCTAAACTCCTACCCTGCCCTTTAGGGCTGCCTGAGCCATTCCAACTTACTTCCAATCATAAATGGGAGAAAAATAGCTATTAAAACAATGAAATGGTGCCAAACTGAGGATTATATAGGAGGAGAGGATTCTTCTCAGAGGAGGATGCTACCTTTGTTTTAGATGGTCCTTGGAGCTTGTTGGTTACAAAAGATGAGGCCCAAGACGGCTGTTTAGATGGGAGAGAAGAGACTGAGCAGAGCTGGATAGTTTTGCTTAATAACTTTTGTGCAGACTTTTGTTTAGGTGTCATCTCCCGTTACCTCTAGGGAGACATGGCTGTGGGTGGAGGCTCCAGAAGTAGAGAGTATACAGGGAGTAGAGACAGGGCCAGTGTCCTCGAAGTGTGACCTGTGCACAGCCCACTTAGAAGGGCCTAATGCCTGGTTTAAGGCTCTGCTGTTGCTGCCTTGAAATTCTTAAGAGCCCTGCAATTTTATTTTGCACTGGGCCCAGCAAAGTATTTAGCTGGTCCTGAAAAAATGTGTAGACAATTGTATATTGGTAAAGGATTAACGACCAGTTCTCTGAAAGAAAAACTCTGACTGGTAGAACCGGCTGATTTCCATGGTGAAAACATTCCTACCTTGGCCCATTTTAAGTTACCGAAGTGTGAATAACAAGCTTGCAAGATTCTTGAAAATTTCACAACTGACTTGCAAGTTGGTGTGAGCCAGCTCCAGCATATCACTGGACAAGGGCGAGGGTCTTGGCAGATAAAGGGATTATGAACACCCCCACCACCAACAAAATGGCAGTTGGGAGCATGTGGAGAGAGGCCAGTGTGAGGAGAGGAGGTCAGCAAGAAATCCCTATAGCAGGAAAGGCTGAGTGACAGAAGGGCAAGGATGTCTTCTATTCATCTTTAAGCTGTTTTCTGCTGCAGTACTGTAAACCTCCTCGACTGTATCTAAGCATTTCAGAAAGCCCAGTCCATACTTGGCTGGTGTTGGGGGCTTGGGGAGTGAAGGAGGAGCCAGTTGGGTGTCATTAGGACTTTCCTGGATATTCTGGTTCTCCTCCTGGGACAGGGCAGGACTGTACTGCCCAGGACCCTGAAGTCCGGTGTGGTCATGTGACTCACTTTGTCCAATGAAACGTGAGCAGATCTGTCAGGCAACATTTGCCATGATCCATCCCCTGCCATGGGACTGGTGAATTTCCTGATGGTGGAGCCCGATCAGCCTGTGTCCCTGTCTCTGAGTGAGAATGTTGTGGAGCAGAACACACAATGGACACACAGTGTGAGAGAGAAAGCAATCTTTGATGTTTTAAGTCACTGAGATTGGAGGCTGTTTGTAATTGCAGCAGAAGCTAGCTCCACCTGACGGACACATGGAGTGACCACACGGGGTAAGGGGTAGTCAAGACTGAGTGAGGACAGGCACTGTGAGAAGTGATACAAGAAGTCAGGAGAGCAGAATTGGAAGTCAGATGTGGCCAGGAAAATGGAAGACCCTGAAAATCCTCAGGAATATGTGGGATGGGGTTTGAGGAATTTTTCTGGCTATCAGGTGGACCATGAGAGCTTGAGGCCATCCAGGTGACACAGTCGTTCCCAAACATTCACCTTTTATCTGGCCCGTCTCCCCAGCAAGGAAGGAATAAGTTGTGGGGCAGGCACAGGCCAAGCATCTACAGCCAGGAGACCAAAGATTAAGCCTGGATTCCAGCACTGGAAGTGACCTTGGTTAAGTCCCTTCCTCTTCTGTGGACCTTTGAATTCTCAGATCCCTCCCAGCTCTGATGTTCTAAGACCCTCTGTCTTTGTCACGTGCGTCACTGATCACTTACTTGGCTCCTCAGCTCCTTCTGCCTACCTGATGGCCTACTTCCTGGGAAATGGGCTTTGTTTCACATTCCTGGAGCCCCTCCAGAGCGTACAGGTGCCCTCTGCCCTGCAGGATGTGTGTGTGTGAGAGAGACTGAGTGAGAGAGAGAGAGAAAGAGAGAGAGAGCGAGAGACTACAACCAGAAAGCTTTACCAAGCTGATCTTTCAAAATCTTCTTTAAAAAAACCATTTGCCCTGTGGAGTAATGCACTCAGTTGGAAACGTTGTTCCAAATTCCCACCAAAAAGGCCTATGCTGCCACACTGACACACACACACACACACACACACACACACACAAATACTTTCACTACAAACCGACCAGTTTGGTGCTCTCCAGCACCAGAGAGGGCCCTGCCATTTGCACCCACCCCTTCTCTGGCCTATCAAACCCGAAACCTTTCAAGGCCATATGCAACATGAACCCACACCCTCTTGGCAATAAAATGACTCATTTCCTACCTGGGTTCACACCGCAAGATATTATAGTGCCAGTCACACTCTACCACAATCAGACCTTAAGGGTAGAAACTTCCATCTCTTTACTGCCTACCCGAGAGCCTGAAGTCCATTCATTCATCAAGCCCTTACAGATTAACTACTATGTGTGAGGCAGAAGGGACAGAGTGATAAAGGACACCCCTGCCTTCAAGGAGGTCCCACCAGGTCAGGTGGGGACAGACTTGAGGAGTCGGCTCTGATGTGGTATGCTGAGGGTGAGAAAGCTGTGGGAGCAGGGGGCATGGAGCACATTCTGGGATGAGAGTCCCCAGGAGGAGACATTTGAGTTTGGTAGGATTCCACCAGACAGGGAAGCGTGGGGGTGGCAGGGGTACTCCAAACAGAAGACCAGGAAGTGCAGAGCTCATGACCAGGGAGCACTGGCTGGAGCCCCATATGATGGGGGAAGTGGAGCCTGGGGAAGAGGATGAGGCAGTGTTCAGCTGATCTTAGGCAGTTAGTGAACAAGTGAGTGAATCACACCCTTGATCATGAAGCCACTAATCTGGTTCTGGTCCCTAGACCTATTCCCTGGCCCCTAGCAAGGACTCAGCTTGGTTTCAGGGATATGTGTAGGGCTAGGATAGATCTCAGAGTGAACCAGATGGTTTAGACACGGGACAAGCCCCCATCCCAGGAGCCACGTGAGAAGAGGCTACGAGTGGCAAGCCTGGTAAGTAGACACTCAGACCTGGGTTCTAGTCCTGGCTCTGCCACCTCCCAGATGTGTGAGCTTGGGCAGGTGACTTGAGTTCTCTGAGCCTGCTTCCTCGTTCGATCCTATGAGGGTGGTTATGGGGACTGACTAATGAAGCATGTCTGACAGTGCCTGGTGCAGGATAGAGGAGGTGTGTGGAATCTGAAACTTTTGTTCAACCTCAAGTTCCAAGCTGATGTGACCGTTAGTTCAGAGCTTGGCAACGGCACCATAAGGTGGAATTGGCAACTTCAGATCTTTGAACATTCCAGGCAGAGCTGGCTTCAAGGGCATGTGATGGGGTCCTATGCTCAGAAGACCCCATGCTTGGAGCTTAAAGTTCTGCAGTTGCCACCCTGAAGTTCTTAATCATTTCTCTTTGAATTTGTGTTTCACGAGGAACATCTGATGGAACAATGGAGCACACCCCAGGGGCGTGGAGCCTCAGCCCCCATGTGTTCCTGCCTCCTGCTGCCTCCCTGGGATGGTTTCTCAGCTGCTCGCTCCCCACACGTTGGCACCCCAGAACCGATGACCTCGTCTACCCTCTGTCTGGGAGCAAATGGGTTGAGTCAGCCAGGAAGACTCACATCCCACCATGAGTCACCCTCCACCCTCTGCAGGGACCTCGGTGTAGGTGCAGAAAGGGTGGGTGCAGTGCACAACCGATGGTGTCTCAGGGCAGGGCAAGGAGACAATACCTGGGCACTAGGTGGGTGACTCAGCAGGGGCATCTTGCCCACTCCTCATCTAGGTACCAAGTGTATCCTGGCACAGAGGTTAGAGGAGGTCGGATGTTGAAATGAAGGGGTCGCCTGTCTGCCATGGGTGGGTTGGTGGGCTGTGAGAAGGGGAGGTCGACTTTCCCAACTCCACCTAGGGCCTTGCATTTTTCCCTTGCATCAGGCCCTACAAATCATGTAGCCGACCCTGGTTAGAATCTATGTTTCCATTTTCCCGTCTTCAGCTCAGAGTCCACGGTCCTCATGTGACGTGGCCAAATGGCTCTGAGCATCTGGTGAGCACTGGTGAGATGAGGGGGGAGAGGCAATCAGATCATTTGGTGCTGGTGTAGACAGCTGGTGATGGGCATCTAAGGGACAGAGAGCCAGCGCCTCCCAAGCTTTAATGTAAATGGCAATCAACTAGGATGTTCTGAAAGTGCAGATTCTGATTCCGGAGGTCTGGGCAGGGCCTGAGATTCTGCATTTCTAACATGCTCTTGCTTCATGGACCACATTTTGAGTAGTTAAGTTCTAGAAGGCTTAACCTAGCAACAGCATGGCCTCCAGACCAATGCACAGTGAGCCCCAGTAGGAGCTCTTATGACAGGCAGAGGGAACGACTGCTTGGAACTGAGCCAGGAGCCCACACTATGATGACCTACCAGGGACTCTGTGTCCCCGGACTCTTCAGCTGATAATGTGGGAATGCTTAGTCAATGTGGTCATCAGTAGTGTAACTAAAAACTCGCTCATAAATAACCTCACTCAATCCTCACAACCTTGTCAGGCAAGTATAAAAAGGCTGCTTTATAGATGAAGGAATGGAGGCACAGGGGATGGGGGGACGTACTCCAGGTTGCAACTGTCAAGTGGCAGAGGTAGGATCTGAACTCAGATCTGACTAAGGCCCTTCCGACTCTGCCAGCATCACTAAATTTAAGTTTGGAGGCTGGCCTAGCTGTGTCTGTAAGCTGGTCCCCCTGCCCGTCATGTGCCCCCTGGTGCTCCCTGCAGGAGCCCGGAGTGTGAGGTGTTGGCCCTGTGCCTTGCGCCCCCTGGCCAGCCTCCTCTGCACCCCTAGCCAGCAGTCACCTCTGCCTTCAGCCGCTCGATATTGATCTCCCCATCCTCGATCTGCTGCCGTAGCTGCTTGGCCACTGTCTTCTCGTCTCCACGATCTGCAGCAGGTGCAGGTACTTCTGCATCAGTGCTTCATGCTCCCTGGCCAGGGTCTGGGAGCTGTGGACAGACAGACGTGGTAAGACACTGCCTTCTTGTCCCCCAGAGATCCAAGCAGAAGTGGGGCTCCCCCACTGACTGCAATTAGAAGATCCTGACTCCCAGACATGGTGCACAGGGCCTTGACCTGGCTGCTGTGCTGTTACCGACTGCTCTGGCCCCTTCTCCAACTCCTGTCTCACACTCTGACCTCTAGTTCCTCTAACTGATCCTGTTCTCTCCGCTCCTCCTCCAATCCACCCCGAGGCCTTTGTACAGGCTCACTCTCTTGTTAGAGGTAATGCATCCAGTGACTTTAAGTTAAAGTCAATGCTCAAATGGAACAACAAAGCCTGGATGACAGTATATCTGTTTACAACATGGTTCACTGAATGTTTTGAGCCCGCTCTTGACACCTACCACTCAGACAAAGAGATTCCTTTCAAAATATGACTGCTCACTGGCAAGTGCTGTGATTCCCATGCAGAGACTGATGCTGGTGTGTGCCCCCCTCCACACACACACAGAAGTTAGGAAAAGTCTTATGACTCACATAATAGAAGTCTCCGAGGAGAGCAGGGCCAGAAACTCAAGCAGCTCTGAAATGGCTTGAGGGAGCGAGGAAAGGAGCCTGGCCTGGGTTTTTAGTGTGGTTGGGAGTTTTAAACAAAAAATATTCAATGACATTTGTCAAAGATGGTAAGGCATATTTTATTCAGAAACACTGTGATACGCAGAGACCACCGTGATGGGATTCACAGTGGGGGAGAAATGAGATGGGGCTCGACTCTGAATGCAGCATGGGCAAGTGGGAATTCATGGCCAGGCAGCATGGTGGGGGTCAGGGGATGGAAAATTACTAAGAAAAACTCAAGTGTTGGGGTTTCTTGCTAACCTGACCTAACAGGATTCTTACCGAAGACAGGCCAGAGTGATCAGACACCACCTGAGGGATGGTGGAGGAGGAGGAGGAGCCTGAACAAATCTCAAGTGTGATCAGACATACAGGTGTGTGTTCTTGTTAAACTGACTTAGCAATGTTCTTGCTAAAACTGGATTTTACAAGGAATTGCACAGACAAGCATACAACAAGGTTCAGGGGCCTGACTAAAGTTTGGTCAAAGCAAGAAATCTTTGCCAGGGCTGAGACCAGGACAAGACTTCTGTACACAGACAAGGACTTGTGTGGTTGGATCCAAAGCCAATGCCAGAGAAAGGAGCCTCTGGACTTCCTCCTCAGCTTGTCCAGGTGTGGACACGAGGGGAAGAGGGAGAGGAGAGGCGTAAGCTGTCAGCACACATCAAAAAGTGCAGAGTCTGACCGCTCATTGCAAGGACAAGCATGCGTAGAAATATATGCCTTCACAATGGCTTGTTTTTATATAAAGAAACACTAACAGGAAGCTCAAGAATGATCAGAACTGTGTACTGGGGGTGGCGGGAGTAACAGTGCTGGAGGGGACCCAGAAATGTTGGCAATGACTCTTCTGAGGTTAGACTTTTCTATCTTACATATTTATCTAATATAAACAGAAATTTACACATACCATGTTTTCCCATTTAATAGTTTTTCTTTAATTTTAACTTCTGTACATAGGAAACCATTCTAAGATTTAATTCCTTTAGCACACTAACGGTTACAAAAGAGTAACCATACGAAATGACATTTTCATATCTCTCACTAACTAAAAGGACAAGCTGCATCCTAGTTTGTCCTTCCACTGTATCTCACACAGGCAGTATTTTCAGGAATCAGTGGCATATTATAATGCAATAGGGGTTTGGGTTTAGCTCCTTAAACATAGTAGGATTAGTTTGATTAGTTTTCTTCACATCAATTAAAATAGAAATTCCATTGTTTTAGCTTTTTAAATCTCAATGTTCTCTAGGGACATGCACATGCAAACACTGATGTAAAAATGAAACATGCACCTGAAAACTTCAACACATTCATTTCACATCTTGAGATTCTCTTGCCTAAAAAGAATAAAACTTCTATTTAGTTCAAAAATTTTCTTGCCTTGCTGACATTATATCTCTCAATCAATTCACATTTTTAAGCCCAAGAAATTCAAAATGTTATTTCTCATACAGGAAATAAAATTACAAAGAGCTAAGGGAAACCAGAAGCACAGGACTGCAGTGTTCAATCAATACAGGAATCCAAAGGAAAGAAACACAAATACTGGGATCAGCACAGATAAGCAGCCTGCTTCCCACAGGACAGAAGGAAAGCCACATTCAGAAAGTTAAACACATTCTAAACTCTCCTGGTAGAGACAGAAGCCCTGGAGTGGGTCAGTCCCTGGTACAGAAGGGTGGGGACACCTGAGCAGCCACAGGAATGGACTCTGGGATCTCACACACCCTCCTCTGCCTGGGGAGGAAGACAAGGGCTCCCTCTCTCAGCTTCCACTCTCACAAGTGAGGAGACTCTCGGCAGGATGCAGTTTAAGGTTGTGACTCAAATGAACTCTAAATTCATAAACACTAATCCACAGAACTCCTGATTTTCACAGACTTTCTCAATGTGCACAAATTACACTTTGCAGGCACCTGCACTGTGGGTGCAAAACTCCACCCTATGTGTAGACACAGGCTCAAGGGGAGCACAGGGACAACCTCAGGAAGGGCAGCAACCCCCAGCCCTTGTGCAGGTGCCTTCCCAGCTTTCGAGGGCTCTGTAGTTTCTCTCAGCAGAAAGTCTCCATCTGCAGTGGGTATGAGCAAGGAGGACACCCGGGCAGAATGTGTGGACTCGCAAGTACTTCCCTGTGCAGGCTCAAGGGAGACTTAGCTTAGAGACCCTGACCCTAGGCCTCTGCTCCCAGTCACATTGCTTTGGACCACAGTGATCTTGGAAATGGCACAACCCAGTGTTTGAAGAATCCAGCAAATTCACACAAATCTACAGTTTACGTAGAAAGGAGGGAAGAAAGTTGTAAAGCATTTTTCTAGTTCAATAAGAAAAGCCACATGTATTTATTACTTTCAGAAAATAATGTTAATTAATTGTTATTTCCATGGCAAGACACTGTTTTATAAACAATTAATCATACTGACACTTGCTGTTCAAGTGTAAGCCCTGGAATTCCATTTGAAAACACCGCACCCCAAAGAAAAGGACAGACCTCAGAATATGACTACACATGCTCAGGGGAGGCAGAAAGGGCAAGAATAATTTTTAACAATTCAATGTAATACTAGATTCTTTTGTTTTTTTCTGAAATTTACCAATTCTTGCCTCTTTGGAAATATTTTTTTTTTTAAATTTTTTGTTTATTGCAGTAACATTGGTTTATAACATTGTAAAAATTTCAGGTGTACATCATTGTACTTCTATTTCTGCATAGATTACATCATGTTCACCACCAAAATACTAATTACAACCCATCACCACACACATGTACCCAATTATCCCTTTCACCCTCCTCCCTCCCCCCTTCCCCTCTGGTAACCACCAATCCAATCTCTGTCCCTATGTGTTTGTTTATTGTTGTTATTATCTACTACTTAATGAAGGAAATCATCACGGTATTTGACCTTCTCCCTCTGACTTATTTCACTTTGCATCATGCCCTCAATGTCCATCCATGTTGTCACAAATGGCTGGATTTCGTCGTTTCTTATGGCTGAGTAGTATTCCATTGTGTATATATACCACAGCTTCTTTATCCATTCATCCCTTGATGGGCACTTAGGTTGCTTCCAAGTCTTGGCTATCGTGAATAAGGCTGCAATGAACACAGGGGGGCAGGTACCTTTGCAAGTTGGTGTTTTCAAGTTCTTTGGATAAATACCCAACAGTGGAATAGCTGGATCATATGGTAGTTCTATCGTTGATTTTTTGAGGAATCTCCATACTGTTTTCCATAGTGGCTGCACCAGTTTGCACTCCCACCAGCAGTGTATGAGAGTTCCCGTCTCTCCACAACCTCTCCAACACATGTTGTTTCCTGTCTTGTTAATTATAGCCATTCTGACGGGCGTGAGGTGATATCTCATTGTAGTTTTGATTTGCATTTCCCTGATAGTTAGTGATTTTGAACATCTTTTCATGTGTCTGTTGGCCATCTGTATATCTTCTTTGGAGAAATGTCTGTTCAGGTCTTTTGCCCATTTTTAATTGGGTTGGTAGTTTTTGTTGTTGAGATGCATGAGTTCTTTATATATTTTGGAGATTAAGCCCTTATCAGATGTATGGTTTGCAAATATCTTCTCCCAATTGTTAGGTTGTCTTTTCGTTTTGTTGATGGTTTCCTTTGCTGTGCAGAAGCTTTTTAGTTTGATGTAGTCCCATTTGTTTATTTTTCTATTGTTTCTCTTGCCCGGTCAGATGTGGTGTTTGAAAAGATGTTGCTAAGACTGATGTCGAAGAGCATACTGCCTATGTTTTCTTCTAGAACTTTCACAGTTTCAGGTCTTACATTCAAGTCTTTAATCCATTTGGAGTTAATTTTTGTGTATGGTGTAAGGTAAGGGTCTACTTTCATTTTTGCATGTGGCTATCCAGTTTTCCCAACACCATTTGTTGAAGAGACTTTCTTTTCCCCATTGTATGTTCTTGGCTCCTTTGTCAAAGATTAGCTGTCCATAGATGTGTGGGTTTATTTCTGGGCTTTCGATTCTATTCCATTGATCTGTGTGTCTGTTTTGTGCCAGTACCATGCTGTTTTGGTTACTATAGCTTTGTAGTATATTTTGAAATCAGGGAGTGTGATACCTCCAGCTTTGTTCTTTTTTCTCAGGATTCCTTTAGCTATTCGGGGTCTTTTGTTGTTCCATATAAATTTTAGGATTCTTTGTTCTATTTCTGTGAAAAATGTTGTTGGAACTTTGATAGGGATTGCATTGAATCTATAGATGGCTTTAGGAAGTATGGACATCTTAACTATGTTAATTCTTCCAATCCAAGAGCACGGAATATCTTTCCATTTCTTTGTGTCTTCTTCAATTTCTTTCAGCAATGTTTTATAGTTTTCGGTGTACAGATCTTTCACCTCTTTGGTTAAGTTTATTCCTAGGTATTTTATTCTTTTTGTTGCAATTGTAAATGGGATTGTATTCTTAATTTCTCTTTTGGTACTTCGTTGTTAGTGTACAGAAATGCAACTGATTTTTGTATGTTGATTTTGTATCCTGCAACTTTCCCATATTCGTTTATTACTTCTAAAAGTTTTCTGGTGGATTCTTTGGGGTTTTCTATATATAAAATCATGTCATCTGCAAATAGTGACAGTTTCACTTCTTCCTTTCCAATTTGGATCCCTTTTATTTCTTTCTCTTGCCTGATTGCTCTCGCTAGGACTTCCAGTACTATGTTAAATAGGAGTGGTGACAGTGGGCATCCTTGTCTGGTTCCTGTTCTTAGAGGGATAGCTTTCAGTTTTTCACCATTGAGGATGATATTAGCTGTGGGTTTCTCATATATGGTCTTTATTATGTTGAGGTACTTTCCTTCTATCCCCATTTTAGTCAGAGTTTTTATCATAAATGGATGCTGGATCTTGTCAAATGCTTTCTTTGCATCTATTGAGATGATCATGTGATTTTTGTTCTTCATTTTATTAATGTGGTGTATTACGTTGATTGATTTGCGAATGTTAAACCATCCCTGCATACCTGGAATAAATCCCACTTGATCATGGTGTATAATCTTTTTAACGTATTGTTGTATGCGATTTGCTAGTATTTTGTTGAGGATTTTCGCATCGATGTTCATCAGTGATATTGGCCTGTAATTTTCTTTTTTTGTGTTGCCCTTGTCTGGTTTTGGTATCAGGGTAATGTCAGCTTCGTAGAATGAGTTAGGAGCTTCCCCCTCCTCAATTTTTGGAAGAGTTTGAGAAGGATAGGTATTAAGTCTTCTTTGAATGTTTGGTAGAATTCACCAGGGAAGCCGTCTGGTCCTGGACTTTTATTTTTGGGGAGGTTTGTGATTACTGTTTCGATCTCCTTACTGGTGATTGGTCTATTCAAATTCTCTACTTCTTCTTGATCCAGTTTTGGAAGGTTGTATGATTCTAAGAATTTATCCATTTCTTCCAGATTGTCGAATTGGTTGGCATATAGTTTTTCATAGTATTCTCTTATAATCTTTTGTATTTCTGAGGTGTCTGTTGTAACCACTCCTCTTTCATTTCTGATTTTACTTATTTGTGCCTTCTCTCTTTTTTTCTTGGTGAGTCTAGCTAAAGGTTTGTCTATTTTGTTGATCTTTTCAAAGAACCAGCTCTTGGTTTTATTAATTTTTCTATTGTTTTTTGGTCTCTATTTCATTTATTTCTGCTCTGATTTTTATTATTTCCCTTCTTCTACTGATTTTGGGCTTTGTTTGTTCTTCTTTTTCCAGTTCCTTTACGTACATTGTTAGATTGTTTATTTGAGATTTTTCTTGTTTGTTGAGATAGGCCTGTATTGCTATAAACTTCCCTCTTAGAACCGCTTTTGCTGTATCCCATAAATTCTGGCATGTCGTATTTTCATTTTCATTTGTCTCCAGGTATTTTTGATTTCTTCTTTGATTTCTTCATTAACCCAGTCGTTGTTCAGTAGCATTTTGTTTAATCTCCATGTATTTGTGGCTTTTCTGATTTTCTTCCTATAGTTGATTTCTAGTTTCATACCTTTGTGGTCAGAAAAAGATGCTTGGTATTATTTCAATCTTCTTAAATTTATGGAGACTCGTTTTGTGGCCTAATATGTGATCAATCCTGGAGAACGTTCCATGTGCATTTGAAAAGAACGTGTATTCTTCGGTTTTTGGATGGAATGCTCTGTATATATCTACTAGGTCCATCTGTTCTAGTGTGTCGTTTAAGGCCAATGTTTCCTTATTGATCTTCTGTTTGGATGATCTATCCGTTGGTGTAAGTGGAGTGTTAAAGTCCCCTACTATTATTGTGTTACTGTCTATTTCTGTTTTTATGTCTGTTAATAATTGCTTTATATATTTAGGTGCACCTACATTGGGTGCGTAGATATTTACAAGTGTTATATCCTCTTGTTGGATTGTTCCCTTGATCATTATGTAATGCCCTTCTTCGTCTCGTTTTACAGTTTTTGTTTTAAAGTCTATTTTGTCTGATATGAGTACTGCTACCCCAGCTTTCTTTTCATTGCCATTTGCGTGGAGTATCTTTTTCCATCCCTTCACTTTCAGTTTGTGAGTGTCTTTAGGTCTGAAGTGTTTCTCTTGTATGCAGCATATATATGGGTCTTGTTTTTTAATCCAGTCAGCCACCCTATGCTTTTTAATTGTAGCATTTAGTCCATTGACATTTAAAGTAGCTATTAATAAGTATGTACTTACTGCCATTTTTTAACTTTTTTTTTTTTTTCCTCAGTGTTTTAGTAGTCCTTCTCTGTTCCTTACTTCTTCTATACAGAATTGATGGTCACTTTAGTTTGACCTCTGTCTGAAAGCTGTACTCTTTAACTACCCTCCTCCCTCCTT
Organism: Ceratotherium simum simum; assembly: GCF_057802395.1. Taxonomy (NCBI): domain Eukaryota; kingdom Metazoa; phylum Chordata; class Mammalia; order Perissodactyla; family Rhinocerotidae; genus Ceratotherium; species Ceratotherium simum. The sequence goes on from NC_141920.1 coordinate 51,012,713, forward strand.
TTATGTTTTTGATATCATATCCAACCTCTTTTTTGTGCATTTGTATCCATTACGTTCTAATCGTGGAAATAGATAATTTTTCCTATTTGTGGTCTTCTCTTTTCCCCTTAAATCAGTCCCTTTAACATTTCTTGTAACACTGGTTTCTTGGTGACAAACTCCTTTAATTTTTGCTTATCTGGGAAAATTTTGATCTCTCCTTCCATTTTGAACGATAACCTTGCTGGGTAGAGTATTCTTGGCTGTAAGTTTTTTCCTTTTAGCACTTTAAATATATCATGCCATTCTCTTCTAGCCTGTAATGTTTCTGCTGAGAAGTCAGTCAGCTGATAGCCTTATGGGGTTTCCTTTGTATGTAACTTGACATTCTCTTGCGGCTTTTAGGATTCTCTCTTTATCTTTAATTCTGGACATTTTGATTATGATGTGTCTTGGTGTGGGCCTCTTTGGGTTTATCTTGTTTGGGGCTCTCTGTGCCTCCTGTACCTGGATGTCTGTTTCCTTCCTTAGGTTAGGGAAGTTTTCATCTATTATTTCTTGAAATAGATTCTCTGCCCCCTTGTCTCGCTCTTCTCCTTCCGGGACACCTATAACACGGATGTTAGTGCGCTTGATGTTGTCCCAGAGGTCCCTTAGACTGTCCTCACTCTTTTTAATTCTTTTCTCTTTTACCTGTTCACCTTGGGTAATTTCTTCTAGTCTTTCTTCCAGCTCACAGATCCGTTCTTCTGTATCCTCTACTCTGCTTTTGAGTCCCTCTAATGAGTTTTTCATTTCCAGTATTGTATTCTTCATTTCTGATTGGTTCTTTTTTATATCTTCCATTTCTTTGTTGACATTCTCATTGAGTCCATCTATTCTTCTCCCCAGATCAGTGAGCATCCTTAACACTCTTAGTTTGAACTCTCTGTCGGGTAGGTTGCTCATTTCTGTTTCACTAAGTTCCTTTTCTGGGGTTTTGTCCTGTTCCCTTACTTGGAATGTATTCTTTTGCCTCTTCATTTTGCCTCTTTCCCTGTGCTTGTGTCTACGTATTAGGTAGGTCAGCTACGTCTCCTGCTCTTGGATAGGTGACCTTATGTAAGTGATGGCTTAGGAGGCTTCCAGTGTGCTTCCCTCAGTTCTCAATGTTCCAGGGGTGACCCCTATGTGGGCTACGTGTATCCTTCTGCTGTGGCCTGTTTGCTCTCCCTGTAGGTGCCCAGGGAGGCTGAGTTATGCTCCTGGCCAGCTGTTGTAATGCTCAGCTGCTTGTAGTTGTTGTGGGCCCTTCAGTCTCTTTATCAGGTGTGGGGTGCCCCAGCACAGTTGGCTGCAAGTTCTAATACCACATTTGTGTTGCAGTACTTCTTTTAAGTGAGTAGGCCCCCACCGTGGCAGGTTGTTAGGCTCAGGGCCTTACAATTGCTGTAAACCTCTAGCCTATTAGGTCTCTTGTCAGCTCTGTGAGGATTGCAGCTGGGTGGGGCTGGCCTCAGGCACAGGAGCACCCAATTGTTTCAGGTTTTGGAAGGTGGAGCAAACCTCCTATGTGGGTCTTTGAGAAGTACAAGTCTTCTGTGGCTGAGAAGCCCTGCCGCCCACAGGTCCACATACACAGTCAACACAGTCCTGCCCCGTGTGAGCGCCCCGACCTCCCCAAGTGGACCCAGTCTCTCCAGGGCGGGAGCCCCACACACTCTGCCACCGCCCGACACTCTCCACCCGCTCCTTTGCACACCCTGCCCCGCTCAAGTCAGCTCAGTTGCCAGGCTGCAGAGAATCCAGTCACCAATCTATGCAGGCCCACACGTTGCCTGAGGGCTTGTTGTTGGGTGGGGCTAGTCTCTAGGGTGGGCTGCCTGCCCTGGCTGAGCTGGATTAGATCGGCGCTCTAGCGGGTGGAGCAGACCTTGGGCTAGCAGGCCTCAGGGAGAACTCCAATGGCGTCTGTGTCAGCACGCTCACACCAGGCCACAACAATGGCCGCCGCCAATGTCCCAGTCCCTGGAGAGGTCTCACCCCTCACCGAGATGCACTCAGGGCCTATTAGGTGAGTCTCTTGTCACCGAAGCACTGTGCACCTTTCTTTCTGGTGATTTTAGGATGCTTTCTGGAACGGGTGAGTTTGTGCGCGGGCCCTTTAAGAGCCAGTTTTAGTTTCTTTGTGAACCGGGTTTTCTGGGGGTGCTACCCAATGCTTTAGTAGCAGGCAAAGTCAGATCTTATGCTGCTGGTCTCAATTGTGCTGGGTCCACAAAATGCCCACAGCGGGGGCGCTCCCCGGCTCAGGGCCCCGCGCCTCCAGGGAGGCTGCGTACCTGTGAACTGCTCCCGGCGGCCGTGAAGCTGACGGCTTGTGAAGGCGACGTTTTTCCTCTCTAGAAGGGAGTCTCTGCCTCTTCTACCCCAGTTAGGATTGTCCGTTGTTGCAGGAGTTCCTCTTATCCAGTTTTCAGTTCTGTCTCAGGGGTAATTTTTCCACGAGTAGTTGTAAATTGGCTGTGTCCACGGGAGGAGGTGAGTTCAGAGTCTGCCTACGCCGCCATCTTGACCAAAACTCTGCATCAGAGACAGCTCTCTTGATACAGACATTGGAGTTCTCACAGTGAGAGGAGGTGCAGGAATGAGTGTGAACTCCCCAAGAGGAAGACCTCAGCGAGGAGGACTGGGAAGAAGTTGTGTGGTGATGGGGTCTACATAAGCAGGTGGGGACCAGAGTGGTGAATGTTTTCATAATGACTGTTATAAAGCTGGAAATATTTTATATTGCTTTTCAGGCCCACTGATTACATAAACTTTAACTTTTGAAAACCTGAGGCTCAACTAAGTGAGTAATCTTTTCAAGGTGACAAACCCAGGGAGGGGCAATGCTAACAGGCCAGAACACCCAAGAAAGTTTGCATATAGGAACCTCCACTCCAAGGCCTTCCCGTAGGATGTCTGTGCCAGGAGAGAGCCTGGGAGGGGCACAGGGACTTCATACGATGGATTCCAGGGGGCCATTTTCTGCTCTCCTCTCGTGGAAAAGAGCCACAGACAAAATATAAATCTCACAGTCAAATCAGCAAAAACCAAACTCCCAACAGCTTCCCACCAAGCAACACGTCCCCAAGTCTCCTCAGCTGAGTTTCTTATTTCTTGGCTCAGGCCATAAACTCAACATCGACTTCAACTGCTCCCTCCCCAGCCCTCACCACTTCCTATCTGTACACAGTCCTACTGTGTTGACCTCCAAACACACACAGAATTCAACCTCGTCTCCCCACCCTGACCTAAGCCTCCAAGTCCTCTTGCCTGGCTTATTGCAACAGCCTCCTAACTGGTCTCCTTGCCTCTGCCCCAGCCCCTTTGTCGTATATTCTCTGCAGAGCAGCCATATGGAGTCTGCTAAACATATGCCTGGCCATGTTACTCCTCCTCTCAAAACCTTCTAAAGGGTCACCATCTCATTCAGAATAAATAAACGCCCAAGTCCTCACTATGACCAACAAGGCCCCATGATTGGGTCTAAGTCACCACTCTGCCTTCAGCTCCTGCTGCCCTCACCGGCTGTAGCCTGGCCACACTGGCCTCCTTGCTGCTCCCAGAGCAGACCACTTGCTCTTCCTTCTGCACTGCTTTTGGGCCTTGTTCAAAACCTACCTCTGTGGTGAGACCTTTCCTGGCCCTCCTGGCTACAACTCCACCCCTCTCCAGCCTCGCACACATCACTCTCCCACAGGAGCCACACCATTGGTGTCACATCTAGAACGTCACCGAGGGCATGCTTTCTGTGTTTTGTTCACTTTTCTGGCCCTAGGGTCTAGAACAATGCATGACACAACCTTGCACTCAATAAGAAATGTAGCTTAATGAGTGGATGACTATAAGAACAACCAGGAACTGCCTAACACTTGGGCAAGGAAGGCCGAATCTGTAAGAACCCCAGGGGCCAGGGGAGGTTGATCCACTAATCAGCCCTAAAAGGATGCACAGCATCATGTTAGAAAGAAAACTCCCCACCACATCCTACAAATACCATACATGTTTTTATCAGCATCAACAGAGGCTTTCAAATGGCGACACCTTTTCTACTTTGAAGCAGCCTTCAGTGTCCCATTACCACTCATCACGTGCCTTCTCCTAACTTTAACATGATAACTTTCACATCTAAGGTAATATGACTGATATTAAACTGTGTTTTCTACCTTAACCAAGTCTCTCCTGGAAATGGTCGCAGGTATGCAAGCAGTAATAACCCGAGAACAGATGGAGAAGTAAATAATTCTATTCCTTCCCCCACCCTGTGCCACCAGCAAACAGTACAACACTGTCTGATTCTTTGTCTTTTTTAAACAAACTTCACCAGAAACACATCTGCTGAACATGCTCCTTTGGAAGTCAAGGCTACTGTTTCCTCCAGCCACCTGACACTTTTAAGTGGCCAGATGCCACAAACCATTCAAAAATTGCCTACAAGTCTACTGTACAGTTCCCCAACTGAGATTTCAGTAAACTTATATTGCAGTTGCCAGGAAAAGAAAAAGGAAGCAAAAACAATGCCATCCACGAAGGCAGGTGGAATTAAACCAAATGAAAGTCTTCCTTACAGATGTAGGGATACTTGAAAGTAAATCACTCCTTACAAGGAATGAGGGAACTAAAATTGCTGTGGGAAGAAAAAGAAAGCCCATGTACAAATGCTTTCAAGGCAACTTGCAAAAATCCGAAATATCTTGCTTGCCAAAATTGACGAACTGTCTCCTCTGGAGCAGAGACACGCTAATGATGGTGCTCAGGGGCAGGCCACTCCAAGATGCACCACTCTGGTGTGGGGATTATTTTGAACTGAAGACAATAAAGACTCAGAACACTGAGGAAGAACGTTTGAGTTTCCCCTACCAAACTGCCTAAAGAATTTAACATAGAAGACCTATTTCAGCAAGAAGCCAATATCATATGTTGGCTGTAAAATAATATAAAATAGATGTTACTCTAGGAAAGGCACCAACAAGCCCATCTTATCAAAATTTCTGTCTCTCCCTGGTCACATTCTCCATAGCTTGCCCTGAAAAGAGATGTCAGACAAATATTTGCATTTCTATCTCCATGTGAATTATCTTCTTCCCCTCTGAAATTCCAAACCACTGTTCCCCCAACACCTTCCACAGCTTTAGCTACAATACAATACTTAAGCAAGCAGCTTAGACAGAATGACTAGCTGCTCATTTCTGAGTTTCTCCCATGTATACATGTTATTAAACTTGGGATTATTTTCTCCTGCTAACCTGTCTTTTAATTACTTGGACAGCCATAAGAACCTTAAGTGAAAGGGCAGAGGAGGATTCTCCCTCCTGCCCAACACTAGCATTGACCAAAGCACCAATACCCCACCCCTGCCCCCCAACACATTGTATTAGGACCCCAATAAGTTAAGGCCCGATGAGATGCATTGTTTCTCTTTCTCATCACAGAAAAAGAAGTTGGAATGATCTATCAGTCAACAAAATCATGCGTGTGTTGTGAGCATTGGAGTAGGTTCCTCCCCTCCAGCCTACAACATAACTTCAAAGGAGTTAGAGAGCTTCCACTTCTTAACTCTTGGAGGGGAAGGAAAAAGCCTCCCAAGAACCAGCGCCCTAGCCCCACCCAACGCCCCACCTACCCTCCCCGACGCCCCACTGCCCCTCCCACCTCAGCGGCCTTGGGTCTGTCATGCTGGCGCCCCAGCCCCACCCTAACCCTAACCCTAACCCTAACCCTAACACTAACCCTAACCCCTGTCCCCCCTCCCCGATGCCCCACAGCCCCTCCTGCCCCAGCAGCTGTGGGCCTGTCAAGTCGGCACCCTAGCCACGCCCAGCGCCCCTCCATCCCCTCCCCGATGCCCCACTGTCCTTCCCGCCCCAGTGGCCATGGGCCTGTCAGTCCAGTGCCCATGCGCCGAGGGTGGACAGCAAGAGCATCCAGACCCACAGGGACTGGTCTGTCAGATGCACCGGTCTCACAACGGGAGCCGCCTCCGCCCTCTCTGCCCAAAGACCTGCTCCACCCCATGGCCCCACCCAAAACCACCACGGCCAGTCCCAGCAGCAGAGGGCCCAGGCGAGCACAGCCTCCCAGGCCGCACGCCCTCAGCCACGTCTCTCTTCCCACTGCCCTGGAGAATGAGCACAACGTGATGGACAGCCGCTGGGGCCAATCCAGCAGAGCAATGGGGGCGGGCTGGAAGTGGGGGCAGATATGCATCAGGCACCATCTTGGTGTATGGCGGGTACCATCTTGGTGTATGGCGGAGCACCTGGCAGAGGACCAGCCACACTCTTGCTCCCCCAGTGGTCTGTTTCCTTCCCTCCCAACACCGCAGCAGTGACCCATCAGGGCAGTGGAAGAGATGAGTTTGGGCAGCATGACCCCAGGGTGGGTGCCTCAGCCGGCATTTTGCCTAGGCCTGCAGGCACGGCCATCTTGCTTTATGGAGGACAGATGGGTACGTGCCGCCATCTTGCCATCTTGCAGTATGTGGGGACCATCTCCCTTGTGCTGCAGGATGTCACCACGAGCCCTTACCCTTGTGGCAGTCCCACTGTGGGGTGGCAAGGAGGGGGCTGGAGCCTGGCGGTGCGACAGCATGAGGCCCAGCTTGGTGATTGCTGTGCAGCCACAAACTGATTCCCCTGCTGGGCAATGAGGAGAAACTGCTGTTGCCTTCCACAGGTAACTGGCTGCTGCTGCCCAGTCAGCCCCCTTCACGGTCCAGCCTGAGGTGGGTGGTACTCTGTGCTCGGGGCCAGTCAAGGGCGTGAGTCAGCACCGGGATCTGTGTCATGTTGGTCTGTGCCACCGTCTCTGCTCTGGGCACCTCGGGCCACCACGGCCTCCCCATGGCCACCGGCGCCCACCTTATGGCCTCCACCACCCTCTCACTCCCACCCCATGACCACACTGCTCTCCACTGATTCGGGCTGAGGCCAACAATGTCAAGAAACGGTATTCTGGAAACGCTTTTCCTTAGGCCACTATCTTCTTGCATTTACTGTGACATTTCTGCTCTTTTGATGGCAGGGAGCCTGCCTTGATCTCTGTCATCAGGAATGCATCTGAGCAAATGCAGCTTGTACCTCTGGATGGACGTGCCTCCTAGATGCTCTGCTGCTAGAAGGGTCCTGGCAGTGCAGGGAAAGGTGTCTCTCTGCTGGAGGTGAGTCCTGGAGAGGCGTCTGACAGCAGACTCTTAATCTGATAGCATCTTGGATGGAGGAGGGCACATCCCACTCCTCACTGGGAGGCTTACCCTGGGGACTCGGGGAAGGGGCTCCTCTCTTCACTTCTTCATTGGGCTCCCACAGTGGAGTGAGGGGTTTGCCTTCCCCCTGGCCTGGCACCCTTCATGAAGGCTTCTGGAATTCCGCCAGTTCAGTGAGTCCTTTCCTGCAGACTCCGCACTGGAGGTCCCAGAACAGTGCACTGAAGACATTCTACTTTGAAAACCTCCTGGCAGATCCTTTTGTTTTGCATTGCAGGTTGTTGTTGAATTTTGGAAGACCTGAATGCCACTTGTCTGTAGTCTTATTGAAGGTTTACAGTGGTTTGTTCTAAGTCGGAAGTTGTGACAATCTATCCAAAGAACTAGTGACGTGAGCTTGTTTCAGAGGTCAGCCACCATGCTTTCTTGACAGTTTCCTTCAGAGCCTGTGTTCCAAAAGTTTTGTTACTGTTTTTGAGAGTGAAACAAAACACTGCAGAGAAGGTTGCTCTTGGCATGTGTCGTGATATAACGAGGTCTGGGGGCAAAGGAGGTGGGGGTCCTTTGGTAACTAGTCACAAAGCATTGAGAAAGGTTAGAAGGTCATGTTGCTTGGAACTCCCTGAGAAGCTAGTATCCACCTGCTCTGGTCCACAGTGGCCTCTGGAGGCTTAGGTGATCTCAGATGGAGCAGAAAGCCCTCAGGTGAGACCCCCCAACCCCCCATGTGCACAGATTGGTCTAAAAGAGATTTTACCTTAATGAAGACAAAAGATGATGAAGTGTCTTTTTCAGGACCTTGCAAGGGCTGGGTGGTTTGTACAGGGAGCAGCTTTTGTCTTGGTATGGAAGGACAGGAAGAACACAGAACCACAGCTCTTGGGGCTGACCTCCTCTTGGCGGCAGTCCTGCATCCTCAGCTGCTTGAGCAGAGCTGGGGCCAGGCGCCCTGGTGAGTGCCTGGGAGGCTCTGCTGGCTGACACCTGGCCTGGCTTTGAAATAAGGGTACCAACCCTCCCTGTTTTAGCACCCAAAGTCCTGCATCCCAGGGACAGCAGGAGAGTTGGGCAGCCATGAGCTTCTAGGAACTATTTCCGAGGCTTCCTGAAGCCTTTCCTGTTGTCTTGATGCCATCCTGTGCTATCTGTCTGAACATCTGTGTCCCTACAGGGCACTTACTACAGGCTGGGAGGAGGTCCTCACCTTCCTTCTTTCTCTGCCCTACAGATGGTCATGAGGTAGACAGTGGGTCTTTCATGTTTCTATTCCAGTAATAACTTGCAAGCAGAAGGTGTTCCTTAAATCTTTACTAAAAGTTTAAATGGGCAAAGTGGCTACAGGTGTGGGTCTTCCAAAAACATTTGTTTTGCTTTTACAGTTGATTATTTTAGGTGGAGACATTTAATTCTTTCTTTCTAATTACTTTTTCATTTATCCTTGCAGGCTCCACATAAAGGGCTCAAAACCTCTTGTCCAGTGGTTAATAGCTGTTCACAGAGATGACTGGACCCCACTAAGCATTCTTTCGTCTGTAGTGAACATTTCACCAAAAAAAGCTCTCGGAAAGGCTGGAGGATCAGTACTACGTGCTCAAGCCACGGCCGTGCCCTCCATCTTCCACCTGACTGAGAAGGGGGGGCTGAAGGCCGTGGCCGCCCTTGGAGAAAGGACACCAGGAAGGCCGCAGGGAGCCTGAGGGAATGTGCTAGTGAAGCAGATGGGAAAGGAGCTGCAGGTTCATCATCGTCCTTGAGGGAAAACCTGAGGGCCCAGCCGGGGTCCCACAAGTTGAAGCGAGCCCCTCTGCAGGGTGAACCCGCACCCAAGGCTGCCTAGGAAGCCAGCAGTCAGGAGCAGGTGTAGAGTCTCTGGAAGGAACTCCAGGGGACAGTGTGGCCTCCACACCGTCAAACAGCCAGGAGATGCAAACAGGTCTGCTGTAGATGCTGGCAATGAAACCCCTCTTCTATGCCAGGGCCTGCTAGGTAAGAGTGACATTTCCATGGGTGACTTTATTCCTCAGGATCTGGGGCATGCAGATTTATTGGCTGGCTTCCTTCTTACAGTTTCATCTCAGAGCATACTCAGGAGAGGCCATCTGTCCCTTGAGAGCCTGTTAACCGAAAGAGGCTGAAGAGAGATGTGGAGCCCAGCTGTAGTGGGACCAGCCTGGGGCCTGACGAGGGCTTGGCCCAGAGCCCCTAAGTTCATCATTCACACTGATGCCTCAGAAACCCTCCCAGAGCCCCTCCACCCTCCATCAGATGTCACCCTGAAGCCAGCTGCAGAAACTATGCAGAGCGAACACAGCAACACCAGTCCCACGTCACTCTGCGGGGTCATCCTTTCAGTGCTGGGGCCCCAAGAACTCCTCGACTGGCTGCACTCCTACTGCTTCTGCTCCCGGGGGAACAGGAGCACGGGTGCCACCTGAGGTAGCAGGTGGAGAAGAACGGCGAGCTGAAGAGGGGCAGCCGCCGGCAGCCAGGTGCACACGCTGCAGGAGGAGCTAGATGAGCTGAAGGGAGGGAGCTCTCTGCCTGAGCAGCCTGCTGCCCCCAGCTGAAGTCAGTCCCGGGGCTCGGGGCTCCCCCACTGCCTGCTCATCATGAGGGGTTTCCTGCTCCGCAGCAGATGGCCTCTGAGCACTTCTGTGTGCAGCATGCCTGCTGCTGTCCTGGGGGAAGGCTCTGCTGGTAGCCGTCCCTCACAGACAGGGAGCCTAGGTTGCAGAGCTCACCCTGCTTGCTCTAGGGCGCTCAAGAGGCAGCGGTAGTTGTCAGGGTTTAGCAGGTGGGGAAGGAGGCATTGCAGGTCAGCTGGGAAAGCCAGACCTACGCAATGAACGGTGCCTGGATCGTTGGTTTTCCACTTGAACAGGAGAAAGTCAGCTTCTGTTGCATCCCTCACACAAATGTAAATTCCAATGAGTTAGGATCTAAATGTGAAATAAAATCGACATAGTAAACTATTAGAAAACTTATAAGAGACTCTTAAAGTCAAGGGGAGGTTCTTTCCATTCATGTTTTAATGAATATCTTTGAACTGAAATCATTTTGAACATTTTAATAATTTATTTAAAATTTTAAACACCTTTTTGAGTAGAGTACATTCTCTTTTGTAAAAATTAAAACACTACAGAAATACATAAGCTAAGAAGTGGTAAAACTCCTATTTCTCACCTACCTCCCAACTTTTATTCCTTGTCAGTAGTAAAATTTGGTGTGTAATCTCCTTGACTCTTCCCTGTGCTTTACATGCATACTTCTCCACCTGTACAAATAGGTTGGATATATTTTTGGTGTGTTTATTGGCTATGTTTTTGGTTTTCCCGCTCTTTTACAGTTTAGTATTTGTAAACATTGTTCTCTCGATATTCCTTACATATTGAGGGTACCATCTTTTGCCTGTTATACATCCATGGAAAACATCTCCCTACCACATTGTTCATTTAATCTGGATCAGTGCTTATCTTCTCAGATGTCAGTAACACTTCAGGAGGGAAACAGCTCTATGTGACAGGCTGTTCAGGACCTCCAGGACCCCCAGGGCAACAACAATTAGGACAACCCAAAACAAGAAACAAAACCCATCCCGCGTGTTTCCAGATGCATCCTGGGTGAAGGACAGTTCCAGTTGAGGGCCACTGATGTCCTGGTCCGAGTTATCTGCTATGTTCTCCTATCATGTTAAAGCTGTTTCTATAGGTTGTTGTACCTGATGGTACAGTTTGGTGCCTTTATCTGTTCCTCTTGGTCAGACTGCGCAAGGTTTCTCACTGTTACAGGTCTTTCCAGACAGCCAGCCATCGACTCCATTGCTCAGGTCTACATTGTTGTTCCTGCCTCATGAGTCCTCACTTCTTTCTGCTGTCTTTGGTTTTATTGTGGTGTTGTTCTGGCTCCTGGAGGGAAGTGCTCTGCTTCTTCGTGTACAGTTGATATTTCCTGATACCTGCAGTGGAGGCTGTGTCCCTTTGTCTGTCCCTTTGTCCCCACACCATGGATTTGTCCCATGCTGCTCTCATTGCTGTTCATTTCTGAATAGTTTGTCCTGTCTGTCTGGATTCCCTCTTTAACCTGAGAGATTTAGAAGGATGTGGACAGATTTTCAAGTGGATAGGTTCGGGGAGGGGAGCCAATAGTTTGTTATTATTTTTTACTTTTATTGCTTTAAGGACCATTATTATGGTCACTTATAGATTTCTGCTTTTTGGCCTCTTTAGAGATTTTATTGTGGCTTAGCACAGTGCATTGTGGTGACTGTTTCATTGTGGTGTGAGGAGAATGTATCCTCTCCTCTAGTTGCTTACGTTGTTGTCCCTCAGGCTGAGGCTAGATCTAGCTTTTTTGTGTTCATCAGCACATCTGTTTCTTAACTTACTGTATCACTTGACCTGTGGATTTCTAAGAGAGGTAAGGCAGGTTTCCCTGTGATTCTGGAGGTGCCTGTGTCTTCATGTTTGTCCAGTTTTGTTTTATGTTTCAAGACCATATTGTGAGGTGCATGTGTTCCCGACAGTTGTCAACACAGAAAACCCCTTTTTGTCCCGTTTAAAGTCTTATTTCTTTATCTCCTTGTTTTCAACCATATTATATCTCTTTATGTTATAACTATATTTTAATTAAACTTGAGAGCCATCACCTTTTTATAGAGCAATTTGATCCATTTACAATTGTGATTATTGATAAATTGGAATTTGAGTCTACCGTTTAATTTAGTTTTTAATTTGTTAGGCTTTCTCATGATTTTCCTATCTTCTAGTGGGTGTCTTTCAGCTTTTAGGAACAACCATTTCTGCCTCTCTTTCTGTAAATGCTTAGAGTTGATCAGTTCCTGTGGTCTACACTCCCAACTCCTCACCTTCCACTCCTTAGCTTGAGACTGTCTGATCTTAGTTCTGTGTTCTTATTTTGCCCATCAATCAACCATGATTGGATGTACGTATACGTTTTATTGGTTACTTTGTACACCACTGTTTATTGTATCCAAAATTTTCCTCCTTTTCAGAAATATTTGATGTTATTTTAAAACTCATATGACAGTAAAATTTTGAGAGGAATCGAGTCTGAGATACTCCTTAGGTGCTGATGCTGGGGAGCTAGAACCTAACCTCTTAAAGTTGCATCAGTGTGTCTGCAGAGTCAGGATGAGGTCAGAGGTATTTAAAACCGTGGAATTGAATGAGGTTTCCTGGAGACACTGCAGCTATTGAAGGGACCAAGGCCCAGCTTAGGAGCAGGTGGTGTTTGCAGAGGTGCAGCTGAAGAGGATCCAGGAAAAGGGACTGAAATGGTGGGGCATTGACTGCAGGAGCCACGAGGGGAAAGGGTATTACAGAAAGGAGGGTGCTCAGCTGGGTCGGGTACAGCTCTGATCAGAATGGAGAGAATATGGCTGGACTGGCCCACATGGGGTCACTGGTGACCTCAGTCTCCTTGAGAGGGTGGGAATGAAGCTGGGTCTAGAGTGGGGGAAGGGGTGTTATGGGAGGGAAGTAGGGATGAGGCACTTTACTTAAGAGGTTTAGCCATGGAGGGGAGTCAGGAAAGTGGACAGTAGTCAAAAGGGAACATGGGTCCAAGGGATAGTTTTGTTTGTAAGGTGGAGATGAGCTAGCAGTTGTTGGTGCTGCACGTAGGACCAGATGGAGAGGAGGAGCCTGAGGGCCTGGGAGGAGCATGCTGGGCCTTGAGGAGGTGCAGGGCTGGGCTCCACTGCCTGGGGAGGCACAGAGAGCAAGAGGACAGATGTGCTGGTGGAAAGGGTGCCCTCTGCCTCTGCTCCTTTATTCCTGCAGTGTGAAGTGGGCAGTGGCTGGGAGTGGAGGGGTGATGCAGGAGGTGTTAGGTCAGTGGCAGGAGGAGGAGGTGGGGGAGGGAGAGAGAGCGCCCTGGCTTGGTCTCCATGGCCCACCCAGAGCTCCCTACTGGGATCCCTGGTCACCAGCTGCTGTCTGTCTTTGATGTCTTCCTAAAAATGTCAGCTCTCTTGATGGTTCCCAGGGCTATTATGAATTTGTTAATCAATGAAGGAATATTTGGGTCATTTTTTAGGGATTTTATGTCAAAGGGGCTCTACATGTGTTTATTCAGTCCATCATCTTTACCCAATCCCTTTGTTTTTGGACAGATTCCATACAACGGAGCAGCCGGGCCAGTGGCCTGCAGGTTCCAGGGTTCGGGAGGTTTGCCCTCCAGGAAGCTGGTGCTGATTGGCATTCTCACAGGACGTGGTGCTCTGTCCCTGAGCCTGCTCTAACTGTGGGTGTCACGACGTTGTAAATCCTAGGGCAGTCCTATCAGGGCCCATCGTTGGGATTTCTGTGACCAGTGAGGGCGAATATTTTTCCATGTTCATTATCTGTCACTTTCCTGACTGTGCTGTTGCCTGCCTTGCTCACTGAGCTCCGAATCTTCCTGATGGAACCAGGACTTTCACTCTCTATCCAGTGTGATTGCACGTTCCCTCAGTGTGCCCCTTGAGTACTTGCTTCAAAAATATGTTTTCTTCACATTCATTGATTCCTTGTACATATAATCTAGATTTAATCTGGAGCTTTAAAAATGTCTTATTGTGGAAAACCTTGAACATACACAAATTAAACAGATAAGTGTGGTAGCCTCTCATATCCCTGTTACCCAGCTTCAACATTTATCAATATTCTTATATTCTTGTTTCCTCCATATTTCTACTCACTCCCTACCTTCCATTGATTAATTTTTAATTAATAGATTGTTTTTTAGGAAAGTTTTAGATGGACAGAGAAATTCATCAGTTAGTGCAGAGCACTTCTCCCTCCTTCCACACAGTTTCCCTACTGTTAACATCTTGCATGATCACCTGTGTTAGTGCGGTTCATTCCTCACAAGTGAGGAGCTGATGTTGATACAGTGTTCGAAACCAAGTCTGTAGTTTACATTAAGGTTCACCTTCTCACTGTCATGTACTTGGATTTTGACAAATGTATAATCTCATGTATCCACCACGACAGTATCCTACAGAAGAGTTGGATTGCCCTAAAAGTCCCTATGCTCTACCTCTTCATCCCTTGCCTTCCAACTCCTGGCAACACTGGTCTTTACAGTGTTCCTATAGTTTTGCCTTTTCTAGAATGTCGTGTAATTGGAATATATGAAAACTATGGAACAGAGTATATAGCCTTTTCCAGTTGGGTTCTTTCACTTATCAATATGTATTTAAAGGTCCACTATGTCTTTTTGTGGCCTGATAGCTAATTTCTTTTTTTTTCTTTTTGTATATTGAGTTAAAATATACATAACAAAAAGTGTGCCATCTTAACCATTTTTAAGTGTACACTTCAATGGCGTTAAATACATTTACGCTGTTGTACAGTCATCACCACCATTCATCCCCATAACTCTTTTAAATCTGAAACTCTATACCTAGTAAACAATAAATCTCCCTTCTCCACCTAACCCCAGCCCTTGGGGGCCACCATTCCACTTTCCATCTCTGTGATTTTGACTACTCTCAGTTCCTCGTGTTAGTGGAATCATACAGTATTTATCTTTTTGTGACTGGCTTATTTCTGTTAGCATAATGTCCCCAAGGTTAACCCATGTGTAGCATATTGCAGAATTTGCTTCCTTTGTAATGCAGAATAATATTCTATTGTATGAATATACTACATTTTGTGTATCCATTCATGTGTCAGTGGACAGTGGGGTTGCTTCCACGTTTTAGCTATTGTGAATAATACTGCTATGAACATGGGTGTACAAATATCTCTTCAAGGTCTGCTTTCAGAATTTTTGGGTGTATATCCAGAAGTTGAATTGCTGGATCACATGATAATTCTATAGTCAATTTTTGAGGACTATCTATACTGCTTTCCCATAGAGGCTGCACCATTTTATGTTCCTATCAACAGTGTACAAAGGTTCTTATTTCACAAGCATCCTGGCCAACACTTGTTGTTTTCTGTCTTTTCCATAGCACTCATCTTAGTGGGTGTGAGGTGGTGTCTCATTGTGGTTTTGATTTGCATTTCCCTGATGATTAGTGGTGTTGAGCATCTTTTCACGTGCTTATATGCCATTTGTAAGTCTTCTTTGGAGAACTGTCTCTTCAAGTCTTTGCCCATATTTGAATTGGCTTGTTTTTTAGCTGTTTAGTTTTAGGACTTCTCTGTATATTCTGGATATCAGTCTCTTGTCAGAATTATGATTTGCAAATATTTTCTCCCACTCTTGGGTTGCCTTTTTACTCTGTGGACAGTGCCTCTTGATGTACCAACTTATAAAATTTTCTATGGAGTCCAATTGGCCCATTGTTTTGCTTTTCAAGATTACCGTGCCTTTGGTTTCATATCCAAGAAATCATTGCCGAGTTTGGTATATAAAGATTTTTATCTTATGTTTTCTTGTAAGAGTTTTCTTATTTTAGGTCTTACGTTTATGTCCTTGGAGTTAATTTTTGTATATGGTGTTGGATCTGGGTCCAAGTTCATTCTTTTGTATCTGGATATCAAGTTTTCCCAGCAGCATTTGTTGAAAAGAAACTTTTCTCCGTTACATGGTCTTGTCACCCTTGTCAAAAATCACTTGACCATATATGTGAGGAGTTTGTTTCTGGAGCTGGCTATTCTATGCCATTGGTCTCTATGTCTGTCTTTATACCAATACCATACTGTTGATTACTGTGGTTTTGAAATCAGGAAGTGTGGAGTCCTCCAGTTTTGTTCTTCTTTTTCAGGATTGTTTTGGCTATTCTGAGTCCCTTGAGATTCCATGTGAATTTTAGAACGAGGTTTTTCTATTTCTGCAAAAACATCAATATTAGGATTTGGATAGGGATTACATTGAATCTGTAGACTGCTCTGGGTACTAATGACACTTTACCAATAGTAAGCCTTCCAATCCATGAACATGGGATGTGTGTCCATTTATGTATGTCTTCTTTAATTTCTTTCTGAAATGTTTTGTAGATTTTGTGGTGCAAACCTTTCACCTCCTTAGTTAAGTTGATTCCTAAGCATGTTATCCTTTCTGGGTACTAATATAAATGAATTGTTTTTGTAATTTACTTTTCCAGAGAGCTCATGATTTGTGTATAGAAATGCAACTGATTTTTGTGTATTGACTTTGTATCCTGGTACTTTCCTGAGATTCATCTGTTAGATCCAAGCAGCTTTTTTTGTGGAGTCTTTTGGATTTTCTACATATGAGATGATATCATCTTCAAACAGAGAACCATTTTACTTCTTTCTTTCCAATTTGAATGCCTTTTATTTATTTATTTTTATATTGCCTCGTTGTTCTGGCTTGAACCTTCAGTACTGTGTTGAATAGAAGTGGTGAAAGTGGGCATCCTTGTTCGTGTTCCTGATCTTAGAGATTTCAGGAAAAGCTTTCAGTCTTCCATCACTGAGTATTATGTTTGCTGTGTGTGTTCCTCCTATTCCTTGTTTGTTGAGTGTTTTATCATGAAAAGGTGTTGAATTTTGTCAAAGTGTTTTTCTGCATCAAGTGAGATGGTCATGTTTTTTCCCCTTCATTTTACTTGATGTGTCATATTACATTGATCTGTTTTTGTATGTTGAACTACCCTTGTATATCAGGAATGAATTTCACTTGGTGGTAGTGTATAATTCTTTTAATACGCTGTTGAATTCACTTTGCTGGTATTTTTGTTGAGGATTTTGCATCTATTTTCATCAAGGGTAATGGTCTGTAATTTTATTTTCTTTTAGTGTCCTTGTCTAATTTTGGTATCAGGGTGATGCTGGCGTAATCACATAAAATGAGTTTGGAAGTGTTCCCTCTTTTTCAATATTTGACAGAGTGTAAGAAGGTTTGTTTTTAATACTTCTTTATATGTTTGGTAGAAATCAACACTGAAGTCATATGGTCCTGTGTTTTACTTTGTTGAGAGATTTTTTTAGATTTTCTTGAAATGTTAGTGACATATAACATATGTAAGTTTTAGGTGTTCAAGGAATGATGATTTGTGAAAGGATTACCACAATACAGTTAGTTAGCACCTACCATTCCCTCACATAATTAACTTGTTTTTCTAGCGATCACTTTTTAAAAAAAAAATTTTTGTTTATTGCAGTAACATTGGTTTTATAACATTGTATAAATTTCAGGTGTACATCATTATACTTCTATTTCTGCATAAGATTACATCATGTTCACCACCAAAATACTAATTACAACCCATCACCACACACAGGAATTATCCCTTTCACCCCCCCGCCTCTGGTAACCACCAATCCAATCTCTGTCTCTATGTGTTTGTTTATTGTTGTTATTATCTATTTAATAACAGGACTTAATGAAGGACATCATCACGGTGTTTGACCTTCTCCCTCTGACTCATTTCACTTTGCATCATACCCTCAATGTCCATCCATGTTGTCACAAATGGCTGGATTTCATCGTTTCTTATGGCTGAGTAGTATTCCATTGTGTATATATACCACATCTTCTTTATCCATTTGTCCCTTCATGGGCACTCAGGTTACTTCAAGTCTTGGCTATTGTGAATAACGCTTTGCAATGAACACAGGGGTTCATGTAATCTTCTGCACATTGGTGTTTTCAAGTTCTTTGGATAAATACTGCCCAGCAGTGGAATAGCTGGATCATATCAGGTAGTTCTATCATTGATTTTTGAGGAATCTCCATACTGTTTTCCATAGTGGCTGCACCAGTTTGCACTCCCACCAGCAGTGTATAAGACTTCCCTTCTCTCCACAGCCTCTCAACACATATTGTTTCCTGTCTTGTTAATTATAGCCATTCTGGCCAGGCGTGAGGTGATATCTCATTGTAGTTTTGATTTGCATTTCTCTGATAGTTAATGATTTTGAACATCTTTTCATGTGTTAAGATCTACTCTCTTAACAACTTTTTAAGTCTATGATATAGTATTGTTAATTATGGTCACTATACTTTGTGTACATTAGATCCCCAGATCTTATTCATTTACAGCTAGAAATTTGTACACTTTGACTCACATCTCCCCATTTCCCCACCCGAGGCCCTGGCAAACACCATTCTAGTCTCTATTCCTTTGAGTTAGGCTTTTTAGATTTCATATTAGTGAGAATATATAGTATTTGTCTTTGTCTGTCTGATTATATCACTTTGTAATACCTCAATGTCCCATCCGCGTTGTTACAAAATGCAGAAAGATCTCATTCTCTTGCATGGCTAAAATAATATTCCATGTATATTTCATGTATGTGTACATATATCTCACATTTTCTTTATCTATTTATTCATTTGTTGGACACATGGATTGTATCCATGTCCTCAGATTTGTGACTAATGCTGGAAATGAACATACAGGAGTTGCAGATATGTCTTCAGAATAGTGATTTCAATTCCTTTGGATATACAACTAGAATTGGAATTGCTCATTTATATAAAGTATTTCTATTTTTATTTTTGAAAATTCCATATTCTTTTTCACATTCCATACCAACAGTGCAAGGAGTTCTCTTTTCTACACAGCCTCGCCAACACTTATTGTCTGTTGTCTCTTTGCGAGAATAACCATTCTAGCAGGTGTGAGGTGATATTGTAGTTTTGATTTTCATTTCCTGATGATGAGTGATTACTAGCATTTTCTCATGTACCTGTTAACCATTTTTATGTGTCTTCTTTGAAGAAAGTATCTTTTCAGGTCTTTTGACCATTTTCATATTGTTTTGTTGGTTTCTTTTGCTGTTGAGTTGTAAGAGTTTCTTTCTTTTTTTTTTTTGTAGTAAGATCAGCCCTCAGCTAACATCCATGTACTAAATCCTCCTCTTTTTGCTGTGGAAGACCGGCTCTGAAGACTAACATCTATTGCCAATCCTCCTCCTCCTTTTTCCCCAAAGTCCCAGTAGATAGTTGCATGTCCTAGTTGCACATCCTTCTAGTTGCTGTATGTGGGGCGTGGCCTCAGCATGTTAGCCAGAAGAAGCAGTGCGTCAGATGCGTGCCGGGATCTGAACCCGGAGCCGCCATGTAACTGAAACACGATGCACTTAACCACCAAGCCACCCAGGGCCAGCCCTGTAGGAGTTTCTTATATATTGTGGATATGAACCCCTTCAGTTTGCAAAATTGTTTCATTTGCTGTGCAGAAGCTTTTTAGATTGATGTCATCCACTTGTTAAGTTTTGCATTTGTTGTTTGTACTTTTGATGTTATATCCAAAAAATCATTGTCAAGACCAGTTTCTTGGGACTTTTTCTCTATATCTTCTTCTAGTTGTTTATATTTGGTGTCTTATATTTAAGTCTTTAATTCAATTTTGGATCATTTTTTTAAAGTGGTGTAAAATAGGGTGCAATTTCCAAGTTTTCTGCATGTGGTTATCCAGTTTTCCCAAGACAATTTATTGTAGAAACTTATCCGTTCATAGCCATGGAGTCTTCTTAGCTGACTAGTCAACTGTTAGCAAAGTGTATGTGTGTGGATTTTATTTCCGGGCCCTTGATTCTGTTCTGTTGGTCTATGTGTCTCTTTTTATACTTGTATCATTACCGTTTTCTTACTATAGATTTGTAATAAAGTTTGAAATCAGGAATTATGGTGCCTTCAGCTTTTTCTTTCTCAGGAGTTGCTTTGATTATTGGAGGTCTTTTGTGGATCCACATGAATATTAGGATTATTTGCCCTATTTCTGTGAAAAATGTCATAGAGATTTAATAGGAATTTACATTGAATATTATGAGATGGCATTGGGCAGCATGGACATTTAACAATATTAATTCTTCTGATCCATGAACATAAGATATCTTTTCATTTCTTTTGTGTCTTTGATTTCTTTCATCAATGTCTTATAGTTGTCAGTGTCTAGATCTTTCACCTTCTTAGTTAAATTTAGTTATGAGTATTTTACTGTTTTTGATGCTATTGTATAAATAGGATTTTTTCTTTATATCTTTTTTAGATAGTTCATTGTTAGTGTACTGAAAGGCAGCAGATTTGTATATGTGTTGATTTTTGTCTCCTGCAGCTTGAGTGAATTTGTTTATTAGTCCTAACAGTTTGGGGGGAAGAGTCATGCCAGGTATTTCTCTGTATAAAATCCACATCATCTATGCAAACAGAGACCACTTTGTTTCTTCATTTTCAATTTAGATGCATTTATTTCTTTTCTTGCTAAATGTCTCTGGTTGAGTCTTGCAACAGTATGTTGAAGAAGTGGTGTTGAGACTGGGCACCCATATCTTGTTCTTTGTCTTAACAAGAGAGCCTTTAACATTTCACTATTCAATATGATGTTAGCTGTGGGTTTTGTCATGTAAACCTTTTATTATGTTCAGGTATGTTCCTTCCTTTGTTGAGAGTTTTTATCATGAAGAGCAGTGTTAAGATTTTGTCTTTAAACTGCTTTTCTGCAACGATTCAGATTATTTTATGATTTTATATCTTTCATTCTATTAATGTGGTGTATCACTTTCATTGATTTTCATCATGTTGAACTTGATCATGTTGTTTGATCCTCCTTTTGAGTTTAGATAGTTTTGGTATAATGTGTCTTGGAGAAGAAAGTTTTAGTTTGAAATTTTAGGGTGACAGATCAGCTTCAGGACCTTGGATATCTAAATCTCTCCCCTGATTTGGGAAGGTGTCAGTTGCTATTTTTTTTTAAGTAAACTTTTTTTCCTTTCTTCCTGTCTTCTCCTCTGGTAATTTAATAATGCTTATCTATTTCTTTTCATGGTATCACATAATTCACACTGTCTTCCCCATTCCTTTCCATTCCTTTTTCTTTTTGCTTCTTTAACTGGATGATTTCAAATGAGCACATCTAGTTCCACTAATTATTTCTTGTACATGGTTGAGATCTGATTCCGAAGCTCTCTTGAATTTTCAGTTCAGTCATTGTGTTCTTCAACTCTAGGATTTCTGTTTGTTTTTCCTTAATGATTTCTGTTTCTATGTGATGAACTTCTCACTTGTTCATGCACTGTTTCCTTATTTCCCTTTAGTAGATCTATCTGTGTTTCCTTAGACTTGTATGAATTTCTCAAGAGTGTTGTTCTGAAGTCTTTGTCACATGGTTCTTATATCTCCATTTCTTGGTCAGTCATTGGAAGTTTTATTCTTTTTCTTTGGTGGTGTCATGGGTCTTTGATTATTCTCAGTGATGCTTGTGGCCTTCCATTGGTGTCTGCAAATTTGAGGAAGTAGGCACCTCTTCCACTCTTTACAGACTGGCTTTGGGCAATAAGCCTTCACAGTAGCCCATCTGCAAGGGTCCTGGGTAGGCCATCTGAGTAGTGTCCAGAGGCAGGCTTGCTGCTGGAAGTCCTTGGGCAGCCTGGTGAGTGGGTGGAGTGGAATGCCAGGTCCACAGTGTTGTGTCTGGCCCTGGGCACAGCTTCAGGACCCCTGACTTCATGAGTAACCCACTGGAACCTGGTTGTGGCAGGTCCTCATTGAGAGCCTTCAGCCACAGGAGTCATCCAGGGCCATGAGAGTTCGCCAGTGCTGGGATGAACTGAGAGTCTTGGTTCACAGGGGAGGCTGCCAGGAGCCTGGTGTCATGGGAGACATCTTGTGCTGTGGCAGGCTTGAGCTAAGTCTGGATTCCTGGGAGCCTGCTGGGAGCCTGGGGCCACAGGAGCTGCCTGAGGCTGCAGAGTCAGCAGAGCACTGGGTCAAGATGAAAGCCTGGGTTCATGGGAACCTGCTGGTTGCCTGTAGGTGCTATGGGAGCTGCCTGGGACCGCCTGACAGCTCAGCAAGCACCTGGGTGAGCTGGGGGCCTGTGGTTTTGTGGGGAGAGCTGCCACTTGGAGGCCTGGTTCCATGAGAGGCTGTCTATGGCTGCTGGAACTGGCAGGTGGTGTGTGGTGAGAGCCATGGGCCTGGAGTTCCCAGCAGACCCCGGGAGCCTGGTGCCATGGAATCTCTACCAGGGGGTTTGCTGGGGGCCAGCAAGTACTGGGTGACCTGCGGTCCTGGGTTTGTAGGAGCCCACTGGGTGCCCTGTTGTCAAGAAACTTCACTGTGGCTGTGGCTGCTGCCTGTGGCTGCCTGGAGTAGGCAGGAGCTTGGGTGAGCCAGGGTCTGGATTGCAGAGACCAACAGGAGCCTGGTTCAGGACACCCACTTGGGGTCACAGGGGCCCAACTTGGGCTGTTGAATTTGGCAGACCCCTAGGCTGAGATGGGGCCTGGGTTCCCAGGAGCCTGGTGGGAGCCTGGTGTCAGAGGGATGCTGTTTGGGGCCACCAGTGCTGGCATGCTCAGAGTGAGCCAGGGGCCTGGATTTTCAGAAACCTACAGGGAGACCAGCTGGGTCCACAGAGGAGTCATCCTGGGGCTGGGGCAGGCTGGCTCAGGGGTCTGTGGTGAAGTCTGGCAGAGTGGAGAGAGTCCAGTCTTGTTGGGAGGTATTTGATTACTGATTCAGTCTGCTTATTTGTTATAGAGTCTGTTCAAGATTTTCCTATTTCTTAGCCATGATTTTAAGCTTTCTCTGCAGGTTGTTTCTAGGAATTTATCTATTTTGTCCCAAGCTTATCATCAATTTATGAGTGTACACTAGTTCAGAATAGTCTCTTCTCATCTTTTTCTTTCTGAAGCATCAGTTGTAATGCCTCCTCTTTCATTTATGAGTTTAGTTTGAGTCATCTCTTTTTTTTTTTCTAGATATTTTATCTGAGGTTTCTCAATTTTTATTTTTAGAAAATCAATGCTTTTACTTTTATTGATCTTTCTAATCAATGCACTGTTTTCATTTTCCACTCTCCTCTTGGTGACTTCCCATCCTTCTGCTAACTTTGGGTTTCATACATTTTCCTTTTCCCCTAATGCTGTGTGTTGTCAGTCATGTTGTTCCTTTGACATATCTTCTTCCCTCTTTCCATAATGTCTCAAAGGTTTATCACTCATAAACTTTCCTCTTGAAGTACTACTTTTGCTGCATCCTATAAGTTTTGGTGTGTTTATTGTTTCTCTTTTTGTGAGGGAAGAATCGGCCCTGTGTTAGCATCTGCCAGTCCTTTTTCTTTGCCTCAGGAAGACTGGCCTAGGCTAACATCCATGCCCATCTTCCCTCTCCACTTTTATATGGGACACCCTGCCCACAGCATGTAGCTTGCCAAAGGTGTATGTTAGAGTGCGTGCTTGGGGTCCAAATTAAGCTAGTAAACCACAGAAAGCACGTGCAGCTTAACTGCTTGTGCCACCAGACTAGCCCTATTGTGTTCATTTGTATGTCTTGAGCTATTTCTAATTTCACTTTGATTTCTTCTTTGATCTCCTTTTTTTTTGTTTTGTGAGAAAGAGAGGATCAGTCCCTGAGCTAACATCTATGCCAATCCTCCTCTTTTTGCTGAGGAAGACTGACTGAGCTATCATCCTTGCCCACCGCCTTCCACTTTATGTGGAGACACCAACACCTGAACATGGCCTGAACAAGCGTGCATGAGAGTGCATGCCCAGGATTGAACCCAGGCCACCCATAGCATGGCAGAGCACACACACTTAACTGCTGGCAGCATGGGTTTGGCCCCCTGATCTACTTTTTAAGTTTAAGAATTTTGTGTTGAACTTTCCTGCACGTGTTATAGATGTTCCACTTTTCCCTTCTGCCTTATTGACTTCTGGTTTTCATGTACCATTGTGTTTAGAAAAGTTACTTAGTATTATTCAGTTTCTTAATCTTGTTGGTAATGCTTGGGGGCCGGCCCGTGGCTTAGTGATTGATTAAGTGTGCTTGCGCTCTGCTACTAGCGGCCCCTGGGGATTTTGGATCCCGGGCTGGGGCTTTTGGAGGGAAGGAGGAGGATTGGCAATAGATGTTAGCTCAGAGCTGGTCTTCCTCAGCAAGAGGAGGATTCAGCAGGATGTTAGCTCAAGGGCTGATCTTCCCTCACAAAAAAAAAAAAAAAGACTTGTTTGTGACCCTGTAACATGTATGATCTGTTCTGGAAAATAGTCTGTTTGTCCTTGAGAAGAGTAATACATTTTTGTTGGCTGTCAGTACAAAATGTTCTGTGTGTGCTATCCTGCTAGGTTCATTTTAGTATTTAATGTTTTTTCATGTCCGCTATTTCTGATGATTTTTGGTCTGGATCTATTCTATCCATTGTTTGTTAAAAGTGGGGTATTGGTAGAGTCTCCTACTATTTGCAACTTACATAACTGAAGAGCTCTAATAGTGAGGAATGTGTAAAGATGTCTTGAGAACTCAATTATAAAGAAGACAAGTCAGTAGAGATGGGAGTAACCAGCTGGAATAGACATGTCACTCCAGGAAATACATAGATGGCCCAGTAAGCACAAGATAGATGCTCCCAAGTATCATTAGTGTAGGAAAATGCAAATTCAAATCACAGTGTGATACTATTTTCACTCTCTCAAAAATGAAGGCTCTATTAAACATACTGAAAATAACAAGTGTTGGTAAAGATGTGGAGAAAGGAAACCCACATACACATTACTGGTAGGGAAAGTAAAATGATGCAGCCACTGTAGAAAACAGCTTGGCATTTTCAAAAATCCTTAAACCTAGAATTACCATTGACCTGGAGAGGTACATGGTAGATATGTCCAAAGAGCAAACTTGCCCATGCACATTCAAAGCAGCATTGTTCACAATGGTCCAAAAGTGGAACAAACCCAAATTTCTATCCAGTTATGACTGCATAAACCAAATGTGGCTTATTCATAATATAAGGATACTATAGAGCCATAAAAAGGAGATAAGGTACTTTACTATGTATGCTCCACCATGGATGAACAGCTTGTGAAACATGTGTTGCTCACTGAAGCCATCCACAAAGCATAACCAGATAGCATGATGCCTTTTGAATGAAATGTCCAGAATGAAAGGCAAATCCATAGAAGCCAGGAGAAAACAGATGGAGTTGTTTCCATGGGCTTGGGTTAGGAGGAGAAAATAAGAGTGTGAATGGGTATGGGTTTGTTTGAAGAGTGTAGTGAAAATGTTTCTGGGAAATTAGATAGTGGTGATAGCCAGGCTGACATAATCATTGTGCTAAAAGCCACTGAACTGCCTTATACTTTGAAGATGCTTAAAAGGAGTGTATTCTATGTTCAAGCAAGATTTCCCACATAAAAATTTTGAGATTTTTAAATTAATCATGACCAGTATTGGTTAATTTT
This sequence comes from Ceratotherium simum simum, assembly GCF_057802395.1. Classification (NCBI taxonomy): domain Eukaryota; kingdom Metazoa; phylum Chordata; class Mammalia; order Perissodactyla; family Rhinocerotidae; genus Ceratotherium; species Ceratotherium simum. The sequence continues at coordinate 51,038,030 of NC_141920.1, forward strand.
AAAGTTGGTTAGTATATTTAATAAGTGTAATTAAAGAATTATTAGGGAGTGGGAGCATGCTTTGTAGCCAAGAGAGTAAACATCCGATGAGGACTATGGTAACAAATCCTATGGTTATACAAGCAGCAGTCTAAAATCCAGTCCGTTTCCATTGTCCCCAACTTGGAGAGACCAGCCATGAAAATAGAGTCAGTGATCTCGAAAGGGGCCTTTGGTATCTATTCAAAGATTTAGAGGTAATATTATGCAATATTTTAACCTCTTGGGCCATTTGGTTGGAGAGTATGTTTTGAACTTGTGTGTTGATGTACATTCAGCAAGTGGTTCTAGGAAGAGCACCTGAAAGCCCCCTCCTTCCTTGGCCAGTATATAGACAGTCTAGTGCCAGGCCATTTTCTAAAACCATTTAGGCAAAGAGACTCATGAGAGTGTTGTTCAAAGGGCTGGGATATGTTCTTGCACGGAGTTGTTTGTCCATGTTGTGTTAAGGTTGTTGATACTTCTTAGATTGCCTCAGTTTCCTATGATTTTTGTGTAGGTGGGGCCACACGCACCTGTGCCAGTCCAGTCAGTCAATCCTAGTAGAACTGAACACCCAGTGCTATGGCACTGATGTTGTTTCTATGGGTTGAGGTGGCCCATGCCAGTCAGGGCAGGAAACTCCAGGGGACCTGTGTGACCTGAAAGGGAAGCAGGCCAAAGAGAGAGAACACTAATATTCTATTATTCCCTATATTCTCCAGAATATAGCCTGGAGAAAAGCTGCACTCACAGGGGCTGGGAAGAGAGAATCTCTCACTGGATGAGAGCCTTGTGATATCAGCCCACAGTCAAAACCAAAAGTCGATGCTCCTGAGTGTAAAATATTCATTAGGGTCTTGAGAGTAAAACCAGTAATTTGCACCCATTCACTGGTTACCTGTGCTATATGATTTCAGGGGAGATATGTTTAAAGTGTTTGTAGGCCAAGGCTGTTTGGGCCTGGGCACAAAATCACCCACCAAGGTGGCCTCTAGAGAGCTACCCCAAAATGCCAAGCCCCTCAAGGGCAGTTGGGGCAGAGAAGTGGATGGAGCATTTTGAAGGAAGCCTGGGACAAAGATGATGTTGTTAGATGGAGTTGGCTACAACCTGAGTCTCTCCACAGGTAAGCCCTTCAGCTGGGGTACAATAATGGGTGATTGGAGGCCAAGTGACAGACCCTGCGAGCTCCCTGATTAGCAGTGCACGGGCAGCAACCCTCTCAGCCCATTGGACATAAATGGTGATGGTGTTTTTTGTGTGGCTTATATTGCTGGCAGTGTGGAAGAAGTATGGGGGGATGTGTGGTGGGAGATGTCATTGATAAGTGTCGGGAAGGGAGGCACAATGTGTGTGTAGAGATTATGGTGTTGAGGAGCCAGACTGGAGTGTAACCCAAGAGAGTGGACCAGCAGAAGTCATGTGTTTTAAAAACAAGACACCAGACCCAAAATGGGGCCGCTTAGGCCCCACATCAACAAGTAGAGACTTAATTAGACTTTTGGCCCTCCCAGGGAACGGAATCTTAAACCAGTCAATTAGGAATCACCTGATGAGCAGCAGGTAGGTCATCTTCCTGATGAAGAGACCTCTGCCATCCCTAAAGATGTAACCTTGCAGTAACCTACCCACTTTTTGTCTAAGTGTATAACTTCCTTGTTCCCTGCTCCCTTCTGCCTATAAAAGTCTTTCATTTTGTACCAGCTCCTTGGAGACTTCCTTTCTCTCTGCTAGACTTGATGCTACCTGATTCATGAACTGTTGAATCAAAGCCAATAAGAGATTTAAAATTTACTCCAAGATTTACCATTTATTTTGTACCAGTTTGGTGGCAGCAGTGGGATCAAAGGAGACATCTGATGGCTTCAGGGATGAAAACACAGACATTGGTACCCACAAAACCTTTGGAGTTCTCCATCTTTTTTGCTGTTTCCAAGCGCTGTGCAGGTGGAGGATTCCTCTCCAGATCTGAGATCACCCTGTCTTTGAGTTGAGCTCCTGAGTCTAACTGGCTTTCCAGTCCAGGGTCAATGGGTCAGTCTAGATTGACAGGATGCTCTATCAGAGCATCCCGGTCTTGGCCAACCAAGCTAGTCTGCAGTGCCAGACAAAGGCTTAGCAGGTCGGCTTGGGGCTGGCCGATGATTCTACAAGAACCTGAGTCCATGGCCATTGGTCAGTGCACAGTTCCCATTTGTTGGGAGTCTGCTGGTTGCTCAGTCTGTAGTCCCCAGGTGTTGAGTCTGCTGGTTACGTTCCGTGGTTTTTTGCTAATGGAGAGGAGTAGGAAAGGAAATGTGTGTCTCCCATGCACACCCAGTCATAGAAACTTCCCACATGCATTTTACATGCACTTTCCCCTCTGTTTGATTGTCGATGGATCTAAGAAGAAATGGGTAGAAGGCACAGTGAGGAGGAATTATGGGTTTCTGCCACGACTACCTAGAGGAGTGCCACCCCCTCAAACTGAACAGCCACCCAGCACTACTAGAAATTAAAGACATCCCATCTACCATGGATTGGAAGACTACTTATTGTGATGATGTCAACATTATCCCAAAGATATCAACAAATCCAGTGCAGTCACTCCACATGAAAATCTCCTCGAAAGGCGTTTTGTGCTGAAATAAAAAATGCCATCCCTAAAATTCTTATGGAATCTCAAGTAGCCCAGAATACCAAGAAATAATCTTGAAGAAAGGAGTACTAAGTTGGAGGACTGAATTCTTCCTGATTGAAAAACTTTTACTACAAATCTACAGTATCAAAAGACAGCATTGTCACAGCGGCATAAAGAACAGACTTATATTGACAAATGGAAACAGAATTGAGAGTGCAGAAGATAACCCTCATGCATGTCACCAAATGATGACTTTGACAAGGGTGCCAAGGAATTATTCAATGGAGAAAAGTCTTTTCAACTTAAGTTGTGCTGGAAAATGTGGATATCTAGATGCAATACAAGAGCCTATCTCAACAAACAAGAGAAAAATCTCAAATAAACAAGTCTAACAAATGCACCTAAAGGAACTGGAAAAAGAAGAACAAACAAAGCCCAAAATCCAGTAGAAGAAGAGGAATATAATAAAAATCAGAGCAAGAAATAAATGAAATAGGAGACCAAAAGAAACAATAGAAAAAATTAAGCTACAAAACCAAGAGGCACTGGTTCTTTGGGAAAAAGATCAACAGAAATAGACAAACCTTTAGCTAGACTCACCAAGAAAAAGAGAGAGAAGGCACAAATAGAAGTAAAATCAGAAATGAAAAGAGGAGAAGGTTACAGCAGACACCTCAGAGAAAATACAAAAGATTATAAGGAAAGAGATACTATGAAAAACTATATGCCAACCAATTCGACAATCCTGGAAGGAAATGGATAAATTCTTAGAATCATACAACCCCTTCAAAACTGGATCAAGAAGAAGTAGAGAATTTGGAATAGACCAATCACCCAGTAAGGGAGATCGAAACAGTAATCAAAAACCTCCCCAAAAATAAAGGAGTCCAGGACCAGGCAGGCTTCCCTGGTGAATTCTACCAAACATTCAAAGAAGGACTTAATACCTATCCTTCTCAAACTCTTCCAAAACATTGAGGAGGGAAGCTCCCTAACTCATTCTACAAGAAGCTGACATTACCCTGATACCCAAAACCAGACAAGGACAGCACAAAAAAGAAAATTACAGGCCAATATCACTGATGAACATCGATGCTGAAAATCCTCAACAAAATACTAGCAAATCGCATACAACAACTCACGTTAAAGATTATACACCATGATCAAGTGGGATTTATTCAGAGTATGCAGGGATGGTTTAACATTATAAATCAATCAACGTAATACTACCCACATTAATAAGAATGAAGGAACAAAAATCACACTTGATCATCTCAATAGATGCAGAAAGCATTTGACAAGATCCAGCATCCATTTATGATAAAACTCTGAATAAAATGGGTATAGAAGAGGAGTACCTCAACATAATAAGAGACCATATATAGAAACACAGCTAATATCATCCTCAATGGTGAAAAACTGAAAGGTATCCCTCTAAGAACAGGAACCAGAACAGGGATGCCCACATCTCACCACTCCTATTTAACATAGTATTGGAAGTCCTAGCCAGAGCAATCAGGCAAGAGAGAAAAGAAATAAAAGAGGATCAAATTGGAAAGGAAGAAGTGAAACTGTCACTATTTGCAGATGACATGATATTATATATAGAAAACCCTAAAGAGATCCACCAGAAAACTTTTAGAAGTAATAAGCAGATATGGGTAAAGTTGCAGGATACAAAATCAACATACAAAAATCAGTTGCATTTCTGTACACCTAATAACAACGAAGTAGCAGAAAAGAGGAAATTAAAGAATACCCTATCTCCATTTTACAATTGCAACAAAAAGAATAAAATACCTGAGAATAAACTTATGGCAAGAGGTGAAAGATCCTGTACACGAAAACTATAAAACATTGCTGAAAGAAATTGAAGAAGACACAAAGAAATGGAAAAGGAGTATTCCAAATGCTCTTGGATTGGAAAGAATTAACATAGTTAAAGATGTCTCCATACTTCCTATAAGCCATCTATAAGATTCAATACAATCTCCCTATCAAAGTTCTAACAACATTTTCACAGAAAATAGAACAAAGAATCCTAAAATTTATGTGGAACAACAAAAGACCCGAATAGCCTAAAGAGAGATCCTGAGAAGAAAGAACAAAGCTGGAGGTATCACACTCCCTAGTTTCAAAATATACTACAAAGCTATAGTAACCAAAACAGCATGGTACTGGCACAGGAAAACAGACACACAGATCAATGGAATAGAATCAAAGCCCAGAAATAAACCACACACATCTATGGACAGCTAATCACTTTGACAAAGGAGCCAAGAACATACAATGGAGGAAAAGAGAAAGTCTCTTCTAACCAAATGGTGTTTGGGAAAGCTGAATGATAGCCATATGCAAAAAAATGAGAAAGTAGACTCTTATCTTACACCATACACAAGAATTAACTCAGAGAAATGGATTAAGAGACTTGAATGTAGAGACCTGAAGCTTACAATAGAAAGATTCTGAGAAGAAAACATAGGCAGTATGCTCTTGACATCAGTCTTAGCAACACTCTCTTTCAGAAACACCACATCTGACCGGGCAAGAGAAACAATAGAAAAAATAAACAAATGGGACTACATCAAACTACAAAAGCTTCTGCACATTGCAAAGGAAACCATCAACAAAACTTGAAAAAGACAACCTAACAATTGGGAGAAGATGTTTACAAACCATGCACATCCCATTTGATAAGGCTTAATCTCAGATAATATATCAAAGAACTCATGCATCTCAACAACAAAAACTACCAACCCAATTAAAATGGGCAAAAAGACCTGAACAGACATTTCTCCAAGAAGATATACAGATAGCCAACAGACACATGAAAGATGTTTCAAAATCACTAACTATCAAGGAAATGCAAATCAAAACTACAATGAGATATCACCTCACGCCCGTCAGAATGGCTATAGTGTAACAAGACAGGAAACAACATGTGTTGGAAGGTTGTGGAGAGAAGGGAACTCTCATGCACTGCTGGTGGGAGTGCCAAACTGTGGTGCAGCCACTATGGAAAACAGTATGGAGATTCCTCAAAAATCAGCGATGGAACTACCATATGATCCAGCTATTCCACTGTTGGTACTTATCCAAAGAACTTAGAAAACACCAATTTGCAAGGGTACACATTGCACCCCTGTGATTCATTGCAGCCTATATTCACGATAGCCAAGACTTGGAAGGAAACAACCTATGAGTGCCCATCAAAGGGACTGAAGATGGATAAAGAAGCTGTGGTATATATACACAATGGAATACTACTCAGCCATAAGAAACCAGTAGAAAATCCAGCCATTTGTGACAACTTTATGGATGGATGAATGTGAGAACATGATACCAAAGTGAGAGAATAAGTCAGAGAGGAGAAGGTCAAATACCGTATGATTTCCCTTCATTAAGTGGTAGATAATAACAACAATAAGCAAAGCACATAGGGACAGAGAGATTGGATTGAGTGGATTTACCAGAGGGGAAGGGGGGGGAGGAGGGAGAGGGGTGAAAGGGATAATTGGGTACATGTGTGTATGGTGATGAGTTTGTACAATTAGTATTTTGGTGGTGAACATGGTCTGTAATCTATGCACAGAAATAGAAGTACAATGATGTACACCTGAGAATTTTACAATGTTATAAACCAATATTACTGCAATGAAACAAAAAAAAAAAAAGAGAATCAACTTGGACCCTTACCTAATGCACCATATACAAAGCTTAATTCCCAAGTAGATCAAAGACCTAAATGTAAGAGCCTAAAAGGTATAGAAATACCCTTAGAAGAAAAGCATAAGACAAAGAAACGCATTTACAAGATAAGATTTGTAGTAGTGGCCAGATTTCCATGGATATGACTACACCAAGGGCAGCCAATAAAATAAGAAAATACACAGAAGGCTGCACAGACTTCACTTGGATATTAAAGTTTTGTGCCTCAAAAGACATTATCCAACAGAGTAAAAAGCGCATGACCCACAATATGGGGAGACCATATTTGCAAACCATGTATCTGACAAGGCCTTAATAACTCCAGAATGAATAGAGAGACTACTAAATTCAACAACAAAAACAAACAACCAAAATCAAAATTGAGACAAAGTACATGAGTAGACATGTTCACTCAAGAAAATCTACAAATGAACAATAAGCATGTGAAAAAGATGATGAACATCAGTAATCATTAGGGAAATACAAATCCAGAAACACAGTGAGAGATCCACCTCACACCTCATCGCTTTAGGATGGCATCTATCAAGAAAAAAAAGAAGAAGAAAAAAGAAATAGCCTCAATCAGTATTTACTCCAGAGATGTGAGAGGAAGTTGGAACCACTTGTGCACTTTCTTGAGGAATATAAAATATATAGTTATTGTAGAAATCAGTATAACAATTCCTAAAAGGAATTAAAAATATCAATTATATAGGACCCCAGCAGTATTCCACTTCAGGTATATACCCCCAAAGAGTTGAAAGTGTGTTCTACAAAGCACATTTCAACACCCATATTCATAGCATCATTATTCATAATAGCTAAAACATGGAAGCCACCCCAGAGTATTGTAACAGAGGAAGGAGGCTCACTGCCCAATGACACCCCCTTAATAGCCAACCATGGGATACCAGCTCTTGTAAGAAGGGAAAAAGATTTAATATGAGATTGGCCAGCAGGAGACAGGAGACAAGGGTTAAATCCTTCTCCCCCAATGGGCTGTTGAAAAGGGCATTTTAAGGACAAAGGAGTGGAGTGCCTTGGGATGTTGGGGGCAGTCTTGGGCATTTTGCACAAGAAGATTTTCATGTTCTGTATCATACATCCCACGTTCAAAAGGCGGTGTCCTTAACACTTGATCGGCAGGGGAGTTCACTTGGTCTGGGTCATCTTCCAGTCACTTGTGCAGTCCTGGTTTTGAGTCTTGTCAGCCGTCTTGTGGTCTCACTGGCTCAAACCTGTTGAAAGCCTTCCTCAGGAGGAAAAACAGAGTTTCTGAAAAACAACTCATGGCCCAAGACTAGATCCTGTAGTAAATATATGGAACGTGGCTTAAGAGAAGTAGTCTCAGGGACCATTGATAAAAATCTGGTTGGGGCCCCATTTTATTTTGGAGGCTTGGTTTTGGGGCCCGGCTATAGCTCAGCCTCCTGTCATCCAGGGATGTATGGATATGCATAGATGTGGTATATCCATACAATGGCATATTATTCATCCTTAACAAAGGAAGGAAATTCTAAGATATGGCACACCATGGATGGACCTTCAGCATATTACTCTAAATAGAAATAAAGCCAGATCACAAGAAATACAGCCTTGTGTGATTTCCCTTCTATGAAGTTCCTGGGAATTGGTAGATTCAGAGAGACAGAGAAAGCAGGAGTAATGGTGTTTTGAGAAAAAGAAATAAAAAGGGATCCAAATTGGAAGAAAGGGGAAAAGAGTGAAACTCTCCACTATTTGCACCCAGATGACATGATTTTATATATGAAAACTCCTAAAGAATCACACCAAAAAACTTTTAGAAGTAATAAACAAATACAGAGTAGTGAAGTGCAGAGATACACAAAAAACATACAAAAATCAGTTGCATTTCTATATACTAACAACGAGTGAAGTATGAAGAGAAATTAAGAATACCAATCCCATTTACAATTACAACAAGAATACCTAGGAATAAACTTAACCAAAGAGGTGAAATATCAGCCACTTGAAAACTATAAACATTGCTGAAAGTAATTGAAGAAGACACACAAGAAATGGGAAAGATATTCCGTGCTCTGGAAAGTTGGAACAATTCAAAATAGTTAAGATGTCCCATACTTTAAAGCAATCTATAGATTCAATGCAATCCCTATAAAGAAATTCCAACAACATTTTCAGAGAAATAGAACAAAGAATCCTAAAATTTATATGGGTACAACTAAAGACCCTGAACAGGCTAAAGGAATCCTGAGAAAAAAGAAGACAAAGGCTGGAGGTATCACACTCCCACACTGATTTCAAAATACTACTACCACAAAGCTATAGCAACCAAAACAGCATGGTACTGGCACAAAAACAGACACACCAGATCAATGGAGATAGAATCAGGAAAGCCCAGAAATAAACCCACACATCTCTGTGGACAGCTAATCTTTGAAAAGGAGCCAAGAACATACAATGGAGAAAAGAGAGTCTCTTCAACAGAAATGGTGTTGAGAAAAGTGGATAGCCACATGCAAAAAAAATGAAAGTAGAGCCCTTACACCTTACACACCATACACAAAAATTAACTCCCAATGGATTAAAGACTTTGAATGTAAGATACCTAAAATAGAGTGCATGAAACCCCTAGAGAGAAAAACCCATAGGCAGTACGACTCTTCAACATCAGTCTTAACATAGCATATTTTCAAGCACCATGTTTGAGCTGGGCAAGAGAAACAAGAGAAAAAATAAAGCAATGGGACTACATCAAACTAAAGCTTCTGCACAGCAAAGGAAACCATCAACAAAATGAAAAGACAACCTATTAACAATTAGGGAGAGAAGATATTTGCAAACCATACATCGGAGAAGGGTTTAATCTCCAAAATATATAAAGAACTCCCTTATATCTCAACAAAAAAAAAACTAACAACCCCAATAATTAAAAATGGGCACAAGAACCTGAACAGACATTTTCTCCAAAGAAGATATACAGATGGCCAACAGACACATGAAAAAGATCTTCAAAATCATTAACTATCAGGGGAAATACAAAATCAAAACTACAATGAGATATCACCTCTTCCATACATCAGAATGGCTGCATAATTAACAAGACCAGGAAACAATATGTATTGTATGGGAGGATGTGGAGAGAGGAACTACTTCATACAATGCTGGTGGGAGTGCAAACCTGGTGAAGCCACTATGGAAAACCAGTAGTGGAGATTCCCTCAAAAAATCAAGGCATGGGAACTACCATATGATCCCAGCTATTCCACTGCAGGGTATTTATCAAAGAACTTGAAAACACCAATGCGTTAAAGATACATGCACCCCCTGTGTTCATTGCAGGAGTTATTCCCACAATAGCCAAGACTTGGAAACTTAACCTAGGAAGTGCTCATGGCTGCAGCATCAAGGGACAGATGGATAAAGAAGCTGTAGGCCCATCATATACACAATGGAGATACCCTACTCAGCCATAGAAACAGTGAAATCAGCCATTTGGCCAGCTGACCCAAGCCATGGATGGACATTGGGAAGTATGATGCAAAGTTAAGAAATGAAGAAGAAAAGGCAGAGTCAGAGGAAAAGGTCAAATACCGTATGATTTCCCTCATTAAATGTAGTGAATAACAACAACAAACAAAACACATAAAGAGACAGAGATTGGATTGAAGTGGTTACCAGAGGGGAAGAGGGGGAAGAGAGGAGGGAGAGAGTTAGAAAGAGGATAATTCGGCACATGTGCTGTGAGTGATGGGTTGTAATTAGTCCTTTTGGGTGGTTGAACATTGAGTGCTAATCTACTACAGAAATAGAGAAGTATAATGAGTGTACACCTGAAAATTTATACAATGTAATAAATCAATGTTACTGCAATAAACAAACAGCATTAGAAAAAAAAAAGAATGGTGTTTGCTAGGTGGAGGAGGAATGGGGAGTTATTCATGAGATAGGTATAGGAAGTTTTCAGTTTTTGCAGGATGAGAAGTGTTTTGAAGATGGATCGTGGTGATGATTGCACAGCTTAATATTAATGTATTCAATACACTTAAAAGTGTACTTAATAGTATCGATGGGGCTGATGACTTGTCCTGGTATGCTCTTGCACATATTACCCTTCACTGTACAGGATTGGGAAACGTTAGGCCATAAAGAGGTAAGTACTGGCTCAAACCACAGGAGGTAGGCAGGAGCCCCCAAAGGAGACTAGACACAGCTTCAGCTTCCTTGGCCAAAGTTCCCTTCCCTTCCCTCAGGTTTCCCTTGTGGCAATAAGAGGCATTAAGACCCTAGGGGATTGCTGCCCACCCATCTCCATATGGGGTCATTTTCCTCTCCTCATCATCGCATGCATCATCAGGCACACCCACCCATGGTGACTTCTCATGCCAGGGGCCCATGGAGGTGCAGTCAAAGAAGAGCCGACTTGGGGGGAATTGACAAGAGGCAGGAAGGAGAGAGATGTTGGAGACTGGCTCTCCCAGGGGACCATAGCATCTGTTCTCATAGATACTTGTCCAGGGGCCCAGAGGATGGGCAGAGGGAATCCCTAAGGTTCCTAGGTTTCTACCTGTTGCAGACTCATCCCTGGCCCAGCTTGGAGAGCACAAGGTTGGGAGTCCTGCAGTACACCTCCGTGGGCACCAAGAACTGTGAGCCCATCCTCCTCTTACACTGGAGGCATTCCCAAAGGAACAGGAGAGAAAGACCTTGGTTAGGGTCCTCCTGTATAAAGTACTGAGTGCATGTAGCGGGTGACTCCAAATGTTCCATGCACTCTCAAAGTGTCTGTTGTATACTATGTTCTCTGTTGATGTCCTCTACTGTGCTCTGAAATGCTGAGAAAATGCTTTCCACCCACTTGAGATCATTTAGAACTGAGGAGACTTGGGGGCTTGGGTGGATAGAGAAATGGGGATAAGGAAGAAGATGCCAGAGCTTGCTGGACACAAGGAGTCTAGAGATGAGGGAGAAGACCAGTCCTTGTTGGACCCTCAGGGAATCCTCATCTGGAGAGCATGGGAGTCATTGTCCTGGTTAAAGTTGCATGCCTCAAGAGTGAAGGAGGACTTCTTGTGGGGACCTTGCAAGATGGGGGAAAGGTAGGCTCCCAGAGATTCACCCCACTCCCTTGAAAGGTGACAGGTCCTTCTCCTTTACCTCTGGGACCCTGGAGAGACCTCTGCCTTGAGGACATCTGAAGAATGGTTCCTTTCTGTTTGGTGGGAGTTTTGGTGAGGGCTGCAGGTGGTGCCCAGTGCTGGCCACCCAGGAGGCGGGCAGCCTCTTGTGTCGATGGTGGCCAGTTAGATTTTTGTTTTTATTTTTTCAGTTGTATAGAGATATACTTGATGCCTACCAGCACTCCTTATAAAGTTAACTTCACTGCTATTTGAGTACATTTGAAAAGATTGCTAAGAGAGTAAATCCTAAAACTTCTCATCACCAGGAAAAAAACATTTTATGTCTGTTTGGTGAGTGATGTTAGCTAAACTTATTTTGTGTAACCAGCCACATAATATATATATATATACATCAAGTCCTTCTGCTGTAAACCTTGAATTTACAGAGTCTTGCTGAGCTTTGCACTTGACCTCCTGGACCAGTGAAGGAGAAGTCAGCAGAGGAGTCTTTCTGGCTGTCCCCTTGTCTCAGAAAGCAACTTGTAGCTCCTATTACTTGTGTTCATCTCACACAATCAATGTTGGTCAAAGCTTGGGGGAGAGGTGCAAGATCTTCCCATGTACTCATTCAGCAGCTGTGCACTGAGGACTCACCCTGTGGAGGTGTCCTGGTGGAGCTTGAAGTGCCAGGATGAAAATGACCAATGATGGCCCCTGCCAGGGAGCTCACAGTCTAGAGGGAAATGGACAAGAAGCAAGGCGTGAGCCAAAGAAAGAGCAAGTGCTGTAGAGAAACACAGCAGGGAGCTGTGAGGAGGCTGAGGCGTCACTGGGTAGGAGGGTCTGATAGGCCCCCTCACTAGCGTGACATTTGCTACAGGTCCCAGAATGACGCTTGAGGGAGCCAGCCCTGCAGGAGTCTTGGAGCAGTGTGTCAGGGAGATGGCACCACTGGTCCTGAGTCCCACACAGGCAGAAGTGAGTCTGGCCAGAGAAGCTTAGAAAGGTGGCCAGTGCAGCTGGAGGAGGCCTGGGAGGAGAGAGACAGGTGCTGGGGTGGAGAGGTAGGGCCAGGGCCTGTGAGGCTGTGTCCAGTTACCTTTCCCTCTCTGACTTCGTTGCCCCTAACCTTGCATTTCAAAACAACAAGAATTGACTATCTCACAATTTGTTTTTGGATCAGCAATCAGAGCACGTTTTAGCTGGGTGCACTCTGCACTCAGTCAGTTTAACAGGTTGGGGCTGTGGCCTCCAACTGAGGCTCGACTGGGGAGGACTGGCTCCCAAGTTCACTCTCGGGCTTCAGGGGTTCAGTTTGGACTGAGAGCCTGAGTTCCTTTCTGTCTGTTGGTCTGGGCACTTCCGTGCTTCTCTCTTCTATCGGCCTCCACGATGGGCAGCCCCAAAACACTGGTATTTGATTCCTCAGCTACAGGGATTTGACAGAGTGAGAGAGAGAGAGAGAGATGGAACATGAAAAGAGGGAGTAAGAGGAAGTGAGAGAGACTTGTTTAATTTAAAATTTAGACAAAACATCCCATCACTTTGGCTGTTATTATGTTCATAAGCCAGTTACTAACTACTTATTAGTTCCACAGGAGATGGCTGTACCAGCAGGTGCAGCTTGCACAGCCAGCACCGCTGTGGAGGCTACCCACCTCATAGGCCAAGATGAGGCACTTAGGTATCATTTTCTCCATAAAACAGGAAACAATTGAATGGTTTTTATGTCTCAGGATGGCCGTATCTAAATTGTCATTGGTTTCAACCCTCTCATGATGCTGACCCAGAAAATGAGGCCAGAGTTAACGAAGTGACTGTTCCAATATCACATTGCTAGAACCCATGCCTGTTTTTGTGTGGTGTTCTGTGCTACATGTCACCCCCTTCTTGTTATTCTTCCAACTCTAAGTTTGTGTACATAGGTACATGTGACACCATCCCACAGGGGTGTAGATATTATCTCTTATACACAGGGTGATGTCCCTAAGAAGTAGATTCTGGCCTGATCCCCATGGTGCAGGTTTGGAGACTAGGGAGGGGACCTCAGAGGCACAGGGACTTGCCCAGGATGCAAGAACTGGTAAGAAAAAGGAGATCTGCATTCATTTCTGTCTTCTCAAAAGCTAGAACCCGACTTAGAGTTTCCAGGGAGCTGTGGCTAGGGCTGTGTAGAGCTCATTGTGCTGGCCTCAGGAAATGACATGGGAGAAGAGGGTGAGCATCCTGGGCTCAGGGTGCAGCTCTGGACATGTCTGATTGAAGGAAGGGGTCCAGGTAAAGGAATCTTGAAAAATGACCCCACTTGCTTGGTCATAGACCTCAACAGATCTTTAGAACTCTCATAGTCAGGCACCCACAGCCCCACATCCAGCTCACTTGACTGGAGACAGTCAATAGGCAAAGAAATGTGTTGTTATTGTATCCCAACTTTTTGAGGACCTGGGCTCAAAAAAGCCAGAAAAGAGAATGTCTTTTGAGCGGGGCCTGGCATATCCAGTGGCCGAGGGGAACTCACTGTGTACAGCCAGGTCCCTGGTGGCCCCCACCATCTGGCTTAGGAGGCTCAACAGCCTCAGGACTTATTAGACACCTGATGTGTACTTCACTACAAGGGGAGACAGACAAGGTTCGTTGTTGTAGCTATGAGGGAGGTGTGCATCAGAATGTGGAGTGGGACCAAAGGCAGGGTTCAGGGTGGTGGAAGATGCCCCCTTCAGATGAGCCGAGTTGAGCCACCATCTGGAGCTTGGAGTTAACCAGGACAGGCTGGGTGCAAATGCCCTCTCACTTCCCTGCCAGTATTAGGTCCTGGGTCTTCCTGTGCTGGAGGTGCCTTACAATGGGCAGAGAGTAAAAGCCAGGGACTCTCTGAAGGCTTTCAGGCTACATCCTGAGCTTCCTGACCTCGGCTCTAAACTGTGACACCTGTGTGGGACTTTGGGACTTTGGGGGCTGTGGACACAGTGTTGGGATGTGGCAGAGGCTGGGTGACAATCTCCCTGTTCCCCAGGAGCTCTTTCCGGATGGTGGTGCCCTCTCAGTGCCTGGGGCTCCACCTGGGGCAACAGCAAACAAGCTGTGGCCAGCAATGAGCACCTGGCACCCCACTGTCCGGGCCACCTTCGACCACTTCAGGAGAGTGGCCAGCCTCGTCATCACCACCTGCCTCAGGGACCTGAGCATGACAGCCCAGGACAGAGGCGAGGGTGGTGGAGCACTGGATCCAGGTGGCGGGTATGCTGTGGGAGGCCAAGTTGAGCCCTTCTCTGGAGCCTTGGTAACTGCCTCCACCTTTATCCAGCTCCCAGGATTGAAGTGTGTGGTCTAAGCCCCTGCACAGTCGCTAGGCCCGCCTGCCAGAACACGCTGACCTTGACTCCAGGTCCCAGTGGGAGGAGGCTCACTTCCTACCTAGCTCCTTCCCTAGGTTGAGCTAAAATCCTCCTCCCTGTGAGTGTTACTCTTTGGGCCCTAAATGTGCCCTTCTGGGGATACCTGAGCATCTGTCTCATCCAGAGGGAGGTTTAGAAATAAGAAGGGGACTGATGCTGAAGTGCAAGCGAGGACTCCAGGTGCCCCACCTTACAGCTCATTGTCTTCCCTTCCCCAGGAGTGCGAGATACTGAAGAACTTCTCCTTGCTCAGCGCTGTCATCTCTGCTCTGCAGAAGGCCTCCACAAAACCACCGAGAAGAACACATGGGGAAGTTTCTCTGTTGTTAAGCCTCTCTCCAATAGGAGGATAGGGTGGATGGAGGATCTCCCATATGTTTGCCATTGGCCCCTAGGTCACCTCTGACCTCCTGTGAGGCAGCAAATGCTGAGGACAGGACCTGGGTCTCCAGCGGTGGGTCTCCTAAGCCTTCTGAGTTTCTTAGTGCACCAGTTCTGTTTCAGGACTCGGTTTCCCTAAGTG